>NC_135783.1:226383637-226704193 GCF_051106095.1 Pogona vitticeps | reverse complement strand
ACAGGATTCAGGTATTTCAAAAAGTTCTGAAGCATCTAGTTTTGGACTGACTGATGGGTGTCATCACTGTTGCTGAAGGAAAAATAAGATCACTGCAAAGTTAAAACAGGCATCATCTTGTCCTTAAGCCTGTTAGAGCTGCACTCTCTGTCCCCTGCTGCTGCACGGTCCCTGTGTGCAAGTAGGAAGCAGAATCTAATTCATGTTTTGTTTTGTTTTTCCTGTTGTGGTTGATTCTAAACAGTTCTAAGCTTATTCGGCTTACTATTCCTATTGTTCTAAAATAATATTTTTTGTCCTCAGTCTGACCTTTTCCAACCTTTTAAGTAAAACAAAATCTTACCTGGCCCGCTTCTGTTATTATAAACTCCATGGATGCTACCCATGGAAGCCAAGGGGTGAGCACAGGGACACAGCAATCGCCATGAGACTTGAGAAGCCAGAGGTCCAGTTTTTCATAGGTTCAAGACAGTCTGGGGCTGCCAACAGGTCCTTTCATGGGGCTAGTCCTCTGTCAGCACCTATTTTCCTAGGTGAGTCATGTCATTTTACTCATGCACACATCAATCACCAACAGGATTCTGCCCTGTTACAAGTCATTGGTAAACCCTGGCCCTTTCTGGAGGAGATGAAAAAGCTACATTTACAACCTATACATAGTGTTACAGTATTTGTAAAACCTGCCATGGCACACGCTTCTAACTGAAAATACTCTTTATTAACCCACTGAGGAATGTTCCCAGTTACCTCCTCTTTTAATGAGGTATATGTGGACTGAGGCTTTATAATACATACTACACTTCAGCCGTACAGAATGGCAGTGGACCAGTAGATCCATTATTCTCTCATTCTCTCTCTCTCTCTCTCTCTCTCTCTCTCTCTCTCTCTCTCTCTCTCACTTTAAAACCTGGCTGTGCAAAGAACACTCTCTTTCACTCAAAAATCAAGAAATATTTTAGGAATATGCTTTATTAGATTATTTTCTTCAGTAGTGCAAGAAATCATACATGGCCATTAACTTGACAGGTGCCAAAAGGTAGTTATTCTTTCTAATGACTTTAACAGATTTTTCATCTGGCAGCTTATGGGTTACATATATAAGTTATTTAAACTCAATCCTCTCCCCTTGAAACAAAATACCAAGTTGCAAACAAGCTAGCAAACACCAAATGGGATGCCATCTGGTGCAATGAACAGAACAGAGCCCCTTCTCCATATCAGTGATCCTGCCAAAATAAAATCTGAAATGGATTTTCATTAGATTCCCAAGTGGGTCGCAAAATTGGCATTAGTTTGGTTTGCAGTTACTACTGACACTGATTGCCTTAAGAGGGATTTACGAAAACTCTTTAGATCTGGTCAAAATAACTGGATAGTCTTTTATAAAGTCTTGTAAAAATCTACATCACTGCAGACCACAGAGAGATTTATAACAATGACAAAAAACCCTCTGTAAATTAAATTTAAATGACATGTGGTAACTAATAAATATATTGAGAAGTGCTTTGTTTTATAGAAACCTTCCTGCCTTTTCCCATTTTACAGAACATACAAGGAAGCAAGAAGGGAAGAACAGGAGACTAAGTTGAAACAAAGAAAACACACTTTCTTAGTGACTAATGGAAAAAGTACCTATGCTGTGACTCTGCTACTACTGTGCCAAGGCAGCTACTCAATTCAATTCTGTTACGATTATCACAGTTATTAGAATAGAAGCAAATACATCAATATTTAGCAGAAATCTATCTTGTAACCTCCAAGGTTTCTACATGTTTTTGTCATTGCATGTATTTATTTAATTTATTTATGTGTAATACAGCAAATCAATCTGCGCAACATTTCCAGGAGCTTTCCTTAGAAATGGCAACTAGTGCAAAAGAGAAGGGTGTGTAGGCCTTTTTTTTTGGGGGGGGGGAGGGTTATGAAATGGAAATATTTACAAATGACTCTAAAAGTCTAGTCTGACAGATTATTGCTTAATCTAGAATTTGGAACACAGCGATCCCGTGCTGAAAAGTGTATGCCACCTTTATTTAAATCAGCAAAAGCTGCACAGTAGCTTACCATTCATTTTGGATGGTTGTTAAGCGCCTTATTTTCAAAAGCTTTTTGTCTGGTCTTTGGAGATCTAGGGGTCTGGCTCTATGAGAGTTCAGGTGTAAATATACACAATTATTCTTGCAGCCAGGACCACCTTTAATTTTCAATCATTTTCCAGTTATTCTAATAAACTCTTCTATTTCTAATTCAGTTTTGCAGCTTTGTGACTGCATAATTCCCAACTTGCCAGATACATGATACCAATGAAGTTTAAAACCCTCTGTCATAAAAAGATATCACAATCTATTAATGTGAATTTTAATTTTAATCTTTTTTCCAAAGTGATTTATGCCTATTTAATTTACTTGTCTCCCCCCTACTTATGCTTTATTTGATATCTCCTGAAATCTGTTTGAGGTCTTGCTTTACATCTTCTTCAAACTGCAGAGCTGGACAGGACCTTATGGATCATCGAGTCCAGCTCCTATCAAGGAGGCACAATGGGGGAATTGAACTGCCAATCTCTGGTTCTGCAGCCAGAGACCTAAACCACCATGCTATCCAGCAGATCTTATACTGATTGACATTATCTTTCCATTTTGTGAGTGTGATGGGTTAAAGGATATCACTTTAAAATATTTCATGGAAATTATCCAGTAATTGCTTAAGCAGCTACTTGGCTTTTATTTACTAAGAATTTCCCCCACCCATTGTTAAAAAGAAGTACTTAAGTTTGCAGACATTTGTCAGTCGTTCCTGGGATATGCCAATGATAAGAAAAGAATGGAGTAATCCGAAGCTGATACTTACTGGAAATACCGCAGTTTGGAAGTGTCTCAAATAATTAATGGAGAGCAATTCAAGCTGGGCGGGCTCTCATATATGCCATTGAAGCTTACATCACTCTTACAAGCCTTTGTAAAATGTTATTAAAAGATGACTAAATTATACAGCTGCAACATACAGCCTTCTCAAATGGTATTTGTCATTCATTGCTGTTAGATCAAAAACATCTCTCATCAGTTTATCACTGTAGGTACATAGATATTGCTTTTCAATCACCAACAATATATGAACATTCCAGTCATGGCCAAAAATACTGGCACCCTTGCAATTCTGTCAGAATACGCAACCCTTCTCTCAGAAAATTGTTGCCGTTGTAAATGTTTTGGTACTCACATGTTCATTTCTTTGGTTTGCATTGGAACAACACAAAAACACAGAGAAGAAAAGTCAAATCTGATACAACCCCACACAGAAACCCAAGAATGCACAGGCCAAAATTATTGGCACCCTTAACTTAATATTTGGTCGCACCCCCTCTGGCAAAAATAACTGAAATCAATTGCTTCCTATAGCTATGAATGAGTTTCTTACACCTCTCTACTGGAATTTTGGACCACTCTTTTTTTGCAAACTGCTCCAGGGCCTTCAGATTTGAAGGATGCCTTCTCCCAACTGCTGTTTGGAGATCTCTCCACAGGTGTTCTATGAGATTCAGATCTGGACTAATCACTGGCCATCTCAGGACTCTCCAGTGCTTTATTTGTAACCATTTCTGAGTCCTTTTTGAAGTGTGTTTTGTGTCATTTTCCCATTGGAAGACCCATGACCTCTGGTGGAGATGCAGCTTTCTGACACTGGCCACTATGTTGCACCACAAAATTCTCTGGTAATCATCAGATTTCATAATACCATTCACACAGTCAAGGCATTCAGTGCCAGAAGCAGAAAGCAACAAAACATCTTTGAACCTCCACCATGTTTGGCTGTAGGGACTGTGTCCTTTTCTTTGAATGCCTCCTTTCTTTTTCTGTAAACATTGTCATTATGCCCTTGACCAAAAAGCTGTCTCATCTGTCCACAGTACGTTCTCCCAGAAGGATTGTGGTTTTGTCACATACGTTTTAGCACATCCCAGTCTTGCTTTTTTATGCCTTTGTGTCAGCAGTGGTGTCCTCCTGGGTCTCCTACCATAGTGTCCCTTTTCATTCAGATGGCAACAGATAGTGCGAGCTGACACTGTTGTACCCTGTATCAGCAGATCAGCTTGAATTTGTTGGGAAGTTAATCTGGGTTCTGTATCCACCATTCAACAACATTTTGTTGTAATTTTTCAGGAATTTTGCTCTTCCGTCCACGTCCAGGGAGGTTAGCTACAGTGCCATGGGCTGTAAACCTCTTGATGATATTGTGCACAGTGGACGCAGGAACATTAAGATATCTGGAGATGGACTTGTAGCCTTGAGATTGTTGATGTTTTTCCACTATTTTTTCTCTCAAATCTACAGACAACTCTTTATACTTCATTATTTTCTCCACGCTCAGTGTCACACACAACACAAAAGTTGAGTCAAACTTTCTCCATCTTAACTGGTTGCAAGTGTGATTACTATATTGCCCACACCTCTTACTTGCGACAGGTGCATCTAAATACAAATTAAAGGAGCATCACATGCTTGAAAAGCAATTATTTCTTACAATTCAAACAGGGTGCCAACAATTTTGGCCAATACATTTTTGGGTTTCTGTGTGGGATTGTATCAGATTTGACTTTTGTTCTCTGTGTTTTTGTGTTGTTCCAATGCAAACCAAAGAAATGAACATGTGAGTATCAAAACATTTGCAACTGCAACAATTTTCTGAGAGAAGTGTTGCATTTTATGACAGAATTGCAAGGGTGCAAATATTTTTGGCCATGACTGTACATGGTATAGTGAAAGTCAACTTCTAAGGGAATAGGGGGGAAAAGCCTTACGTGAGGAAAAGAATGGAAGGAAAAACTTGGCATAATTCAAAATTAATGGCATGGTCTTCCGTTAGCCCTTATTTCCAGTTTTTAAGTGACTGTCTTATTTGTAAACTTAATGTAGAATGGATTCCCTCTCCCCCATTATGCCAGTCTACAGTCAGTTTGTCAGTTATAGTGGCTAATTTTGGAATGACATAAAAGTTGCATTACACTAGGATAAATGTCCTTAACCAAGTTCCTCCACATGAGGTGGCATCTGGACTACAACTTCCATCATCTTCAATATGGCAAGTCACGCTGGCTAGAGATAATGGAAGTTGTAGTTCAATGCTTCAGATAGAACCAAGTTGGAAAGACCTGTGGTATTGGGGAAAGACAAGTGTTCACAAATATACTGGACACCATCACCTTTAAAAAATTATCTGAAGGTACTTTCTAAGCCTTGTTCATCTATCTCTTCAACTTTTATTTAAAAGGATGAGATTTATGCTGTTACTCTATCAAAATCTGTCCCATTGACTTTAATGGGACTTGACTTCTTACTATTTACTATTGCATCCCTCTGTTAATCGCAACTAATTTATGAATGACTCAAAATAACTTCTGCTGAATCATATTCAGGCTACAGAAATCATTTCTTGCTATCTTAAGCTCAGTGGGAAAAAATCATTTTAAAAAGGGAATCTTCCAACATCTCTGGAAAATGTCTGAATTTGGACATTGCTTGAAAAGCTTCCAGCAAGATAAAGACACCTGCTGTGCACACCTCACGGGTACATCTTGCACAGAAGTATGTAGTACACAGATGGCATGACTGAAGTGGAAATTCCTCCTCTACACATCATCAGAGTGGTGCATGATATTGGGCCTAAAACATCTCATTTTTAAATTTTTATGTATGTCTCAACTTTACCCCTCTGATAAGCAACAGCACAAGCTGATCCTGAACTGACTGCGGAGAATGGCAAACATCATTCAGAATGTAACAAAATTTACTTTAAAAAAAGAAGCACAGGGCTTTAATTAACCACTCTGAGTGGCAAACTGAAATGTAGGGTAGGAGTCTCAAAAACATTTGTAAAAACAGAGCTTTCATACATTACTTTCCAAAGACCTGATAAAGGGTGGGAGAACCTGAGGCTCTCCGACTGTTGCTTCAAAATACTGTAACTGGTTGACTTTTAGTTTTTTTTTAGTGTTTAGTCGTTTAGTCGTGTCCGACTCTTCGTGACCCCATGGACCAGAGCACGCCAGGCCCTCCTGTCTTCCACTGCCTCCCGGAGTTGTGTCAGGTTCATGTTGGTTGCTTCGCAGACACTGTCCAGCCATCTCATCCTCGGTCGTCCCCTTCTCCTCTTGCCATCACACCTTCCTAACATCAAGGTTTTTTCCAAGGACTCTTTTCTTCTCATGAGATGACCAAAGTACTGGAGCCTCAGCTTCAGGATCTGTCCTTCAAGTGAGAATTCAGGGTTGATTTCCTTTAGAACTGATAGGTTTGTTCTCCTTGCAGTCCAGGGGATTCTCAAGAGTCTCCTCCAGCACCACAATTCGAAGGCATCAATTCTTCGGCGGTCTGCTTTCTTTATGGTCCAGCTCTCACTTTTTTTAAAACTTAATAGCAATGTAACAATTTTATGTTGAGTGTTTTCAATGTGATGTTGAAGAGGTTTTCTCACTTTAATAATCATTATATCTTCTGCCTTACATGCCATACACTGGGTAGTTACCCTTTCACGGCTAAATGTTATTTATTTCATGTGCTAATTTTGCCTGTAGTGCACTGAAATATTGTTATGGGGTGTGTGTGTTAATGCATTCCAATCCAGAACTGGAAAAAAAAAATGTCAGTCAAGAATCAGAATTGAAAGGCCAGTGTGGTAGATAAGAGACCATTTGCTGAAAATGATGCCTCAACTGGTAAAAACATTGAATAATGGAGTTGGAATAGGTCTAAACATGTATGGCTACAAATAAATCCAATACCATTCAGCTGGAGTGAGATGTATGTAAGTGGGTTTAGGATTGCAACCTGTGATTCCAGTCAGCCCATTGCCTGAGTTGAACAAGCAAAATTATCTAGACCTCTAAGGTATGTTTTGCTCATCTTTGCACTTAAACATGGGTTTTGTGTATGTGTAAAACATTTATATATTATCATTTATATATTATAAAAATATAAATAAAAATATGCATAGAAAGAGGAAGAGATGTCAGGGTAAGCGACAGTAGGGAAGAGCCTCATTCAGTGTGCACACAGAGCACAGATCCATTTTACAACATGACTATTCTTTTTGTTGTAAAGTAGTTTCTTCAGTGCACATAGCTATAGGAAACACAGTTCCTTTTAGTATATGAATAGTTCATGTTAGTTCGTGAGATGAAAATGTAACTTTTAAAGACAATATCTTTATTTATATGCTGTGCCTTTTATTTTTTACCTGAGTGACCCCAAAGTGGGGCATTAAATTTGTAAGGCATTTAAATCATGTACACCATTTTCATCTGCTCATCAATACAGAGAAACTGCTGCCCCTTATTTATTTATTTATTTGCTTGCTTGCTTAGTTAGTTTAGTTATATAGTTAGTTAGTATCAGATTTTTTTTTCATCCAGTCTGTTGTGATACATACACAATGGCAGCCAGTGTTTTTTTTAAAAAACTATAAACTAAACCTAAAGGCAGTACTTTTTCAAAAAGAGAAAATATATAGGAAAAAAGCAGCAGGGTGGACACATATATCGAGTCAACTTGTGAACCTCAATTTTTTGGTATAAATTTTAATTTTAGTTTGAAGATTAGCTCCCACCCATCCGCCCTGCCTATACAATAACTGTACTGTCCCTTGAATTTCCTTGCCACCAGTTCTGCTCGGTTCTGCTAAAACTAACGTAGAAGTGAACCAATTTGTTTAACCCCAAATTGGAAACAAGTAAATTCACTTCCTGCCGGAGGAACTCAAAGTACTGTAAATGAAAGCACATCCCTCCCTATTATTCACAGCTCAAAGAAATTTTCTCCACCCTTCCTCTTGTTTAAATTCATCAAGAATATCAGCACCCATAAGCAGAAATGAGGGAGGTGCCCCCCCATTTTTCTTCACTGTGACGACAAGGCATTTAGGTATGTGAAGAATTCTCACTATATTCCTGTTCTCACTGAGGTAGACTGTCTTGACAATACGAGATACCTTGCCTCCAGAGTGATAGAATGATTACACTAGGAAAAAAAGCCGTATTTGAATGAGGTTTAGCATGCTTTAAATCAATTTTTTAAAAGTTGACTACACAGCATACATGGAAACACAGATTGTTTTGTCATGTGAACAGTTGGACAGTGTTACTTAGCCTGCGGTATAAATGTTTGCATTTTTAGTGGGGGATTTTTAGAGGGGGGGAGTGTTTGGCATTTTTTTAATGTGTGTGCATGTGGGTCTGGTCTCTGGGTGTCTGTGTGAATTTTGTTGTATGTGTATACAGTACAATGTATAGACTTAAAATGACAATAAATTTATTTGTAATTGTAATTGTGTTATTTTGATTGGAAGTAAGGTATTTTATCTTTCTCCAGCGGAAGAAAAATAAATAAGTTCCTTATAGCTCAAACATCAGATGGATTAAATTTGAATCCATTCAACATATGTGAACTCCTCTGATGGTGTAAATTGTGTGTATGGGTTTGCCACTCCTTCTACACTGCCTCTGCTCTCACACACGTGTGTCTCAAACAGTTTTGAAGAATGCAGGGCAAGAGAGAGGGAGGGGATCCTTCCTTGCAACCTTTCTTGCAAGGCCTTCTTCTCCCTCCTCCCTCAGCTCTCTCCTGGTAATTGTCTCTAACAGTTTCTGCCCCATTCTGAGGTGGTCACTGGTGTCAGAAGCAGGGACTTGCATGCCAGCACCAAGCCATGTGGCTGAGGCAGACAGCGGTAGCTTATGTAGGGGGAGGACGCTGACACAAGCTTTCTTTGCCCCCCCTCAGCCAGCCAGGCAGCTTATTCCCATCGTCTCTCTTTCTCTTCTGCAGAGGGGGAGATAAGCAACAGCACTGACAGTGGAAAGCTGGTTAGGTGAAAGGGAGGTTGTCAGGGGCCATGGTGTGGAGCAGCTGAGTGCTGATGGTGGATACACACAGCCACAGGGAAGGGTAGCTGGGGAAGGGGAGGGGTTCCACCGACAAAAGTTGGGCCAGGAGACCAGCCCACCATTCTCCCTGTGCATTGAAATGATGAATCTGCATAGCTGGGACAGACAGCTTGAAAAATAAATATCAGAAACAACTGCCACCACCACAGTGATTTTCAGTCATAGAAGCATAAAATAGTGAAGTAGGAAGGGGCCTCTAAGGCCATCAAGTCCAACCCCCTGCTTGATGCAGGAATATAAATCAAAAGATATCTGCCAGGTGGTTTCTCTTGAATGCCTCCAGTGTTGGAGCACTCACCACCTCTTGAGGTAACTGAAAACTGTTAGAGCGCTGTCTTACTGCTCTAACAGTTACGACATTTTTCTTGATATTCAACTGAAATCTGGCTTCCTGTAACTTGAGCCCATTGTTGTGTGTCCTGCACTCTGGGATGATCGAGAACAGATCATATCCCTCCTTTGTATGACAGCCTTTTAAGTATTTGAAAATACTTAAACCACCCCCCCCCCTGTCTTCTTTTCTCAAGGCTAAACATGCCCAGTTATCTTGGTCTTTCTTACAAGGCTTGGTTTCCAGCTCCCTGATCATCCTTGTTGTCCTCCACTGACCTTGTTCCAGTTTGTCAGCATCTTTCTTGAAGTGTGGTGTCCAGAACTGGACCCCAATACTCAAGGACAGGCCTAACCAGTACTGAACAGTCCTATGTAGTCCCCTGCACTGATACACTGTACAATTTAAAATTGGATCACAAGTTGTCCCAGTAGGATGCACACCGACATAAGGACCATGTGACTACCACATGACTTTAAAACAACTTCAAATACCACAAACCAGCTCTTGATTCATTTCAACAATGTAAATGCACCCTGGGAGTGAGAAAAGAGTGCTTTCTTTACCCATGAATATTTCTGTAATTTGTACGAAATGGCTCTATGGTGCTCCTCCTAAACTTATTCTCCTTTCCTTTCAAGAAGCACACACCTATACTCCAAGCATGGAAGTACTGAATGGCTGCTTTTTAAAAAAAAAAGAAAAGAAAATGAGATTCTGTTTATTAAAACAACAGGTAGCAGCCGCTGTAATAGTGATTAATTTGTCCCTTCTTGCAGATATGTAAAGGGAAAGGTCTGGAGGCTGTCTGGCAGCCTTGGTGGTGATACACCTTTTTTCCCCCAGAGGGACAGAATGAGGCCACCCATTCCCTGCCCCACACCCCTTGGGTCCTGGCATCTCCTTTTTGCTATGTACTAAGGAAATCTCTACCTAGCATTGAACAATGTCCTGTGAAAGATAATGAAAAGTCTAGGGTGCCACTGGTACTAGAAAATTTTAGTATCTAACCACTACAATAACATTTTAAATGGAAAATAGTAGGATGTGTACAAGAAAAGAAAGAAATGAATTTCAAATCACAGACATATACGGATTCTTTCAGGGCTTGCAACTTTGAACTATAGTCCAAGCTATTAACTTTCAGTGCTCTAAAATCACAACATATTTTGAACAGCCAAAAAATAACACTCAAGAAGAAAGGATGACACAAGGAGCTGCTTTAAAATACAAAAGTTTCAACAGTTCATTTTTCTATGCTATACACAGCTCTCATTAATGCAAGTTATGTAACTCATTCCCCACTTATCATGCTGAGAGCATAGCACTGATATTAGTAGATCAGTAATTTCCTATTCCTTTCTTCAAAATATTTAACTGCATAATGCCAAGCCTATCAACATTATAAATGAAGAAGGTGTATTTCAGCTATGAACCAAGAAGAAAAAAACAAATCCCACAAAATACGTTAGCATTATTCATGTAATTTAACTTGACTGATCAAATTCTCCTTCTGGAACCAAAACATACGTATATATATTTTTTCCAATCCTGCATTAAAAGGGGAGGGAAGCTCTGTTTATGAGCAGCAATGTTTTCCTACTTCTCTTTATCTTGATTGAGTCAATGCCATGTTTATTGTACTCAATTTGGTTTTTATCTCTTTCTTTTATTAGTAATAGCATTTGCACAGTTATAACAATTATGCTATCATACAGACTTCCTAAGTAATATTTGTCAATTGTTCCTTTGAATGTCTATTCAATCCCATGTTGAGTTTATTGTATTAGATTATTATAATCTGCTTCCTGGCAACAAGAAGAATGGAAAGAAAATAAAACCGCAAGATATCATTTCTACAGTTTCTGGACTGAGGAGGTCATGATGACAAATGATAGAAACTTTACTGTACTTTAGGCAATATTACAAGTTGCAATGACTCCATCTATCTTTTTTTTTCAAACGTCTATGAATGTTATACAATTAAGTGAACTGGGCATGACATTTTATTCTATCCAATGTATAATCTTTAAGTCACCTACTACCATGTTTCCCCTAAAATAAGTCAGGGTCTTATGTTAATGTTTGCTTGAAAAAATGAATTAGGACTTATTTTCAGGAGATGTTTAATTTTACAGTCATGTCATCTTCTTCTGGTTGCTGCGCAATGCTGCACAATGGTGGAGGGTGGGGCTTATTTTTGGAGTAGGGCTTATATTACGAGCATCCTGAAAAATCATACTAGGGCTTATTTTCAGGTTAGGTCTTATTTTCGGGGAAACAGGGTAGAAAGATCAATTACACATGATCAGTTACTATAGCGAGTTTTCTATTTAGATTGACAGTGAGGTGAAGGTCAAACTAGAGATTAAGGTGAATGCACATTGCCTACAATGGACCTGTTTCCCCATCTACAGTGGGGTTTTCTTGTAAGAAAATGAAATAAGACGCGATACTCAGGAGTTGCAAATTAAGTTCTTATTTATCATCCAGTGTTCACTGAGATAAAATTGCGGAAGCAAAGCATGCTAAATGCAATTTACAATAATCAGGTCAGATCTTTTTCAGTACCCCAAACAGCACCTTTTCCAAAAACATGCTCAGAAGCAATGCCCTGGCTTCCCTGCCCCATCTCCTCTGGTCTGCCCCCGAGTGGGCACCTGTCAGAGGATTCAGAGCTGTGAACCAATAAACACCTGTCTGAAGTAGAGAAGAAGCTCCCGGTTAGCTGGGAAGGCAAGATTTTAGACCTGAAGGTATTTGGGCATCATTCTGGATCAAACTCTGACCTATTTGACCTATCAAAACAGAAAGATGCCACCAGAAATAACATACTGTACTAAGAAACTGGCTGAATCAGACCGGAATGCACACCCATAAACAGTAAGAACAACAGCTTTGTCCCTGTGCTACTTTGCAGCAGAATATGCTAAAACTACATCCACCCAAGTAAGTGGATGTAGTTTTTAATGAATCATGCAGGATTATTACTGGCTACCTGGAATCTACTCTCACTGAAAAAAGTGTATGATTTGGCTAGCACTGCCCCTCCCAAAGTATGTCAAGAGATGCTAGCAAATAATGAATGATATAAGGTAATACAGCATCAACCTCCTAAACCAATGGTTCCCAACCTTTTTTCAATTGTGTATCCCTTGGCAGCCCACTTCCATAAATTGTATCCTTCATATTAGAAAAATGTTTGCAATTAATATATTTGCTATATTTCAAATTCGTATGTTTTAACTGTAAATAAATAGCTTAATAATGTGATCAAAAAACAATGGAATAATAAGGTGCAAAGGCTTTGCATATATATTTACAATCAAACTCAAAAGCTAGAATGAATTCAAGTGAATACATCACAGAAGATTCAGAAGAACTTACTCATTAAACACTGCTCACAGGAGTGACTGAGGTGCCTGCATATGTATATACAACAGTACAGGTGTGACAGCATTCAAATATTCATGAAGTGAAGGAGAGCGAAAGCTGAGCCTGTGAGGGGCATGCTGTTGAGCATGTGCACTATAGTGATGTGTTTGCAACATATTGTTTAGGGAGGGACTCCCCATCATTCAGAATAAGGGCTTTTATTGAGATTAAAGAAAGAAAAAAACCTGCTCTGCTACTCATTCAATAATTTCGTAACCTTTGACTTGAATCTTGTCTTACAATGCTGACAATATGTGCCTTTTCCTGCCATTATTCCATTAATTTTTTTGCATACTTCTAAATGTGTTGGTTTGTTTCTCTGGGAGTACATACAACCCAGTTCAGGAACCACTGTCCTAAATGATGGCTAAAATCGAGAAAACATTTTCTACACACGTCTTGAGCTCTAAATATGAAACCAGAAGAGGCGAGGCTAAACCTATGGAGAAGAAGAACAACACAGCTTGCCAAAGGGATGACTTCCAAAGAGTGTCTCCCACCAGGACAAGAATGTAGGTGGGCTATCTGGAAGTCCTTTAAGAGACTTTGAAGTTCCAGTAGGAAGATCAAAGAATAATCTAGTAAAATGGGGATACAGGACAATTTTTCTCTGATTGTGGAGAAATTCAGTCAATGCAAGACTTTTGTGTCTGTAATTTATGCCCCATCACATGTAGAAAAGAAGATCTAGCAAATTAAGAAGATAATACTATTGAAGCAGCCTGTTTCTGGTCAAAAATAATCTAACGATCTTAACATTTTAATGTTAATTTATTTTTTCATTTTACTTATATTTCATGTACAGTGGTGCCCCGCAAGACGATGTTAATTCATTCCATTGAAATCCCTGTCTTGTGAAAACATCGTCTTGCAAAAAGCATTTCCCCACTGGAATGCATTTAAATCCGTTTAATGCATTCCAATGGGGAAAATCGTCATTGTTCTGCGAAAATCGCCCATAGGGAAGCCATTTTGCAAAGCGCTGATCAGCTGTTAAAATCGCTGTCTTGCAAAGCATCGGTCCCGATAACACCCTTTTTTTTTTTTGGACTTATATACCGCCCCATAGTGCTACAAGCACTCTCCGGGTGGTTTACAATTTTTAATTATACAGGCTACACATTGCCCCCCCCAGCAAGCTGGGTACTCATTTTACCGACCTCGGAAGGATGGAAGGCTGAGTCAACCTTGAGCCGGCTACCTGGGATTTGAACCCCAGGTCGTGAGCACAGTTTTAGCTGCAGTACAGCAGCTGTTAAAATCGTCGTCTTGCGAAAAACGGTCTGCGAAGCATGGACCCAAATATCATCCAGCGATAATCGCCCATAGGAAACACTGCTTTGCGAAGTGCTATAGCAATTGCAAAAAAGTCATCATCATGCAGATTTGTTGTTTTGCGAGGTCATCGTCTAGTGGGACATCACTGTATGTCCATAATTGAAAATTTTTTAATGCTCTGATACGAATAAATAGAGAGAGAGAAAAAAGCCAACAGAATTTTTGTGCTGGATCAGAAGCCATTTGCAGATATAAGTAAAACTTCCATCTATAGAGAGCTGATTCTGGATCCAACTTATTATATTTTTTATGCAGCTGAATCACACAACTAAGAGCTCTACAAAACTGAGATCTGATGCTTTCAAAAGACATATGCATTTAGCCTTTAGGTACATTTTCCCCCAGTCTATTCAGCAATCTTACAAGTAAGCTGAATTACATGAAAAGTTGCTGCTATATAAGTCACGGAAGTATCGATTGTTTCAATGTGCACAGACAATATTTTAGACATCGACAGGGGTGAGCAAAATGATGAGAGAAATTTCAGCAGGAAATGTGAAGGCTTTAGCAATGTAAAATAGATGTATTCAAAGGTAAATAGAAAGCAAAAAAGCCTATCCACTGTGATTATTTCCCATTTTTAAATACATAATAATAATAAGTGTAGAAGCTCATCTCGTAGCTCATCTCAACACCACTCAAGTTGTCAATCTTTCAAAGCAAAATGACTGGTGTAAAGGGTATCTTGTATTACAACCAAAAAAAGGTGCTCGTAAATGTAGGATGCAGGCAGGGGTTACTCTGGCTTTTCATGAATGACAATTGCATTTGTGAAGTGTCAGTTTGGCCATAAAATCTGTTATTAGCATGACAGCCAATTCCAACTCCTACCAATCAAAATGGAAGTCCAACAGCATTTTGCTAAAAGTGCTATTGCTGGTATAACCTCCAGAACAGGAAATGTGGATTCAAGAAACAAGATGCACAGGCCTGGGCTTCTGTTCAAGGGATGAAGTGCAAAACTGGAGGGGGGGGGGCTGCGAGAATCCCAGACCCTGGAAAAGATACTTTTCTGAACTACAGTTCCCAAAAGCTTTTCTAAACTCTGCACCTCGCCATGACAAAAAACAAAACAACCCCCCCAAAAAAACCAAGCACACACAAAAACCACAAACAAAAACAACGTTATTTTCAGCCACAGAGAACAGTCAGTCAAGACTAATGGCACCTCCTTTCTTACTCTTAAGGGTTAAAGTGACATTTTATTATTGAAAAGCAGACAGCTTCTTTCTTTACAATTAACTGGTAAATCAATGTGTTAAATAGTGAACAAAAATGTGCATGTATCTTTTACCTAGAGTAAAATAGAGAAGAGAAAATAGGTTGAAGGCAGCAGGAAAAGAGGAAAACCAAAAATGAGATGGATTAACTCCCTAAAAGGACCCACAGGCTTGAGTTTGTAAGAACAGAGCAGGGCTGTTGAGGACAGGAGGACATCTTGGCGACGACTCATTCATAGGGTCGCTGTAAGTCAGAGATGACTTGACAGTACAAAACAACAACAAAATAGAAGTAATATAACAGAGGTGTCTGGAAAATTTGTTGCAGTAGATAGTGAGATGGATTTAGGTCTGTACCATAGAAACTTATGAGGGGACAAGCAAAGGTAAAATCACACCTTATATATCTCAAAAACCTTGAAGATCCTGTTAGAAATGCTGGAAATCAGATATGACTTGACAACACATAACATAATAGGAAATTTGAGAACAACTTCACCTGAGTAGCCAGCTGCGAAAAGCAGGAATCTACAAACATTTCTGAACGAATCCAGGAAAAAGCTAAATGAAATCCATACATATCTCTGACAAAGAAGAAAATATTAAATGTGTCTGGGAAATTTCCCCTCTTATTTGCCGGTTAAGGGTTTTATTCTGCAAATGGGAAGCTTTTCAGCATCCCCGCCCAATGCAAGTCACAAGAACGGAGAACTCCTTCCCTAGTATTCAATATATTTAACAGACACACATCTATGCAGAAAGTGGAAACAGACAATCCACCAGGCAATGAAAAAACATATACCTGGTGTTTGTTCTATGGCTAAAACATGTAGCCTTCTGCCAGTGAAACAGTCTTGTCCTGCTTGTTCTCCAGAAAGCTTCAAGTAATATAAGAATATAATAAAAACCCCAATACTATTAAGAAGTAGACATAGTCTAGAGGGGCGGGGTAAAAAAAAATCTAATTAATAAATAAAATAAATAAATAAGTAAGAGGAGAGGGTAAAATAACCACCCCAAAGGCCCATAATTAACAGCTAAAACAGCTTCCAGCAAAATTAATGTAGTTTATTAAATGCCTTCCCCCAAGAAGATTTCTAAATACTACTGATTAAGGTAGCATGGCAAGGCTTCCCATGGGAGAAGTTGTAAAGCCTGGGTGCAATGACTGAAAAGGCCTTATGGCATAATAAAGCTCCATGAATTATTTGCTTAAAATTCATGCACATTTATAAGGCAAGAAACAGGATCACATTTTTTTTTTTAAAAAAAGGAATAAGCAGCTACGTATGTATGGGCAAAAAAAAAGGTTAGGGAAAATATGTACAGTTTAGAAAAGCACAAAGAAAACAGTAAGAAGTTTTATGACATTAACAAGGGGATCCTCCCATGCTACTAGAACCACACGAGAGTTGTACCTTTGATATTGTGTGGCACAGCAAATCAACTCTCTACAAGGCAACTCCAAAAATGGGGACAGCCCAAACCAAACATAGCTTTCAAACTAGGCTTCAGATCAGCACCAAATCTGGCACAGTTGTAGCAGACCCCTGCCCTAGGTCACATTGGGGAATAGCAGGACAAAGTCTGCTGTTGATCTGTGCCAAATGTGAGGACATTTGGACAAAGGGTTTCTGAGTTATGATTTTTTTAAAACTACAGAACTGTTTTCATGTGGGAGAAAGAGCAGTTTCTTATAACACTGAGCATGTGTGGTACCAGCTTGCCAGGAAGACTGGCTTCAGCAAAGGCTAAAGATGGAGAGGGAGGGCAAGGAAACTATCAGGAGAGCTATAAACTAAGCAGCCCCAACTGAAAGGAAGTAGGAGAATCACCAACCAACTAACCAAGTAACAAACCAGGCTTGGTTTAAAGAAAGTAATGGAGAGATAATCCTCCAGAAGGGATGCAGTCCCAGAGAAGGATGCAGTCCCATGAGCAGCTATGTCACTGGCAAGAGATGGTGAAGTTCACCTATGTCTTTATTTCTCTTTCCCCTTCCTTGGCTGCAGGTCCAGCTTGCTTAGTCTTTCTCCCTCTTTGCAAAACATCAGGTAAAGCCAAAATAAAAAATAAAAATGAAAAAATGTTTCGTCACCTTAACGTCTAACTATTATACTCTATTTTAATGTAAACTTTTGTGGAAAGTCACCCACTTCTTCAGACATATGAGGTGGAAAACAAATATCACACAGTAAAACATTCATGCAAGGCTCCGAGAGGCAGTGTTGTATGGTTGCATTTCACACATGCAATGATTTATGACCTCTGTACGGTATTCAGTTCTTTCGTAGTCCATGTCTGTAAACATTATTTTGCAAGTTGTAAGCAACAACTACTGACAAACAACCCCACCCCCAATCTCTCCCTCCAGTCCCTGCCCTATTATTATTCTTTTGCAAAGAGTACAGCCCAGGGACAACAAGCATCCATCTCCCCCTCCCCCACCCCCTTGTGCTTGCTGTGTTGTATTGCCTTTGGCTTAATTTCTTGTCCACAAATAGCCCTTGGTGTCTCTTTGTGAATGGCACAAGAAGGTATCCTGTAAACCATTTTGAATGCTGACTTTGTTGTCAACATACAGGCTGCCCTTTGCTAGGTAATGGTTGGCGTCATTTTTTTTTTCCTGCTGGCAATATTGCACAGCAATATCGGGCCAATTCTTGACATTTTGAAATGTGGATACAGAAACACAATATCCCACATTCATAAACTTGACATTTTTTTTGGAAGAATTGAATTAATATCTATTTAGAAACAAACACCTTCAATGATAGCAAAACATGCCGCAATTAGTTCTCCAGCTACAAAGGACTGGAGAAATTGCTGGAGTTGGGAGAAGTAAGTCCAGACCCTCAGGAGAGTTCTCTAGGTACTGGTGGAAGAAGATGGGTCTCTGTCGCTCCCTGCCCTCCTCCCTGCAAATAGGACACCAAGCAGAGCAGAGGGGCTGAATGGGAATGGGGGTACTAGAGGCAACTGCCACTTTGATTCTTTCCTCCAATCCAGATGGAAGCCACCCCTTCCTTTTTCAAAGGGGAAGGGCAGAGTCTGGATACAACTTTTACAAACACAAACACATAACCCTGAGAAATCTTTTGAAATTCCTGTAGAACACTCACCATTCTCACAGTAGCTTTAACTGGTTTTGTGTCAGATTTTAGTGGGAACTGTATCATAACACTTGATAGTTCAAATGTAGAAATCAGTTCTTTGCCACATGAAATCTTATGATTGGCTCCGCTAAGAGAGTGAGGCTGGAATGGAACAGAAATATGTCTGCTGATTTAGCACTACTGGTAGACAGAACGATGGGTTTAGGATGATGGCAGTGTCATTGAAAAGTATGTGGAAGTTCTAAAGGGGTTGACTAATTCTTTAAATCGCCATGAGAGAGGATAGTTGCTCTCCAGTTGTTGTTTTCCCGCAGAAGACATTTTAATTTAAGAAGGCTTTTGCTCTGTTAAGTACCCGATGTTTTATATGAATCCTCAGATTTATCTGTGCTTCTGTTGTATTTAGTATGTTGCTTTATGCTAGTGATCATTCTTATCTATCAAAATTGATGCCCTGTGGATCAATTTGAAAACCCAAGAGATACACTTGTATGATTCAACATAATTTGCTTCAATGGCACAGAAAAACCCACATGTACAACAAAAGCACCACAAGCTCTTCCTTGACTTGCTTTGATTTTTATCTGCAGTCTCTCAGAAGTTAAAAAGCTGTGATTCCTGCCCAGGCAAACATTAAAGGAAAGTAAGTCACTATATATACACAACTTTATGTGTGGCACTGGGTCCTCCAGCCATTTATAGATTCTGTATCTTCTTTATGTTTTATATTTTCCACAGTCCTAGATTTTTTGATAGAAAGGCTTACAGCATACTTATTTTCACTTGTGATTTCACTGTTCTATTCTCTTTCTGTAGTTAGTATGACTTATGAGTTAGATGCAGTTTTCTGATTGACCTGGACAAAGGAATCTGATATTTTGGGGGGAAGAGCAGAACTTCGTTCTGACCCCACTAAGCTACAGCTGATCTCATGTATTCATGGTCCAGTTCTTGTACATGCCTAACTGAATATATACTGTATCTGAACTGGCTGGATAGCTTAGTGGTTTAGGTATCTGGTTTAGGTATTAGGTATCTTAGTGGTTTAGGTATTTAGGAGCCAGAGGTTGGGGATTTGATTCCCCACTGTGCTTCCTGTGAATTGAATCAGCCTGTGTGGTCGTGGGCAAGCTGCACAGTCCCAGAAGTTCCCCCAGAAGAAGGGAAGTGTAAACCACTCCTCAATATTTTTCTATCTTAAAAACCTTGGAAAGGGTTACTGCGAGTCCAAATTGACTTCATGGCACAAGATGATGATTAACTTCACATATATAGGGGAGAGGAAGAGATATAAGATCAAAGTCACAATTTTAAAATCTTCCTGGAAAGGCTCACATATGTAAAGCTGCAGCCACAGAGGCAACCTATTCAGGAACTCTGGTGGTGGTGGGGATAAAGTGTCTAAGGCTATGAAGAAGAACAAGAGACTTGCGGGTCACAGATCATACAATTAGCTACTAGACCAACTCTGCTTCATTACAATGTATGCCAACGAAAATAGTTTATTGATCCTGACATCACATACATAATAACTAGGTTCATTAGACTAACACTTTTCTGTTAAAATTAATTCTGCATTGAACAGACGCTATTATTTAGGGAAATGGTGTAGCGTTTGTATGTGCTGGTAGAGGGAAAATAGATATGGGATCTAGCAGAGTGGTACAGAGGCAGGAAAGAAGACATGGAAGAGCCACTAATTAGATGACACTGATGATCAAGGGAAACCAACAAGTTCTTAATATCATTGTCAGTTCAACCTTCCAGTGTTCTAATAATGTCTTCTGTGCAGAACTTTCCCCATTTATCCCCAAGGTTATTACTGTGAAATTATTATTCCATAGGAAGCTATGCAATTTTCTACACAAATGTGATTTAATTCCCAATTCCAAGATAAATCACTTAAGCAGCTTATTCTGTACGCAAAGGTTTTACCACAGCAGCTTCCCTAAAAGTCCTTCTATACATATTTGTTCTAAATAACAATTATTTCAAAGTAATAAATAAAATAAAAATAAAATCTTGTTAATTGGGCTACCAGAACACGTGGGTCAACTTAAGCAACAACAACATAAACTGTGAACCTCCCCCCACCAAAAAAACCCAAACAAACACCAAACACCTCTTACGCCTCTTTTCTGCAAGTCTCTCTAACTCTTCCAAGGGTGGGGACCAAAAGAATCACAGAATGCAAGGCAAATGATAGAACATAGAAAAAGTAAGACCATAGCCCCGGCACAGGATACCACTGCTTTTATTTACAATCCATACAACAATCCATTGAAAAAAACCCATGTTTTGTGAGAAGGAAATACACCATCACTGGAGTCTAACCAACAGTGGTGTACTGCTGCCTTAAAAACACAAGAAGAGCCATACTGAATCAAGCCAATGGATGATCAAAGGCCTACCTAAACTAGTACGATTTTCACAGTTGCCTACAGAAAGCTCACAAGCAAAACTAGAATGCAATGGCATCTTCTTGCTCCTCTTCCCAGCAACTGACACTGCCTCTGGAGCTGAAAGGAATATATCCACCATAGCAAACAGCTATCAATAGCCGTATCAGTCAGCACAAGCTTTCTGAACCACAACCAATGTTCTCTGGAGGCACAAAGTTGGGACTTAAGATAGGAAGATCAATCTCATTTCCTTAAATATTTTGCATTTTTTGGTATTATTTATTTAATATTCTAAATCCCTTTCTCCTTAAAAAGGACCCAAAGCAGCTTACAACAATTAAAAGACAGCATTTAAGCTAGTATCAATGAATATACAACACTAAAAGGATCAATGAATACAATACAAAAAAAATTACCCAACACCAAAATATATTCAGTGCAGTAAACTACAACAAGAGTGGTCCTGAGGGACTAGATAGGCGGGATATTAAATAAATAAATAAATAAATAAATAAATAAATAAATAAATAAATAAATAAATAAATAAATAAATAAACAATCCATTGAAAAAAATCCATTCAATAAGCCCTTCTGGTACAGAAGAGAAAACCTTGCCAAAAGGACAAAATGAATGAAGAATGCATCATGTGATAAGTGACTTCTTAGGAAAAAAAATACAAATTTAACTAATTTTTTTATAACTGATCTTTTTAAAATGAAAATTGTACATCCTCCCATGTTTGCGTAGGATTATCTAATTGTGAAAATTACCAGTTTTGAAACACTACTGATAATCATTGTTGAAGGAACAGAGATGTCTGGGCCAGGGGTCGTCAACCTCCAGTCCGCGGCCCAGTTCCAGTCTGTGTGTTTGCTGGAACTGGGCCACGGACATGGATCTCTGCCCCCCCCGCACACATGCGCAGTGGGTGTGTCACACTCAGATGGGGGGTGTTGTGCTCAAGGCGCATGTGGATGACACCCCCATGAGCATGACACACCCATCGTGTGAACGTGATGTGCCCCCGCCCCCCATGCATGGAGCTCACTCTGCCCAGCCGGTCCAGGGCCCCAAAAAGTTGGGAATGCTGGTTTATGCAACCTATCTCAAATCACTTCAATGTATCAGAACATTCTTCACAAGATATGAAAGTTGCTATTCAGGAGAAGAAAAATTACATACCAAGAATCCAGAGAGAATGTAATAATTATATACTGTAGTTATATGCTGTTATTTTCCTTCCCAACTAATCAGACCTACCTTTTCAGAACAATATTCAAAGGTAAGGTTTGTCATTCTTTACATTATCACATGCTATTCCTCTATTGTCACCTGTAATAATCGTTGTTAGTTACAGAACCAAGCTTCAAAGGAACTGGATACCAAAGAAAGGGTTCTTCAAGGGAGGACGAGACTATAGAGCACATGTACTTCACCTGCCCACATTACGAGGTGGCACGTAAGGAGATCATCACCCCATTGACCACAAAGTTCCTGGCCATTCAGAAAAAATAGACTTTAGTTTCTTCTTTCTGATATAGATTCGAAGATCAATTTATCAAGTAGCCAGATTTTGTATGGTAATATTCAGGTCTCAGAAATTCCATGGTATCTAGATACTAGATTTTAAACAGTCTTTTAAATGCCAAATGTTTTTTTATGAAGTACCTGAAATTCTATAGTATCTAGATACTAGATTTTAAATTATATTTTAATATCAAATGTTTTTACAAGGTACCTGGAATTCTGGAAACTATAAAGGTCTATGTTTCTTCCCCCTGTGTGATTGGTCTAAGGACTGTAGCAATAAACTGTACTGTACCAAAGAGGGGTCTTAAATAATTAGTAAGTGTGAAATGCAAGCAAAGACCACTGTCCCTTTATCTTAGAGCTTTGTATGAAATGTTTTACCATGTAGTCTTTGTATTAGTACATGAAGTAGACATGTTTCACGAAAGCTTATATTAAAGTACAGCAGTTAGTCTTTATTGTGCTGCAATATCTTCTCTCTCTCTCTCTCTGCTTTTGTTCTGTTTTGTGTTTCTTGTTGAAATGTTTGCATGGACTAACATGGTTACAACTTCAGAAAGTCACAGTCCCTGTTAATCAGAAAGTCTGAGATTTCAAATCTGTGAATCCTGGCTCCACTACACCTTGTCTTCATGCTGTTGAAAAAATAACTGCAAAGGACTGAGCAGTGTGGTGTATAATGAGATTTACAAAGATTGCAATTAGGGGAGGAGAAAACTGGCAATGGCACATACTGAAATCTTTCAATTTATGTCTTTGTTTCTAAAATGTTCTGGGATTTTTCAAGGTGGCAAGCTGTACAAGTAGCGCCAAACATAATCATCCATTTCACAGGTCTAATTTGGATAGCACTTTGTGCTAATATGATACATCTGAAGGATCACAAGCCCAGTGAGACATGTTTATGCTGTTAATTCCAAATCAACTCACTCACTTGAAAAAAAAAATCCCCAAGTTTATCTGGGAATGAAGCCATTTCAATTCTGTTCAAAGCTGCAGCCAAGTCAGCATGTTACTCTTCTCTATATTGTTTGGAGGGTTTGTGTGTGTGTGTGTGTGTGTGTGTGTGTGTGTGTGTGTGTGTGTGTGTGTGTGTGTGTGTGTGTGTGTGTGTGTGTGTGTGTGTGTGTGTGTGTGTGTGTGTGTGTGTGTGTGTGTGTGTGTGTGTGTGTGTGTGTGTGTGTGTGTTTAAATTTGCTCATCTCTGCTAGGTCTTGTATCTCAAGGCATTTTCATATAAACACGTAATCTCCTCATTGAATCATCTGCACAATATATAGAGCCGTTTAAAAGCCAAGGGAAAGGGAAACAAACAAACAAACAAGCAAACAAACAGAATGCTATGTTTAGGTGAATTTAAGTTTCTTCAGCTAACTAAGCGTTGCAATGGAATTAGAGATGCAGCTTAGAAGAAATGGATTGCATGAAAGTTACTTTTTTCAAACAATAACTCTCAGAATCCAGCAGTAGGCATGGTCATTGGATGAGGATTCAAGAGATAGTAGTCCAAGTGGTAATATTTCCAAGCTCAGGAGAAAGGTAACTGGGTATTTATGACATCGAGTGTTGGAAAGCAGAGGCTGGTAACTTCTTCCAGCCCCTCAATTTCTGCTTGACACTTAATGTTCTGATGTGTATCTTCAGAAGTGGGGAAAAGCTTATTTTTTAAAACAAAAACATTTTCCCTAGACTTTATATCAACTGCTTGCCATAGTGATGATTCCATATTATTAATCAACTATGAAAGATTTTGTCCAATTACCTACGATCATTTCAAACTTAATAAAACCTACAGAAGTCTCCAGGGCTCTAATGCAGTGGTTCGCAACCTTTTCAAAATTTAGTTCATTGCAGCATGAGAATGACTTCCCTTGGGGTCAACTTTTTGAGACACTCTCAGAAGGGTTGATTCTCTGCTCATGAACCATGACCAATGATAGGCTCTGTCCTAAATATCTTCCCTGCCCAAAAAGCTTAAGGCATGGGACTGGTCCAAGAAGTTTCTGCAACAGCCAGTACAATCCCAGTTTGATGAAGAGCAAACTCTGTAAATAGAGGGTAGGTGTAAAAAGGCCTTTTTCTTTCCAAGATCCACTTTGCTTCATTCAAACATAGTACTCCTGTTTAATATCCAAGTTCCATAAGCTTTTACTTAATGCTTGATTCGTTCATTACACAAATTTGCTAAGCTTTACATAATATGCCAGATGAATAGAAAAAAACCAACCAACCACATTTCTACAATTATAACGTGGTGCAATGCAAATTTATTTACAGCATGTGTTCTTGAACATTAGAAACAAAGGCTTTATTTTATATATTCTGTACTCCTCATGTCTGGATACCAGCATGGAAAATCTAGTTGTCTCCCTGTTTATCCTTTTTCAAAAACTATTTTTATTCATTTACTTGATTTCTATTTCCCTTTTCTCCAAAAAATAAAAGGGGGGGGGCAAGGTGGTTTTTCAGTAGAGCTACAGAGATGCTGTTTTATTTGTCTTTTTATAAGGTTATACATCTTCAAATATGACTTTAAGGAACATCATGGAACACTCTGCCTTGTCATATTTGTATTTGATTTGTAATCAATCGTAGAATTGTGTGTATTGTATGACATTTAGACTAGAGTAGCCCTCATTCAAATCACTACTGAACAGTAAACAAGATCTTCAGCACATCATTATTTCTTAAGCTATCTTTCTGGCAGGGTTGCTATAAGGGGAAAATGAGAAAAAGAACCATCCTGAGATGGTTAAAGAAATGGGAAATATAAATGAAATATATAAATACATTGATGTGGATTGTTGACAGGTTTTGTTTTGTTTTTTAATTGGCTGGACTGACACCCAATTTTTAGGAGCTTATATTTCCAGATTTTCCTGCTACTATTTAAAGGACACAATGCTTAATTAACTGTCGGTTCGAATAATCCTCTGCACAGAGAGTTCAGAACCCGTGTCTCAAACAGCAACAGTTTGATTAGGATACTTGAAGTTTTAGTTCATATTTAAATTATACAAGCCATTACGGATATTTTACCTAAAGGAGAAAATCCCGAATTCTGACATAGGCTCCAATTATTGTTTGTTTTCAACCCCAAGTCTCCCTCTTGCTTTTAAAAGACAGAATTGTTATTTATATTCATAGCACACTGTTCTGTAGCTTACCGAGTTTACTGCAACATGGCTGACAAGAGCTATAAGCAAATGTCTAGGTTTGTTCTTGCAAAGAGCAGACTATGGTGCATTTCAGAGTGCCAACCCATCTTTAACGTTCAGCGTTCACCAGGCATAGTTACAAATTGCATCCGTATACAACTTGCCTCAAGGAAGGAAAATGCTTAAAATTTTCCTTTGCTCTTCGCTTCAGTCCATGTGACATTTCCAATCTGGACATCAATAAACAGTAATGATGCATGCAGAAGAAGAAATCAAACTAGACATATCCCTCAAGTAAGAGAGAGGTAATAGCATTATTTAAAAAAAAAAAAGACAAGAAAACTCACACTAGGGATCTTTTTTGTTGTGCCATCTTTAACGGAGGTTCCATTCAGCTGTTCAATAAAACTGTAATGTGCTAATTGTTCAGGCCCATCCTGTTCAAAATGGCCACAGAGGCTGTGCTGGTATAAATCCAGGATTGACATGGGCCTCCCCGTAAACGACTTCCTCACACTATTTTCTTCTTGCTCAGCTAAGGACAGATTAAAAGAAGAAGAAGAAGAAGCCACGCGCACACAGAACTCTTATTTGAAAGAAAATCAATATACAGCTTGGCATGCCGTGTATTTTTTTTGCGACAAAAACGATGCAAGACAATTGGAAACACAGAGGACTAAGGATATAACATACTCTCAGGGAGGAGGAAATCCCCAACCTTCTAATGTTAAACTCACAAAGCGAGGTGATTGTGGCTTACATTTCAAGCAATGTTTCATGCTTAAAAGAAAGAAAGAAGGAATGGAATGGAATGGAATGAAAAAGAAAAGAAGAAAATTAGGAGATAAGCACTCCTAGTTTCAACTCTGGCTAATTTCCTTGGCTGAAATGAAATTTCTAATTTTACTTTAATTTAGAGTTCTGAATATTAGTTTAACTTAAATAGATACCTTAATCATATTGGCTCATCTGCCCTACATATTCTCAACACATGTCTAGCTTCCAGTTTTAACCACTCTTTTCTTCCTGCTAATTACATTTTTATTTTGTCATCTTGCTAATCTTAAATCCTTAAATGGGAGGTACAGAGGCTGACTGATGAGTTTCCATATTTTTACGGCCACCATGGATTTCATATTCTCTGTTAATAATGCACATTTCTCACACATTATTTTGGTCCCAAAACTGGAAAATATAGTAACCCAGTTTTTACATTTTAAACATGAAATTTAATAACAAATGAGAATTTTTAAAAATTTACATAACTATATATTTATCAGGATTTTAGTTCTCCTAATTATGCAACCTCCCATCTTCTATTAAATCATAGCCTTAATTCTGAAACTGGATTTTTGATAACAAGAAAAATCTGGCCAAAACTAAGCTGATACATAGTATAATTCTAACCATACTGAATAAACTAACTACCACTGAGTTCTACACATCTTGCTGGCATGTGTGCTTCATACAATATTACAGCATTATGTGCACCATGTCTTCCTCAAAGATGCAACAGGCTGTCACAGAATAAGAAAGGATGCAGTAGCATAGGCTAGGGTGATATGTACCTTTCCAGATGTTGTTTAACTACATCATTCTGGACCAATGGCCATGCTGGCTTGGGATGATGGGAAATGAATCCTGCATCTGGATGACCACCAGTTCCCCACTGCTGGTATAGACCGGCCAGAGACATGAGAGCCCCTCATCATCAATCTGACTCAGAGATCATGTTTGGCTGTGTGATCTGGAGTAGGCAAAGAATAACCCTCTGGATGTTTTTGAGATGCAACTTCCATCAGCACAGCCAATGAGGAGGAATGCTGGGAGCTATCAACCAACAACATTTGAAGGGCCTTCTTGCAGTCTCTCAGCAAGTGTACTTCCTTTCCATGCCTCTGCTACACCCAGTAAACCCTACATTTACTCCAGGAAAGCCCCTTCCCCATCCAACAAACAAGCAGGGTGCCACAACACCTCTGCCACCAGCACTGTTCTCTCTCCCCCTCTGCAGATCCTCAATTTCAGCCATCAAAGAAGAAAAAGAGATGTGATATTTGTGTGTTTGTATGTTAGTTTCCTTTCCTTTTTCTCAGGCTTGGCTGCTTTCCCCAGCTTTTAATGGCACAGACTAGCAGCTGAGCTACAAAGAGAAAGGAAACAAAATAGCCTGGCAGCATAATTTTTGACTTCTGCTCTGATTGATGGAAGAAAACTGAGGGGCTGCTGGAAAGGTGAGTAACCAGCGGCAGCAACAGAAGTCTTTATGCTTCCAGTGAATACACAGCAAGGCAACATAAGCTTTAACTGAAAGCTTGCAGGAACTGCGCAGAAAGATTTGATGTAGTTGGCATGAGAGATGCTTACAAAATTCTCCCTATCCAAACATATCCTTCCTCAGTTTGTTTATAGAACAATATTGATGAGTGACATTTAATGAAGTGGATAGGACCCCTGAAAGCTTATGTCATCATTGGCTAGATGTTAAGATTCTACAAGGTAGTATAGGCTTAACTTATGGTTTGAAAATTCACCATTCTTCACTGTTTTCCGTATTTTTTTCCTGGACTCAGTGTCCACATCCAGTTGGCTGCAGTGTTCAATTATGATCCTTTTTCTCAGCTGTAAGTTACCAATATGTCTGTATGAACATTGATTAAATCACAGCACCAGAAACAAATATTGCTAGACTCTCAATCATGTCAACATTCTTTCTGCACTGTGATGCAATTTAACAGACACATGGGCATCAATGCAATCATATAGAGACTTTCCATGTGGCATCATGTAAAGGACCTATTGTCTTTGTATGTGGCATTCTCATTCAGGAACATATGCAGCTTCACACATTAATAACCTCTACATCAGGTTGGTAAACAGAAGACAATGGCTTAAGGCACACATTCCAGTTGTGAAAGCAATTTTAAATCTGGAAGAAGGAACAGAGCCACTCCATAGAACAGAACATATGTTTCTTCATCCCTAATTAGCATTTTCATTCAGAAGGAGCATCTTTGCCCTTCGAATCACCCTGAAAGTGCTTGGGTGTTTTTGAATGTTTGACTGGAAGATCTGAGAAGGCCTGAGAAGTACCCTCTGCCATTGCTGCCAGATCTCCCCCCCCCCCCCCGTTCGTTTGCAAAGAAGGAAAACCTGAACTTGGGAAAGGGGAATTGAGGAGCGGGGAAAAGAACACTATCCCAGATTTTTGTAAGATCATTTTCTTCTCCAAAATCACTCAGAATTGAGTACAAATCCTATCCTTAACTCTTTGAGGGAAGCATCCAGTAAATCCTCTTCCTCTTTTCCCTACTAAAGTGTTTGGGTTTTAAAAGATTTGTTAAGAGGGAAAATGAAGTAGGAAGTACAAGGGGTGCAAGCCAGCTTGTAGGCGACTGCACCTCTCTTGACCAATGGCTCTCCTTTAGCTGCACTGCAAAATAAACATTAAAAGCAGAGACAGGCAACCTGCAGATCTTCAAATGTCTGCCAATATCCATAAGCCCCAGCCAGGATAATCAGAAATCAAGGATGGTGAGAATGCCAACCTGAGTGTATCTAGAGGACCACAGGTTACCCATCACTGACTGAAAGGCTCAGATTGTTTTATAGCTTCTGATGTATGTATATACAAGGACTTGTGAAAAACAGAGATTGGTTAAGACTAATCTGCTCTGTTGATTTGAAGGTGTCACAATATCATTTCCAAGAGGCATAACGATCAGTCCAGAGGTCTCAGATATAGATTGTATTTCTACCATGCATTATTTAAGTATATTTAGTCAAGGCACTTTCTGTTAGATAGCCAGTCTATCTGAAACATGGGGATGATAACACTGGCCTGGCTGGTAGGATTATTGAAGAAAGCAGGAGGAGACACTACATATAAAGCACTCTGAGTGTTCAAAAGCACTATGTATATTATTCGTATTCTTCTTATTACATGGCTCCTGGCAGCCACCTCACAAAAACAAAGGTATTGTGAAGGGGAAAGGCCTTAATGGAAGGGGCATTGAATACAGGCACGGATCCAGCTTTGCAGCTGGTGATTAGCCACAAGCAAATCCTGGGGATAACCACTTAGGACTGCTGCAAATATGTTCTTATTTTTCTAATAAAAATTTAATTTCTACTACACATCAGAATATTGATCCTGGAAACATTTCATAAGTTCTTAATTAAGTCACTGAAGAATTTATAAAATGGAGTGTTTTATCTAATTGTAAGGTAAAGCAATTACTCCTGATTTCCCCCCATCTCAAAACAAGTTTTCCTAGGCTCAAATCCACTTGCCATTTGCAGCAGAGTTTGCAATTTCTATATCAATGAAATCTCATGTATATGTATATATGTGAGTATCTCTCTTTTCCTCCCTCCCTCCCTCGTTTTGTGGAACATGGAAGCATTACATTCTTGGCCTACAACTACCAGATCCCCTGGTCAGTGACTATGTTGGTTGGGATTCAGAGAATTGTAGGTCCAAACAGTAAATTTTCCAACTTCTGCTCCTTGGGTTAATCAGAGACCTGGGGTTTGCAATTAATCTTCTTAGGTTGGTCAAAGGCCTTCTCAATTTAGTGGTACTTAAGCAGTTTTCAAGAGCCAAGCAACCTTTCTTCCACCCAAGAGCATTGGGGTCTAATTTGAGAGCCACTCAATGTTATTAATAATAATGTGATACAGTGACCGGATGAAAATGGCCCATGAATTCTGCTGTTCGACTGCTCTATGTGAACCACTCCTAGCTTAGAGTCAAAATTCCACTATGAGAAAGCGACGGTGAGTAGAACATTATTTCTTACCACAAGACATAGTTCAACGATCTTTGTCATGATGCCTGAGGTACAGAACATGTTGCTTCCTCTGGCTTTTATACTTAAGGGTCAATTCTCATATTCGGAGAAGTATGATTAATTGGTAATTGCTATTCATGCTGAAGTGACAAGTGACTTTTAGTCTTGCTGACCAAGACTTCCCCTGAGGTGCACAACAATGTGAAATGCCATGGTCTACTATAGCTATGTGTGTATGCTTCACTTGATTAGTGGCCATGAAACCTATGTGAGCTCCAGACATCACAGAGAAAGACCTGGTCTGAAGGGTCAGCTGAACACCTAGATGTCTTAAGTGCTCTTTAAATCTCAGATTAGGGGCAGCCATCATGATTACTTGCTTTATTACTTGCAGAAATGTTTCCCAGCCATGCTTCTAGATGAATTACATGAGTTACACCTGGATATTCAAGCATGTAAATTACTGTCTAAAAATAGGAAAATGACACAATCAGTTAACTATATTGAGTATTGGATCATAATTCACCCTTTGCTCTGAGTACAAGTGCTTTATTTTAAGATAGGCTTTGCAATTTGAAATAATAATAAATAAAAATTATAAGTCTGTCACTCTCACTGACAAAGTCTTAGAAGAGGGAAAATCCACCATAATATCACATTGGGATTTGGGCTTCCTACATGAACTATTTGGAGAAACAGATATGGCCTATCTGGGAGGGCAGAAAGGCTGTCTGACACAGACAGCTTTAAGGATAGCAGTGTGAGCACTGCCATACTAATATGGAGGTGGTGAAACTTTATTCATGGCTCATTGGGTTATTTTAAACTAGCAAAGTATGCAGTTTTATAGAGATCGCTATCTAACTGTTATATTGAAACAACAGTGCCGCTGAAGACATTTTCAGTTTTACAGTACAAATCTATGACCCAAAATAAAATAAAATAAATGCCGGTTTGTCTTCTGGTGGCAAACACGGTGTTAACAGGCAAAACCTGATGTACACTTACAATAAAAGGACATAATGTAAAATTAGATCGTAAAAAAACGATGAAGAAACAATATAGAAGCAAGCAAACCGCAGGCATCAGTTGGCATAACAGGGGTGGGATTTTAGAAACCACACTGAATAAACGTTTAATTACCTTGTTTGTTGTTCATTAAATCAACGAGTTTTTCCCCTCTGGTTCCAAAATCACTTGTTTCATATTCCAGCTCTGTTTCAGTGTCACTGCTACTACTAGCAGAATAAGTGCATACTCTCAGTGCCCTGTCCTGTGCAAAGCAACACAACAGACAAATTCATAATTCACAAAAGCAAACATTTCACTGAAGGCAAAGAATCTGGAGTGCGGTACAGGAGAAAAGCCACTTGTCCTCTCCCAGCCTGACCTATTTATTTAACAGCCTCAATTTGACATTGATTATGCAATTAAATGTCACAAATCTTTGAAAACAGATTTCATCCTCCAGGTAGCATTGTCCTAGGCAGGCTCTAAGTGCCAATCCCTGTTCTCAAGAAATTCTGAGTATGGTCAGATTCTTCTCAACTTTATTTCACAACAAAGCATTTCAGTGTAAGTGAACCAACAGCAGTGACAAATAGAATTCAGATTAGTACATCTATCTGCCATTGCGCTTCAGAGAGGAACTGGTTGTTATCTTGCAAAATTCGTATTCCCAAACCAATGGCTCTGGAGATAACAGGAGTATGAAGACAGAAAGATACTTGCAAGTGAATGTCAATGGGTAAAAATAAGGTGTGTTCAAGGAAGGAAACTCAGTGAACAACAACAACAACAACAATAATAATCCTGGTGGACATTTTTACCATTTGGACATTTTCGTGCTGACCTAGAGTCAGAATTTTCTGGTATGGATCAAGTGTTGTCACTAAACATTTTATGAGCTGTGGTTTGTTGTGGATCTTGTTGAAGAACTACAACTTCAAGAATGGGCCACTGTCACATGAGCAGTGGCTCGGCTCACACCGTTGGCTCTCTGGGTTGTAGTGGAATAGGTCTCACACTCCTATCCCACCACAGTCTTGCAGTGCCCTCTTGTCTGAAAGTAAGGCATAGGTATGCAATTCAGAAAATTTCAGTTGTTCCACTGGTTTCATTTAGAACTAGATATCACAGCCAAACAGAAGAGACAACATGAATTGATAGTGTTCAGAAGGGCCATCTGCAGTCACTTTCTGAGAGAAATAGAGGAATCAGTGCTGCTTTTGCAAGTCCCTGTAAGGACGGGATGACTGAATAAATAAATGGTCATGGTAAAATAATCAGTACATACTCTTTGTTAGTTATTTAGCCAACAAAAGGAATTTAAAGAAGTCATGAGAAATTATAAGATGAAAGTACAAATGTACTGACAAGAAGATTGAACGAGTGGGCTTAGGTAAGAATGAAGGAACTCAATGGGTCAGTTAGAATGACCACAGGGAGGTTAGGAAAAGGGAACATATACCAAATAAGGATAAGAGTCTGGGGTCTAGGTAAAGAGGGGAGTGGGAGATGTAAATACAGGCGGGACTTCCTGTGATCAGTTTAGGCGCATCGGATAGGCTGTACACCTTGGAGTACCTAACCAATGGGGAAACAAGGGTGGGACCATGCGGCCGGGAATAGGGGATAAATATCATGCTACCTGTATTCATGTGTGTGCCTACCCAGCTAGGACACCTGCTTTTGCAAAAGTGCTTTTAATAAAAGAGTGCTGCTTGTATTCATTGCTGTCTGGTTATTGTTTTTAAATAACAAGAATGCCTTCAGAATCATGTTTGGGCAGTGCTCTGGCTCTGTTCTACTAGTACAAAATATCTGGTTGTAACCTATTTCTTTCATCCCACATGAGAACACCTATCATAGCGTTATTATACTCTGTATCAGACTTCCTCCAGATACTATAAACTGCAACTCCCATTACCCCTAACCACTGATGTTGTGTTTGGAGACAATATCAGTTGTAGTGTGAAGCTGGGGAGGCTGAATAAGTGGAACATGTGGAATGTCTCCCAATGGTGTTTTTGCTTTTTCTTTACTGTAGCCTTAAGGGACTCTGCATTTTGTCAAAACAATACCTATAGGATAATACCCTTGGCTATTTTTCTAAGAAAGTAAGATAAATAATATGTGATTCATTTACATCTTCCCTTATACGGTATAGAGAAAAGTAGTATTGACAAAGGTCATTTTAAAGGGAAAATCATGCATGGGGAATAAAGAATTAAACGCTGAACTGCTTCTCTGATCAAATCTGGAGCATCTTGATAATAATTAACAACACACGCAAGCACATGCACACGCACACGCGCACACACAGAGGAGATACGTGTGTAATTTCCATATCTTAGATTTACTTGATCTGAGTTTTTCAGAAAATTCAAAATGAGACACAGGATATGGTAGTGATTAATAAAAAAGACAGTGTGAAGTAAACGATTGTATAATATGAAAGGCAAAATGAAGCAAGATTTTGATACGTTCAAGGATACAGATGGGGAAGCAAGTAATAATCTTGGCAAATGGTTAGTCATTATGTTACAGATTCCACCTCTGTAAGTTATTGGGCTGCATTTGCATGTCACGCTACACCATGGTTTACACTGGTAATTGTTATTACTTTAGTTACGAATCGTCTCATAGACAACAAAACAGATCAGCTTGTTTCCCCATTTCTGATCTCCCCTTATACTAGTTTCTTTTTCAGAACAGGCAACAACAGAAAGAAGACAGGGACATTTAATTTGGGGGTACAGATGTGCTATGGCTTAAACACACGAAAATTGGAAGCCCAGCAACAAATCATGGTTTCTAACTGTGGTTTGTGGCTGCCTAACAAAACCATGGTTTGTTTTCAGGTATAGATTCAAACACAACAATATTAGTATTCAACAACCTATTAAAATTGATTACTATTACATCCAAACGTGGCTATTTCAGGACTAATAAAACCAATTACACTTGTTTGTAAAGACTGTAAGCTAAAGAAAAGGCATGTAAAATGTAAAGAAAAGGCATGTAAAATCTGTGACAAGGCACATATGTTGTCAGATGGTAGATTGCAACTGAGTACAAGGTTGTTTTTGTTAGGTGGTTAAACTACTATTACACAAGCTATGTAATAACTTGGTTGCTTAATTGTTCTTCTCAGTATCAAGGAGCCATACCAAGTAATAGGAAGAGCAGGATTAAAATTTCTGTTTGGTGTAAATTTCCCTGGGTGGCTTTGGACCAGTCATACTCTTATGAATACATGAAAAGAAAACGATGCTGCCTTAAATTAAGGCAGACATTGGTTCACTGTCTCAGTATCAGAGCTTGGAATAAATTACTTTTCTTCCAGTTCTGCTGGGTAAGGGATCCAATAATAACTTTCCCAACCTCTGCTACAAATTCTCCTCTGCTGATGGCTCTCTGGGATTTTCAACAGGCGCTTTCCCTAACTTTACCTAGGATTCTAGCAGTTGACCTGGGACCCTGTGCACAGAAAATATGTTTCCTCACTGAAATATGGCTCTTATCGGTGTAACCTACTTCAGAGACATCTTGTGAAGATCACATGGGGCAATAAGCCTTCTTTACAATGGCAGCACTTCTTGTGGGAAAGACGGGATGTAAATGTAAGAAATATACAACTAAATTATTTCCCATTTCTCTTGTTTTCAATTGTACCTTTGCTTTAATAGCTTTTTTACTGTTCCAATCAGGAAAGATCTTGGCGGCATCTCTTTCTTTCTTTGAATATTCTAGTGATGCAGAAGTCACAGAATTCTGCTCCTGTCTGCATTTCTTTACAGGGCTCGTTACTCCTGGAGAATGGATAGAAGGGGGGGGAATTAAATATCAGTGAGTGACAACCATGGTTTTGTTCGATTTTAACGTGAGAGTCAGTAGCTTTCACTTATTCATGCTCAATACACTGTACTTCTACGAAAGACAGTTTTACATTATTACCAAGTAGAAGGAGAAAAGCCAAAAGTTGGGTAGAGGAAACAACAAGGAGAAGAAAGAAAATGAAATACTTGGAAAGTAGTGATATGAACAGAGCACATGAGATATCCTCTAAACCAGTGGTCCCCAACCTTGGGCCTCCAGATGTTCTTGGACTTCATCTCCCAGAAATCCTGGCCAGCAGAGGTGGTAGTGAAGGCTTCTGGGAATTGTAGTCCAAGAACATCTGGAGGCCCAAGGTTGGGGACCAGTGCTCTAAACCACATTACTAAATATCAGAGAGCATACTTCAGAAACCCTGTAAAGTTGACTCATACAGACACCCCCTGCCCCACCACACATAATTTACAACAGTGTTTCCCAACCTGGCAGCTGTGACTCCCAACCTGCTGGTCGTGACTCCTAAGGAGGTTGCAAAATGTTTTCTGGAAAGCCGTGGGTCGCCTTATATGTGTTGAAGCCCTTGTCAAATACTTTATTCCTTAACCTTTGGGAGTGAGATATTAAAATTGGTGTGTATGTGTATGTACATATGAGAAACAGGCCCTTTGGGAGAGAAAGAAACCTCTGCTTTCTGAGAAGGGAATACCAAGACTATTTTTTACAAAAAGAAAAAGAAATACCAGCCTAAAGATATAATTGTTGCCGCTTCCACAAGAAAGGGATTTTGATTACGATGTGTTACTTCCAGAGAGCCTAAAAGAATATGAGGTAAGGGGGGGAGACCTCTCCTCACACAATGCACCCCCAGGAGAGGGACATAAAAACAAATGGCCCCTCTCTTCTGCAGTGGGTGGAAGGAAAGCTTTGTGCCGGTTTCTGAGGGGGATCTTTTCTGCACGAAGGCCTTGCCCCCTCCCTGGGTACTGCCATGTTCTTCCTCCCCTGGCCCATCTTTGCAGTCCTTTGGCTTGTCTTCCCTCTAGCTTTAACATCCCCCCCCCCTTGAAGTGGTGGTGGAGAAGTTGGCGGCAGGCGCAGTAGAAGTGCAAGCAGCAGCAGAAACAGTGCATGTCAAGGAACAATGACTGCTTGTTTATGCAAATGTGAATGGGAGGTCACAGGTTACTTGGCTACTATAAAAGAGACTCTCGACTCAAAAAAAGCTGGGAACCGCTGACCTACAATCATTTATTTAAGATACTGAGCCATATTCCATATTATGAGTGAATCTATAGAAATTCCCAAATAGAATCTTATCATTTGGGGTTTGCACGCTAATGTCAGTGAGCCAAAGATCCAGAGCACTGTTTGTGCAGTCAGACAGCTGTTCTTTACACATCCTAACTTGTTATAATATCCCTTTGCTTCCGTGCTTTGAAGGGCTCCAAAACCCTTCTTTTAACTTCTATCAGTTCCTTCCAGTTGTGTTTGGGTGACCCAAAGGGAAGGCAGAGATAGTCCTAGCTCTTCTAACTGAATGGAAAAGGGCAAGCTGTTGAAAATGGAGGCTTAAAAAAAAATTAGCATATCTGATCTTAGTCAAGTCATTTCTCCATGTTTGAATTAGCATCCTGAAGAACAAGAACATTTAAGTACAGTACTGTACATTCACTATGTAAAGTTGCTTTGCAGGGTTCACTCTCTATGTATATGTCTCTGTACAGTATGTACTGTACATGCATAGGAAGGAAGGAAGGAAGGAAGGAAGGAAGGAAGGAAGGAAGGAAGGAAGGAAGGAAGGAAGGAAGGAAGGAAGGAAGGAAGGAAGGAAGGAAGGAAGGAAGGAAGATCTGATGATAAAAGCTGAGAGTGAAAAAAGATGACCTCCCAATCTTCTGTATACTACTTTTTTACATCCCTTCAGGATAATTTAATTAAGAAACAAACCCTAGAAGTCTGGTGCTGTGAATATTAGCATTAAGAACAGGACAATCTTACTGCTACCGACTTCTTATGAAGCAATTCAGTGCTTGCAGTTTCTATTCAATTTGTTATAATGACAGTGTTTAATCATGGAGTCTACTCTACAGCACAGTGCTGAATTGAGGTCACACATGTGGCTATCCAAGCATATAGCATATAATCTATAACTAAGATTTCTCTTCTGAATCTCCCTTAGTTGTGCTATTAATTAATAATACACTTATATATATATATATTAAAAAGAATGTGATTTAAAAATATCTTTTCTTTAGCTTTGATTTGAAATGAGCAGGGGAGTTTTCAATGAAGCGTGCAATGTGTGCTAGCATTCCATTATAACAACAGCATTGGGAATATTGCTAAATCAACTAAATTCCAACATGTTTAATTAGAAGACTTCTCATAGACTCCCAAGAATCTCTAATGCAATCTAGTTACTTCACTACTTCATTTAAATACTGACGCACTAATAAAACATTATTTGGTAGTCTCACAGAAAAATTCTACCAAATCTCTATTTCTCCTATATGTGTGGAAGTAAGGGTGATTCTGCCATACAGTTATGCAGGCTAAATACATGAAGGTAGACTTTGACATACTTTTTCCTTGCCTTTATGAAGCACATTTGAAGTCTGTAATTATCTACCCATTCCTAAAAACTGCAGTGTGACAGTTCTGCCTTTTACTATGCTGGATATCTAGTGGGCATGGCCCATGATTCAATATGGCCAGGAACACAAGTTATAAGGCTATGCGGAGCTGCCACGACTACATTTATACAGATGACAAAATTAGGAAGACTTGGTGGTTTTCAATCCAAGTACAAATGAGACTCAAGTATTCTTAGTTTCTAAAATCAAACAGAATTGATTTGTTAAGCTACTCATTTTACTTAGAAGTTTAAACACTCATCTGAGAAAAATAATTATGGGGATGTATTCTTTTTCCTGGCAAGAAAAGTCCATGGGGCATGGAAATTTAGCCTTCAATGTAGAATATGGAAGTTTAGCCTCCTGGATTACGGCTCAGTGGTTGAAATTCTCCACTATTTCTACTAATGAAGTAACTGTTCTGTTGTACAGACACATATATTTAAGGATAACATTTCTAGAATGTCTTGTATTTGGATTTGGTCACAGACTAAAACTGCCTTTCCTTGGCCTTGACACTATCTGTGGCCTACTTAGAGATGTGTTGTGTTGCACAGCAGTCTTTATAAAATGACAGATTAGTATTTTATGTAACAAGATTTTAATGTCAACCCTGTCACTACCTTGTTAACCTTGTACAGTAACTTTGAAGAGTCTGTTCGGTTGTAGATTTCACATGTCTTTTATCCAATGTCATTAATACAGGTTATCTACTAATGGGAACAGACAAGAGGGCAGAGTGAATCTAATTTCCAGCATAACTGTCATTTTACCTGCAGACACTGGTTTTGGCAGGCGACTCTGAAAAGTTAGTAATCCTTTAGCAGTCATAGTAGGATCAGAAGCTGAATGAGAAATTATATTCTCAACAGATTCCCGGTTCTTATTAGCTGTTGAAGGCACTTCTCGTTCAAGGGTTTTGGCTTTCTCAGAAGGTGCCTGAGAAAAAGCTTGCCCAGGTGATGTGAAAACTTGCATTTTTATATCCAGTTCTTGCTTAGAAGTGTGGCGTCCAGTTGAGCGGTTTCCTGAGTCAGGGAGAGGGAATGTTCCTATTCCACTGTCCAAGGTCCTCATTTGGCAGCAGGATTCTAGGATAGCAGAATACAATATAATTTGGTAAAGCTAAGAATGACTCTTAAAAACACCTCAAAGGACTTTTAAATTTTTTTTTGAAGAAAGAAAGTGGCTACTCAGTCATAGAACATCTGTTTCACACACTATTCCTGAGCTCTGTTTATTGTGAATTTGTCCAGACTGTTGACCATTACTAAGTAGTTGATTCTAGTCTTCAGCTATGTGCTTTATAAAGCAGGATTCCTATTCATGAGCCCAGAATCTTCACAATTAAACTAGATCACCCTGCATTCTGATATTACTAATGTAGAAGGAAATATTTTCCCCACTTCTATCCTATTCACTGTGGACATGGTCATACATCTTTAACATAATAATAATTATGTGCTGTCAAGTCAGTTCTGAGTTATGATGACCCAGGGTTTTCTAGACAGAGGATACATAGAAGTGGTCTACCATTCTCTTCTTCTGCGGGTGCCTTGGGATTGCACAGCTTGCCCAAGGATGCACAGGCTGGCTCTCCCTAGAGGCACAGTGAGGAACTGAACTCGCAACCCTTTGGCTCCATAGCCAGATACCTAACTCACTGAGCTATCCAGCCAGCTCATCTTAATTATACTCCTGCCATTTTTTTCCTAAGTGAAAGCTACAAATGCAAATTCTTTCCCAGAAGAATTTCTAACAGGGAAGCCCTTTGGTTGTACCTTTCTGCACCCTTTCCAAATTGACAAAATCTTTTTTGAGGGGCAGTGAGCAGACCTGTACATATTATTTCAAGCATAGTTACATTATAGATTTGTTTAAAAGTGTAATAATATGAAGTTTTATTTTTTTTCCCAATGTGGAATTTGCTTTTTTCAAAACAGCCATAAGCTGAGGGTTTATGACTCAATTGGAAAAAAAATATTACAAACAAAAAACGAAACAAACAGGGTTGCTTAAGGTTGGGTATTTGCATCCAAATGGCATACACACTTCAAACAACCTATTTGGTCTGCCTCCCTAAAACAACAAAAACAAAACACACAAAAAAAATCTCCTTCCTTGCCATCTTTTCACTTCTGCTTTTAAGAGGAAGCTTTCAATTTTTCAATTTGTACTTCTTAGTGTAGTGTATCATCATTGTCATAATAGCCTTTTTCTTTAAAAAAAAAATTAAAACAATCTTCCTTCTGCTGCCCCTCAAGGGAGCAGCAGAGGAAGCGCTTATTTTCCTATTATTGTGAAGTGGCTAAACTGTCTTCTTTAGCCACTTAAAAATATTGGGAAAAAGAAAGCAGAATGCAAATTTAAAGCCACAAGTTCAGATTTGAACTGCACATGCTGGAAATGAACCAACACACAACGATCCTACCCATACCAAAAATGTAGTAATTGCTGACAACAACACAGAAAGGTGTGGTAGGAATGCTACGGGGATGGGCTGGCTCACTCTAGCAATGATGTTGTCTGATAGTCAGAAAAAGGAGTGAAGGAGCCCATCCTACAGAGGACCAAACAGCAGGACAAATACCCATCTGATCACACTCTGAGTCAACATCATCACTGATTTTTCCACTGCCCCATAAACTCCCACTCCTGTCGTGGTCAGTCAATTCAACCTCCTAAGTATATTACTGTATATATGTGATTAGAATTTGTTGTTCCAAAGTGAATCGCTACATTTGCTTTCACTAAACCATATTGACCATTCTAATGCCTACATCATCAATTCAAACAAATCCTTCTACAACTGTTTTGTTTCAGCCAGCACAAATAATTTGGTGCCATCAGTGAATCTGGACGCTTTGCAGCCTAGCTTTAATTCCATTTAAAAAACAGATGTTTTAAACAGATACACGGGAGAACCCATTATTAATTAGTAGTAAGCATTTCCCCATATTATCTATTTTCTTGCCACTTGCAAATCCATAAGTGGATTCCTTCACTTATACTATGCCTGTTCAGCGCTGGCACACTAAATATGGGAAAATCAAATAGTGTCTATCTGCACACAGTAGGCTCATCAGTCTGAAATATTTTGTACATAATATGTGGTGCGGCTGTGATAACTGTGTCTTCTTGAATATAATATAATATAATATATGTGAGACAACAACACGTGCTGTATTAGACTTAATAATTACCATAAAATTAATCAGAAGAAAAGTTTAATAGCTATCCTCACTCTGTGTGATTAAGACAGAAGCATTATAAAGACCCCACTCATAATCTTCTTAAGCAAAATGTTTAAGTATGCAGTAGATTCTACTTTAATCTGGAGTACATTGTACAGAACCTCAAAGAATAGCATAATTGGTAAGATTATACCTTCTACTGCTGTCATTGCCTTTTGTGTTTCTTAACGGAATTTAATAGTAATTTTTTGCTGTTATTATTTAGACTGTTCTTTGGATAAAGACATACTGTCTTAAATAGGATCACACTCACTCTTTCCAAAGAAGGCAACTCAGTATTACAGGGTTAGGCGCTACCAAGGTTTGTGTTAAGTTTTTTTTAACCAGAATGCACCCTATTTGGGAATGTGTCAACTTGGGTTATGTGGGATTTGAGCAGGAAATATAGACCTTGTTACAAGGTTCCATTCTGTACATACTAATTCATTTCCATTCCACTAGCTTGTATTACAAATATATAAACTGGCTTACAAGTATCTCTGGGGGGAAAGGTTACACAGAATAAATCTCTGGGAAGAATATCAATTTAGTAATATAACCAGTCTGTTTCAAGACCACAGATATATATCTTTCACATGGAAACCTGAAAGAAATGAAACAAAAAAAAAATGTAATATAAAGGTAAACTTACCTTTTAGCTACTATGTATACTTCAGAAGGAATCTACTTGAATTGTTACAAGTGTTCAGGTTTCAAAAATTCAAAGTAAGAAGCACTAGATAAGGATAACTACATATACGGTACTTGTCAATTACAGTTGACTGCCCTCTCAGCACCATTGACAATACACACATGCGTAAGAGTGTGTTGTACACATACACGTACACCATGCCATGGACAAACAGATCTCTAAGAGCAAAGGGTGTGCAAACCAGTAGTTGCGATTTGCCTTTACTTGAGTACCCTAAATCAGCTTAACTATTAAAAAGTCAGTTCTTCGCAAAGGCTGCTGCTTATATTATTCATAACACCTCTATCGGCTCCACTAAATCCAAGCATGCTTGTTACATGGTCCAATTTGCTAACACTGAACAGATGTGGAGATGGAAATTTAAAAATACAGGTTTGTGCTTCAACCGGAGTTTTATTATTGTTGTTGAATTTTGTTTTGACAGAACTTAACCCACAGGTTTGTGTGTTGTATGGTAAGATCCCAGACAAAGGTTGAAATCCAATGGTAAGCGCAACCAGAGTAGGCCCATTGAATCCGTGGGCATTTGGTAAGTCTTATGTACATCCCATTGATTCAATGGGCCTAACTCTAGTTGCAACTTGCTACTGGATTTCAACTGTATTATTACTATAATCTCTGAATCACTGAATGATTTCATGAACTCACTATGAATCAGTTCCTATGCTCACCTTACCTCATATGATGATGCAAGTGCTTATATTTTGCATCTTAAAATGGGTATTAGCGTTTTCCAATAAGATATGTCGCTTTTATACAGTCTAGCAAACAAACATTTCTCTTTCTTAACTACCCACATCATCATCTTCTAAAATAGTTTGGATTCAGATACAGTACAATGGGAAAGCATTTCCGCTTGCACAGCATCACGGCAGCATCACGGCAGTCTTTTGACTGCCCTGTCCAGAGGGTCCCCTTGGCTCTCAAGAACAATTTATACATTTATTACAGAACTGCAATGTCTTCAGAAAGATAGAAAGCCAATGTGATGTGGTGGACAGAGTGAAAGACTGGAACTCAGGGGGCCTGGGTTCAAATCCCTGCTTGCCATAACTCACTGGTTATGGCAGCGGTAAAAAAAAAAAGTCTCACTTCCCCTGAAAACTCTATTAGGATTGCTTTATCTTACTATCTTGATGGCACATAACCACAACCATTTTCACTACCGGAAGCCAATGAAACATAGTTTTGTTTGAAAGCACTGGAGAAGACTTTGCACAGAAAGCAATTCAACTGTTCAATGGCAAAAGGAAGAAACAGGTATGAAGGAACTGACATTGTCACAGAAAGACAGAACACCCCACTACAAATAACACTTGCAATTTCCAATAAGGTTTATTTTCAATGTATGGAAATGTAAGCGGTCTCTTTTGCAATCTGGACAAGTGGAGTGGTGTCAAAGTGCAAGGTTAAGACACATACATGCAAACATTCTATTCATGGTAACGGCTTTGTTTCCTCCTTCCCTACCCTGTACACACTTGTGATGATTCTCTGACTAACGGCAAAGAGTTCATGGCAAATTGCTTAATGTCAACAGAACTGCAATACTGTTCCATATCATCGACACACATTTAGGAGGTTTATGATTGTGTTGAAATCAGTAGCTTCTACTCTGGATGAAGGAGTCTGACCACTAGTTTGCTATGCACTGCGAGTTACTAGGCTCAGGACACTGACAAACAACTCTTCTTTCATCTACAATTGACCCTTTCCAACAGTTAAAGCAAAAGCAACTTGTGCTACCTATATACCACCCCACAGTGCTCAAAGCTCTCTCTGGGCTGTTTTCATTTGAATTAAGCAGGCTACACATTGCCCCACCACCACCACCACAAGCTGGGTACTTAATTTACTGACTTCAGAAGGATGGAAATTTAAGCCAACCTTGAGCCAGCTATTTGGGCCAAGGATTGAACTCAGGTTATGAGCAGAGTTTTCACTGCAGTACTGCAGTTTAACCACGGTGCCACAAGGCTACCAATATCTATTGGAATTTTGTGGAGGGTAGCAAGGATGATCAGGAACTGGAAACTAAGCCCTGTGAGGAAAGACTGAAAGAAGTGATCATGTTTAGCCTTGAGATAAGAAGACTGACCATGATTTTATGACATGTTCAAACAGCTTCAATGACAACAGTTTTTACTTTTGGTGGAGATGGGGTGCAGTAAAGTCAGAAATGCATTGAGATATACCAAACATCCACAGGACTTCAAACAAAACAGTTTCCAGAAGAGTAGGTGTCATAGTGGCCACAATTTTTTTTTAATATTGTGAAAATCTCTCTATAAGTAGTTCAATCCTATTAGCTATTACAGGATGAATCCTGTTGCTTAGCACAATGGCTCGACTGGAGTAAGGCCACTGAATCAGTAGAGATTTAGCTGATCTACATCTCTGGAAATCCCACTGATTCAATGGTCCTCCTCTAGTTGTGACTTACTGTGGTAAAGCAAGTAACTTAGAAAGTAACCTCATTTTAATCCTTATTGGATGTTTAAAAAATAATGTGTCACGTGAATTGTTATATGGCTGATCAGTTTTGTCTACTTAAAAACAGTCTTACCTTGTCTCTGGAAAGAGAATGACACAAAGCATCAAAAATTTCTGTCAAAGCCCCTCTAAAAATAGCAAAGTGTGCTGCTTATATACCGCCCCATAGTGCTTCAAGCACTTTTTGGGCAGTTTACAAGTTAATTATGCAGGCTACACATTGCAAGCTGGGTACTCATTTTACCAGCCTCAGAAGGATAGAAGGCTGAGTCAACCTTGAGTCGGCTACCTGGGATTGAACCCTGGGTCGTGAGCACTGTTTTGGATGCAGTACAGCGATTTGACCACTGCGCCATGAGGCTCAATAGCCTTTAAAACTTGGGGAAATGTGTTCTTCTAACACACTAAAGACTAGCAAACTTCACTTGGCATCAGCTTTCACAGGGGGATTGTGGGGGGCAGAGGGAATTGACATCTAACCCTACTGATTACACCCCTTCACCTGCCTGTACATGGAGGGGTCTAACAGTTCACCAAGCTGAGGCAATACACTCCTTACCTCTGATGAAATGGACTGTGGTGCACAAAACTTGTTAGGAGACTTTTTGTTGCTTTCGAAAGCAAGGCAGACACTCCTAATTAATATATTGTGAAACATTTAACGGAACTTGCCTTTGTTCACATGAACACAGTGTCTGTCACTCAGCCACATTACCCCATGCGCCAGGCATCAGCATCTCCAAGTAGCAGTTAAAAGGATTGTAATGGCAATTTACATGTAGCTTAAAAAGTAAATACCCACGAGACAGATTTAGAAGCCATTGGCTTAAATCTGAGAAAAATTTAGACTAAATGTCTGATAACATCTCCTGACAGCCAGCTCTTTAAAGCTGTGGCAGACTCCCCCAAGGGAAAAGTTAAAAGTTCTACTGCTTGGGCAATTTCAAATTAGACTGAATCAAGGAGTTCAGAATACACTGTAGTGAGCAATCCTTTATTTGCTGGTGTTGCTCAATTCGATCTAACAAATCCTTTCCCTTTCAATTTTATATTTCTAGGTACTGATGTTTTTGTAACATTCTCGATTTGTGATTTAACTCTGAAATAGGAAGTGCAGCTTTTTCACATTCTGTTCTTCTTCCTCCATTTTGTGACCCTTAGAGGCTTCCTAATACTCTCAGATCTTAATATTATTTATTTTAGAAACGATGACCAAAATCCAGTTTCAGAAATTATGATGTCAAAAGGGCAGTGACATCACCAGCAGCTAAGGAGCTCCTGCTGCAATCCCAGGGTTTACATTATGTGCATGCAACTGGTCTCACTGTATGTGAACTATGCACATCTCAGGATGGATTGCAACTTAGGGCTTGTACCACTTATGCAAAATAAGACTGCTTGCACTTGAGTCATATGAGTCCCAATATCAAAGCAAGAACTCTTTACCTGCTAGCAGTCTTCCCTGCCAGTGATATCATCAGACATCCTGGAGAGTGAAGTCAAGTGGGCCTTAGAAAGCTTGTCTAACAATAAGGCCAGTGGAGGTGATGGCATTCCAGCTGAACTATTTAAAATACACTCAATATGCCAGCAAGTTTGGAAAACTCAGCAGTGGCCAGAGGACTGGAAAAGATCAGTCTACATCCCAATCCCAAAGAAGGGCAGTGCCAAAGAATGCTCCAACTACTGTACAATTGCACTCATTTCACACGCTAGCAAGTATGCGAAAGCCTTTGACTGTGTGGACCACAGCAAACTATGGCAAGCCCTTAAATAAATGAGAGTGGCTGACCACCTTATCTATCTCCTGAAAAATCTATATGTGGGGCAGGAAGCAACAGTTAGAAGTGGATTTGGTTCAAAATTGGGAAAGGAGTATGACAAGGCTGTATATTGTCTCCCTGTTTATTTAACTTATATGCAGAATACATCATGCGAAAGGCCAGACTGGAGGAATCCCAAACCAGAATTAAGATTGCCAGAAGAAATATCAACAACCTCAGATATGCAGATGATACCACTCAGATGGCAGAAAGTGAGGAGGACTTAAGGAACCTCTTAATGAGGGTGAAAGAGGAGAGTGCAAAAAATGGTCTGAAGCTCAACATAAAAAAAAACTAAGATCATGTCCACTGGCCCCATCACCTCCTGGCAAATAGAGTGATGGAGCCCTCCATGGAGGCAGTGACAGAATTTACTTTCTTGGGCTCCATAGTCACTGCAGATGGCGATAGCAGCCCCGAAATTAAAAGACACCTGCTTCTTGGGAGGAAAGTGATGACAAACCTCGACAGCATCTTAAAAAGCAGAGACATCACCTTGCCAACAAAGGTCCATATAGTCAAAGCTATGGGTTTGAAAGTGAGAGCTGTACCATAAAGAAGGCTGACCACCGAAAAATTGATGCTTTTGAATTGTGGTGCTGGAGGAGACTCTTGAGAGTCCCCTGGACTGCAAAGAAAACAAACCTCTCCATTTTGAAGGAAATCAACCCTGAGTGCTCACTGGAAGGACAGATCCTGAAGCCGAGGCTCCAATACTTTGGCCATCTCATGAGAAGAGAAGACTCCTTGGAAAAGACCCTGATGTTGGGGAAGTGTGAGGGCAAGAGGAGAAGGGGCTGACAGAGGATGAGATGGTTGTACAGTGCCATCGAAGTTATCAACATGAATTTGACCAAACTCTGGGAGACAGTGGAAGACAGGAAGGCCTGGTGTGCTCTGGTCCATGGGGTCATGAAGAGTCAGACACAACTTAATGACTAAACAACAACAGAATAGGATTTAGTCCATTGCTTTTAATACTTCTAATTTGTATTCACATTCAATTTATTGCTCCTACTCATTTTTCCCCATAATCAATTTTCTCTGGCACAAGCGAAAATCTGGATGAGGCTTACCTATACTAATTACACTGAATCATCATAGGCCACAGTCAGTAAGGATGGGATCTTGCCATTCTTCTACCTTGGTACTAAGTACAGGAGCTCCCCAGGGCTGTGTGCTAAGTCCCTTCCTCTATTCCCTGTACACATATGATTGCACTCCACTGTATAACACCAACATAATTATTAAATTTGTGGATGATATGACAGTGGTGGGGCTCATAAATAAGAACAATGAGTCTGCTTACAGAAAGGAAGTGCAAGAGTTGATACTGTTGTGTAAAGAAAATAATCTTAGACTTAACATCAAAAAAGCTAAAAGACTCATAACTGATTTTAGGAGGAATAGTACATTTACCACTGTACATAAATGGCGAGGAAGTGGAGAGCATTGGTAGTTTTAAATTTCTGGGCACTTACATCTCAGAGGACCTCTCATGGACTATACAGTAAATGCCAACATGTTAATGAAGAAGGCACAGAAGAGGCTGTATTTCCTGAGAATGCTCGGGAAGTTAAATTTATCTCAGTATTTCCTTCTGTCCTAATATTGTAGCACCATTGAGAGTGTCCTAACCGATGGCATTCTTGTATGGTTTGGGAGCAGCTCTGTAGTGGACAAAAAAGCTCTACAGAGAACCATTAAAATTGCCCAAATATCATTGGGCTCCAGCTATCAACCCTGAATGACATCTTCACATCCTGCTGTCTGAGGAAGTCACACAACATCCTTAGAGACTTTTCCTATCCTGCTCACAATTTTTTTGAACTGTTGCCATCTGGCAGGAGATATAGAACAATTAAGACTCGGACCACATGTTTTCTTAATAGTTTTTATCCCAGAGCTATAATTGCACTTAATAATGAACTTAAAAGACCACCAGCAGGGAAGAGTTGGACAGTGTTATTTAGCCTGCGGTGCAGATGTTTGTGTTCTTAGTGGGGGATTTCTATGGTTGGGACTGTTTGGGGATTTTTTATGTGTGTGCATGTGGGTCTGGTCTCTGGATGTCTGTGCGAATTTTGTTGTAGGTGTATACTATGTATATATTTACAATAACAATAAAAGTATTTATTTAATTAGTAATCAAATAATTATTTTCCAGGGAAATATATTAGAGGAACATAGCAGAACATAAGTTGTCCAGTACTTTGTAATGACCAGTTCCAAATATTAGTCTGTTTTTCATAATTCCTCAAATGTAAATAGGTATTTTACCAACTTTTCTCACCACTAATAAATATCTTTAAAGCTACATGTGTTATTGGCAAGAAGATATCAAAGTACAGATGGTGAAACAGATCTCTTTATTTGCCTGTCCTTTCCATTCTCGGAAATGCTAAAACAAGTGAAAAAAACACAGAAATCAATGTTTTCTGCCAAATCAATGTCAGCATTAAAGCAGATTATTTCTGTTAGGCTACAGCATTATTTGATTTAATCACTGAAAACCAAATGAAGTGGTTGCTTATTGTTTGCTTTTGAAGCCAACTTGATGCAGAAATCTGAAAAGGAAAGAAGCTTCCTTCAGTAAAAACAAAACACAAACAAATACTCCAAAATACTGAGTAAAAGTAAAAACTAAACGAACAACTCCTTCAGAGTTGATTCAGAGATGAAAAGATATTATTTATGCTGGCGTATGTGAGACACAGAGCATCTTCAGGTGACTAATGAGAGTGGATGGCTTTGTAATGTGGTTTGGTCTCCGAACTCTAGTAGCAGATTGTAGACATCAATCCTTCTACAAGTTTGTAGCAAAAGGAAATGTAAGCCTGAACTCCACAGCACCTTTCTACATGCAATAGGATATTCATATGTAGAAGAGTAAGATCCAAGTCACTGTTACTGTGGGGTTTTATATTATAGATCTGTTGCTGCAGACTGCCTAGGAATCTTTTTATTCTATCAATGGGCTCGAGTTGAAGCTGGCTAGAGTGGGCTAAATAGGGGTGCTAGGAGACCCAGTATCCCATTTGGTGGGATCCTTGCATCCAAATGGCATACAGTGGGGTCTTGACTTAAGAACGGCTCGAGTTAAGAACATTTTGACTTAAGAACCACTCTCATAGGAAAATATTGACTTGACTTACATACTTAGATTTGAGTTAAGAACTGAAAAAACCCACGTGGGAGGCAGGGAAAGTGCAAAATTTGAACTTTCAGTTAACTGTTGGCCAGTGAAAAGGGTGCCTGTCTGCTTCCTCACTCCTCCCAGCGTTTAGAGAGTGGATTGGGAGACAGTCTTCAGACTGCCTGGTACTGTACTGCCTGGACTGTATTTTCCCTGCCTTCCCTGAACCTTTCTTGACCTAAGAAAAAAAGAAACAAAATATCCCCCTCTAGTAGTCGAAGGCAGAATAACAGCTTCCCATTAGTTTCTATGGACGGAAAAGAGCAGATACGGATCAAATGGTTTTCAATGCATTCCTATGGGAAATGCAGATTTGACCTGAGAACTTTTTGACTTGAGAACCGCCTTCCAATACGGATTAAGTTCTCAAGTCAAGACCCCACTGTACACACTTCAAGTGGCCCTATTTGGTCTGCTTTTTTAAAAAAAGTGTATGTGTATTATCTTTGCGTATTATGAGTGATCATTAAGAATGATCTTTAAGAGAAGTGTGTAGGTAGTACGCTTCTCTTAAAGGTATGGTTGTGAGCCTACACATACTTAATACACAAATGCATTTTCCCCCTTGTCTTAAATGCCTAGTCAAGAAACTGCTTCGTTGATGAATTCAGCTGCAGGCAGTTTCTCAATGGGCCTTTTAAGACAAGAGAAAGAAAATATTTATTTCAGGTTTCTTTCAAATAACAAATGCAGTGCATTTTTGCTGCTCTAATAGAGGCTATTTTTTTTTTAAAAAAATTACCTCTGCCCTTCCACCAAGGAGCAGAGGAAGTGTTTAATTAGCCCATATCCTGAAGTGGTTACATTAAGCTACTTCACAATGTTGCCAAATCAAAAAAGGAAGGCTTTTGGTTCATTCCAAGTGATTACACATGCTGGAAATAGACTGAAAGAGAGTAATCTTATCTGCACCAAAAAAGTAGAAGTCCCTGACAGGGGCCAGAAAGATGCAAAAAAATGTTTATCAACCATAAGAGTAGCTCTGCAAGCTCTTGGATTACAATGAATTTTTTTAGATTGCTCTCCCTTAGTATGTTGAAGGAGTCTAGCTACCAAGCTTGAAGGGATCTTATTTTCAAGTGGGTATGTGGCTTCACCACCATTACAGATGCCATGAGATGCAGCAGTTTAGGAGCTATATATGCTGTCATCAAGGGCTTGGCCCTGAATTTTTGTCAAATCTACAAATTTGTCTATCCTATCTTGAGGTAAGTGTGCGCTTGCAGTCTTTGAACTTTTTTAGGTTTACCCAAAGACTGAGAGTCAACAGCAGACATGGTGTGAAACAAAGTATAATTCTCTGCTTTGCCCTTTGAATCTGCCACGATTGACCAGTCACCCATGTATGCAAACACAGTTATACCAGATTCTGAGGTATGCAGCAACTGGTGCCATACACTTCATGAGGATTCTGGGTGCTATCAATAGATCAAAACTCAAAGATCTTGTTATCCATAACAAACCATATGGAAAGCCAATGGCCTGAACAGATAGTAATATGAAAATAGGCATTTTTGAGGTCTATCACAGCAAACCAGTCCTCCTTTCTTGAGAAGTGGTAATATTATTGCTAGTGTCACCAACATTAATTTTCTGGTTTCCATATATACATCCCTCAAGTTCAAAATGGGCCTCAGGTCTCCATTTCTCTTGGAGACAGTGAAATAACAGGAATAGAGCTCATTTTCCAGTAGCTCCAAGGGGTGTCTTTTTGGAGAAATGTTGCTATTTCCTCCTAAATGACTTGAGATGGTGCTGTAGGTCTGAAGTGACCTGTATGAGGAAAGGATGCAAACTCTATCCCATAGGTGTATTCAAATATACGTAGATAAGACCCTTTTGCCACTGGTGAAAGTGTGCCAAGTTGAGATGTGGAACTAAAAGTGGGATGCTGTGGATCTCGGTGTGGGTAAAATGAAAGGTGTGACTTAGACATCTTTTCCTGTCCCTCTGAAGATTGCTGAATCTATATTTTGTTGTTGTTTTTTTGGACGGTTGCCTATAGCAGTATTCCCCAACCTTGGGCCTCCAGATGTTCTTGGACTACAACTCCCAGAAGCCTTCATCACCACCTCTACTGGTCAGAATTTCTGGGAGATGAAGTCCAAAAACATCTGGAGGCCCAAGGTTGGGGACCACTGGCCTATAGTACTTAGGAGCCTGGTTGAACAGTGGTTAAACTGCAGTACTGCAACAAAGACTCTGTTCATGACCTGAGTTTGAACTGGGGTTCAGGTAGCCATCTCACAGTTGACTCAGCCTTCCATCTTTCCAAGGTCAGTAAACTGAGTACCCAACTCACTGGGTGTAGCTTGCAAAATTAAACTGTTAACACCTCAGAAACTGCTTTGTGTTATGGGGTGGTACATAGGCAAAGCACTGGTTTGCTTTTTGCTTTTATTGTGACAAGGTTGCAGGAGAGGTTTTCTGAGCTGAGGAGGAGGGAAACAGACTCTTCCAGTAAGGCTGGTATTGTTTTTGCTGATACTGGGAATAAACCCATCCACTTCACTGTGTTTCTTTTCTGGTACAGATTGTCCATAACACCATCTGTTTTGCCATTACTGAGAAAAAGGTTGAGCAGTAATAGCAGTAAGGGATACCAATTGTAATGAGGAGAACCCTCATCACCAGAGCCATAACTAGCAATATTGACACCCAGATCTTTACTGCCCTATCGGTTAAACTTGAGTAACATGAGATTGGCATACACAGGGAGAAGACAGAGGAAGGGAGAAGAATATTAGGGTCTAAGTGCTGGGTGGCCACATTGGTTCTGCTAGGGGAAGAGCTGTTGCAGGCAGAATACGTGCTAAGAATATCCTGTTCCAGTAACGAATAGCAACTAGTAGGTTTACATTCTTTGAGCAGAAAATGTCTACACCCTCCAAGCAGCGTCAAACTCCAGTTTCTCCAGCCTGGCATCATACCTACAGGATTGCAAGTTTCACTGAACTTCATAGGCACTAACTTACACAGAGCTGTAAATGGGACTGGGCTGTTAATAGCTCTTTAAACACACACCCATATGTACTGCATAGAGGCAAATACAACATTTAGCCAACACACAAAAACTGTTTTCCTTTTGAGAATAAGTGGTAAAAGCTACAGATGTCCAATATTTGAATAATCTAACTGCAAATATCTCTACAACTCCGCTGACTTCCGGCAGAGTATTATAAACAGTACTTTGTGTTTCACTTGGCCAATAATTCAATCAGGAGTAGAACATATTCTTTAGAACATTTCTTATTATATACTCTCCAAGTAACTTTCAGACAAGACTAGGCCTCCCTGAATAGCTAGTTGCAATAATTTAGTATCTCAGCCCTACACAAGTAAAAGGACAAGAGTTTTTAAAAGCAAGTATGCACAACAAGGAAGTTGATCCATGATGCTATTGTGCTCTACTGAGAGGAGGAGTGCTAAATGGCATGTGACAATAAAGCTACAGAAGAATTGGCAATTAGACAAGTGCTATGTGTACTATCGCTTAGAACCAGAAAGCAATTATTTGTCTTCACCAGACTGTGACAAAGAGGAGCTTGACATTATTTGGAAAATACTAATGTATGCTAGATACTTACTATTCAAGGAAGGTCAGAGTGTTTAAAACGTTCATTACATACAGCACTATTGCATGCACACACATCTCTAGTGTATACCATTTGAACACATTCCTGTTAACTATGCCTATCCAAAGCATTTTCAGTGTTCGGAGGAAAAAGTTTCCAATAATTGCCACTTCAAGATTATGCCTAGAACGAAGGCCACATTCCTGTCTCATAAGATTTAGTTAAACTGACTATCTGATAACCTCAATGAAACCAATTTAGGTCAAATGCAAAAATTTATAATGACAGCACCATTACCTGCAAACACAAGAAACATCACCATGGCAGATAGCTGAAAACAAGGCAAGATGTGCCCATACAGCAAATGGCAGCCAACCCATGTCTTGGGTAGTCTTGTGAAGCATTTGGGCTGTATATTACTTTGAACATCAGAAATTAAATTTTTCCTGCATCAGTAGTACGGAGCTGCGATGAGGTGTGGGAGGAGGGGGCTATAGAAAGTCCCATCCTGTTTTACTCTGCTTCCTCTCCCTTCAGATGTAAGGACCCCAACGGGGGGGGGCGAGAGAATAGCTCCCCTGATTTTGGAGGAGGGAATAACCCTATTACTATAGATGCTTTTGAGATCTCATCTGAGTCCTAAAAAGTTACTTTAAAAGGCTTATTCCTTAAAAGAAAAGACATATAGTAATGCTGTTCTGCTAGTTCTTTAAACAAAGAAAAACACATCAACACATATCTTTCCACATCAGCATGCCTGTTACATTTCAGTTTCCCAGTCCTGTCCAAAAATAATAAAGCAGTAACTACAAAGAATGATGTCCGTGTACACACATGCTCCTGCTAGGTCTTATACATTTTTTAAAAACAAAAAACTGGTTGTCTCCAGGGTGCCTTAGGAAACAAGCCTCCCTCTGGAAGTGCTAGAAAATGTGTGATTATATGTAGGATTCTGTACACACAAGCGACTGCTGAAAACCCTGATCTCTTGCCATTCTTCTTATCAAGCTGTAACACCTCAGAGTAGAGATTAAATTTAAAAAAAAGCAGCAGCAGCAGCACACATCCCAGAAACAGAGTGGAAATTGATTCAGTGCTACTGGTTTTCATCTGGCAATGTTTCCACATCTGGCAACCTCTACGTTTGCCTAGAAAAATGTTTAGGTATTCAGTAGACTTCACTGGATGGCACAGAAGGAGATAAAGTAACTATCATCCCTTTATCTGATCATGTGAAAAATGAATAGCTCAAATACTCTATCTATGGCAAGATGCTCAATGATTTCCCCCCCTCAATTTCTATCAAAATAGCTGATGAACGAAATTAAGACTGACATTGATAAGTTACATTCTGAAGTTTTGAAGCATCATGATGAGAAATTATTTTAAGGTGCGGGCAAGTAACAAACTCACAAAGGATTATCACTAAATAAACAACTAGTGGGGCAGCTAACGATTAAAGAGCAACTATTACATTAATTCACCACACTATCCTTGCTTGTTTAATGTTGCTGCTTACATTTAAAACCTATGGAAGGCCAGGTAAGTGTCATACAGAATTAATCAACAATACAATTCTGTAATAAAAACCCTCTGCACAAGATATTGTTACTATAACCAAAGTGTTTTAAAGTGTTAATTGATATGTCATTGCAAACCTGGTTTATTAATTCTTTTAACTCACTCTAATTCATAGTGGGGACCTACTGTGGGGATCAAGATAGTGCATGAACCTGGGAATAGGAAGAGGTAGACCATCCAGGCCCCTCTCCTGCCCAGAGTGCATGAGTTCTAGAGATGGGCACAAGCCCCCAGTTTGGCAATTCATGCTGGTTCATCCTTTGTACAAATGGGTGTTCAACATTTCCCAGCTCTGCCTCCTCTGACAGACACCCACTCAGAGGCAGTGCCCAGAGGAGGCACAGCAGAGAAGCCAGGGCAAGCAGGTGGGCCATTCTGTAGCAACAGGCAAAGAGGCTACCCTTGAGCTGGGCAAGGCTTAAAGCTTCTCATCCCCTTCCAATGCCACCTACGTGTGATGCTTCTGCCTCACAACAATGTGCCCTTCTCCATTACTGGAGAGAGGGAATGCTTCCCTGCCTGCAAGGTGCACGGCAGGAGAAGTAGGGAGGTGGCATTGTCCCAGTTATGGATGAAACTTATACAAAGACAACTCAGTCTCACTTTGAAATGTATTTTTTGTCCCTTGCCTCCATTTTTGTAGAAGAAACTTGAAGGGTGTGGTCGGAAAAATACCATCAATGCCTTTCAATATGAACCCTCAATTTCAAACACATTACGAAACCCATTCAATTCAGCTCAGTATTTTCACTAAATACGGATACCTACAATAACAAAGGTACACAGAAAGGGAGACCTTTCTTTTCTGATCAGATTGCTTTTAAATTAAACTGCACAACCTTTTGCAGAGCTGTTCTTGGAAAGCAAAAAATGTTATAAGAAAGTGACTGTTATAAAGTACAGTAGATGATTATCAAGAACCTTGATGGATTGGAGCATATATATAACCCTTTCACCATTTTTTTTTACAATTCTGACACAAAAGATTTACTTCTAGTTATATCTTGGATTTCTGTTTGCCCCTCCTGAAATCTTTCTTTGCTCCTTGATCACTTTACTTTTTAAAAAATGTATAAGAGCATACACAATTTTATAAAACTTCTCTGTAGGTGTGACTATGCAGCAAAATAAATGTGAATTCATTCACTTGCTTTCATTCCCTGTAAAGTTACAAGGAATTCAGATCTGTGAGAGGCAAATGACCTCAGAAAAAAGAAGAGATAGTTTATTTTGTTTTGCTGTTTGCTTGCAGTTCAACACATAACCCTTTAGGTGGTGCCATTACAAAGAACTGCTTTACAAACAATAAAAAGGCTTTCTTCTTGAATTTCCTCAATATTTCCTTCAGTGCTACTGACTCTAGTCTCTATCACTGATTAAATCTATACTACATATTCCTCAAAATAGGGATATGTCAGGGAAAAATTCATCCTCTACCTGTATGTCTTCTTAGAAGCCTTCACTATTACACACAGTTTGCAAAACCATGAGTTTATACAAGTGTGTTCCTATCAGAAACTGCATGGAAGCAGTGGGGTGGTCCGGCCTAGGTGGGAATTCAATCTCCTCCCACTAATAGACTGCAGCCCTCAAGGTGTCTACCCAAGAACAATGTGACTCTAAGATTCCCCACTCCTAGCTCCCTACTCTTGCGCAAACAGGTACTATTCCGCTAACTGTTGTTGGATTCAACCCAATACAACTAAGATGATTAAGTACAGATCCTTTTATATATGACGAGATTCCTTGTGAGTTATACATGATTCATATGAAAGAAACATTGGTTACTTGGAGGGTTAAGAGTTAAAGATTTTGTTCTTGCTTTCTAGATGAATAACTTTAAATATGTTGTACAGTATTCTGTGACTCAAGGTTCCCCCAGCCATAAAAATATATTGTTAAGGTATGATGTCTGGAATAATAGCTGAGATGCTTTATTGATATGTATTACATTGTCTTCTCAGGGTCTTTTTAAAGAAGACCAATCTAAGCTATTAAGATATTTCAAGCTACTGGCTTGCCAAACACATTTAAATCGAATAAAATAGTGACTGAGAATACATGTCTTGAGGGCAACGAAATCTCATGCATGCATGGTATCTAATTTAACTAGGAGTGATAACTGTGATAAAAAAACCACACAGCACTATTTTGAAGTTCATTAGATAGTATTTAACTTGCATATTAACTACACTTTGTGGACCATATAAGAGTTTAATTATCTTACACTGACAACTAAAATGGCTGTCTTTTTCTCATTAAATATTTTCTTTTCTTAACCAGTTCATAGTTTCATTCTACTCTGTTGTCTTCAAATTTCAGAGCTTCTTTTCAGTTAAAACAGGTAGGCAAAAACTTGTAAGAAGGAGAGTACATGACAGATTACTATGATTAATATTAGAATTTTGAAGCAGCTTCTGTTTGAAACAAAGGACACAAAGAACATCAAGTGACACTGGAGCTGGGTCCAGTAGCTCTCATAATACACAATATCAGGAAAAACTTCCTAACTGTTAGGAACTGTTAGAGAAGTATGACAGTGGAACCAGTTACCTAGGGAGTTGGTGAGTGCTCCAACACTGGAGTAAGTAAGTAAGTAAGTAAGTAAGTAAGTAAGTAAGTAAGTAAGTAAGTCAGTCAGTCAGTCAGTCAGTCAGTCAGTCAGTCAGTCAGTCAGTCAGTCAGTCAGTCAGTCAGTCAGTCAGTCAGTCAGTCAGTCAGTCAGTAAGTAAGTAAGTAAGTAAGTAAGTAAGTAAGTAAGTAAGTAAGTAAGTATACTAGGGACGTGTGTGCATGTATGTGGTTTAGGCACACATCCATGAAAGTGTGTGAAGTTCTGATAGATTTTTTAAATCTTTGTCTGATATGCATTTCAGTCCCCCACCCCCTCAAAGTTATATCATTAGTAAAATACTGAGTTAGATCTTTTGAGCCAAAGGACAGTTGCACCAGCACTTATTTAAGTACCACCTATCCATCTTTAGAAAGGTAATTTGTGCATTTGTTTCCAGGAAACAGAAATACACTAAAATAGCCCATAGAAATTTCAATCCTAGAATTTCATATACTCAACCTTCCCCACACTTCTTTTCTATTCTTGCTGTTAAATATGCTAGAAAGGAACTGAAGTCTATTTTAAATCCATAACGGAGAAGACAGCTCAACAGAGACAAGAGTGCAGTAAGTGAAAGCTTATAACACTTCCCAAAATTATCAGCTACATGCTTCATTCATTAATGAACCATATAACCTTGATCACTGTAGACTCATTGCAGTCCATAGAACTGCAACAAGCTGCACAAGTAGCACACAACATCACAATATTTTTAACAGATGAACGAATGGCAACTATTCCACAAGTGCTGGTGTGTTCCATTGAAACTGGGACCAGTTTGCCTGTCTTAATTATATTTTTCATCACTCACATTCTTTATTCTCTGCTATTAGTCAGATAAAACAAGGCAACATATGAGTACTGTATAAACAAATGAAGCATAATCAAAACAATTATTTTATGTTCCTCCATAGGACAACTTATTTTAACTTCCTAATTTATAATGAAGATGGATTTCTTCTCCCTATAGTACCCTCATTTTAAGAACTCCAATAATATATAAACAGACAGATGAATTTACTGTATACCATATGCACTGCATTGATGCCATATGTGTAACATAACACACAAAAACAGGATACAGCCTGAGAATACACCCAGTTTCATTGTTCATAGCCATTCACAGGACCGTATACAAACTATGAGGCTCACTGCACTGGTACTGAAAACATATCACAAAAATAGTGATTTCACCTCATAGCTTGCATAGTTTGCTCATCAGTGTAAATGACTTTGAAGCAAAGAAGCTGCATCCTTCTGATCAGTTTGGAGTATGATGGGTGGCTGGGAAAAGTCTTTTCCCACGTGTGTTTCCCTGTCTTTTTCCCCCCCCACAAGGTAAAAAAAGAAAGATGTAATAAAACCAAAATGAAAGCAGTGTGGCACCTTTAAGACTAGCAAACGTCTTTCATTTTGAGTGTATGTGAATTACAGACCACATCATTAGTAGCACTACAAAAGGAACTGTGCTTCTTTCATCTGTTGATATGGACTGTATTCAACTGTGCCCATCATGTTTGTCTGTGACCCAGATCTTCTGGAGGGTTGAGGGACCATCTGGAGAAGATGGAGGGGCACAGGGTGGTGAGGAGAGGAAAGGGAAGTCCTGTTGTACAGGCTGATTTTGTTGTTTAATTTCTCATATACTGGAAATAATTTACGTTTCCCCTGCTGTTGTGACAGAAGGAAAAGGATGCCCAACTGCAAAAACATGTAGCAAATCTGTAACTGCATTTGCAAGTCTGCATTTCATAACATTCAAGATATTGCAGAGAACTCCCATGTCACTTTTTCTGACTATTTGTACTTAAGGCCACATCCTTCTAGTGCTCTTAAAAAGCATACAGGAAGTATCAGAACACTATGCCCTCAGAATGACATTAATGAATCTCAGTACAGACCACTGTTAGAAGAAAGTGTTTAAACCAGGAGAGGGCAACTAAGGTGTCTGAAAATTCCACAAGTCCAAGACAGCATGGCTAAAAACAAAGGATTGAGAAGCAACCAAAGAACATCTGGAGGGCAAGTTTCCCTCTAAGTTGTCCATGTGTGACTCCGCCTCCCTCTGTGTAGCTTTCTTCCTCCTCCACATAGTGATAGCTTACAACACCTTTGTTTCCGGTTGCGATGGAACCCTGAAAGTGGGGAGGTGAGGGTGGAATTGCAGGCCCATGCAGGGGTGAAGTTGCAAGAGAGAGAGAGGCAGAGGCCTCTATCTTGCAAGGTTGGTATAAAGGTCTTAAGTGCTTAACCTTGTGGATTTTTTGAAATTCCTGAAAGCATTGCTCAATCAGGGTAGACTAAAATGTTGGGAGATACTAGGCCCAAGCATAACCATATTTGATTCTTTTGGGCTCAACAAGGTAGTGTGTCTCAGTGGTTAGAAAGGGACTCCCTGAATTTGGTGAACAATCACAGTGACTCTTTAACCTTCTGCCAAGGTAAAAATAGCAGCTTCGGGAGAGGGTGATTTTTCATTGGGACAAATGCACTGGAGAAAAGGGTTAATCCCCTTTCTCTAGCAATGGCCTCTGTGTCTTGTAACAAGATCATGTCTTGTAACATGTGGAATCAGAAAATTGAATCACAAACCTTGGTAGGAAGTGTAGGAAGCAGCCCTGTCAGACCGTGGTCTACCTAGTCCAATACTGTCAAGACTGACAATGACTCTCCACTCTTCTGGGGGACTAGAGGCACATTTGACATGCAAAACATGCACTCTACAAATGGGCCACAACCTTTCAATGTTCTTTTACAGTGAGCCAATGGGCTTGAATATAGTCATCTCTAGGTTGGATCATGGCCTATAGGATTTACAAGGAGAATAAAGCTTTCAACATCATTCTTACCTATCAAATGGCTTTCACATGCAGAATCAGTGACTATGTCTTCTTCGTCTTCTGGGAAATTCCCTGCTACCACTTCGACCTGTGTGGTGTAAAGAATATTAATTAAAACTGATTTCAAACATTTCTTTTGAATAGGGCAGGTCAAAAGGCATATAATTTCAGCACACATATGTTTAACTTCTACTTGAATTATCACCCTCCACTACCCACTTTGGTACAACTTTGAAGTCATACACACTGCAAATTTAGAGTTCACCTCCTCTCCTGAATGACTCCTAAAATGGCTCTAAATGATTTAATAAAAACATGACTATGCAACTGTCAGGAAAAATTAAATCTTGGGGAGGCATAATTCCTCAAGAGGAAAGAGATTCTGTGATGATTTACTTTAATCAGAAGTACATGTCCGTGTATCTCTCTCTCTCTCTCTCTCAGAATGTTATGTCTTATTCATTTACACAAAATAACACATGAAGAAAAATCTGTACTTGATACGGTTGCTTTATGCACGGTTTCAATCATTTAATGCTGGCACATCTTCTACTTCTGCCAAAATGCAGTCCATTGGTATCCAGTCTCACCGAATCAGGAGTTTTCCCCCACCCACTGTTAGAGACTTCTTTAGGATCAGAAAACTCTTCCCAGTGAATTTCTTCATCCTCTGAAGAAAGGTTTTAAAGTACATGCAAGGCTGCCTGAGAAATGGAGGTTTGATGAATCTGGCAGAACCAGTGGGATACAGCAGAAGCATACTATTGGATTTTGGCCATAATTGTTATTAGCTGTCTTGTGCTGGGAGGAGGGATGTCATCCATTCTTCCTCTGTCCTATTTCTTCACATATTGTAGACTCCTTAATTAGAGGCTATTTAACAGTCAAAGTTACACCAATGTAACTTAAGCAGGCATGAATATTCACTTGGATTCTGGCCAGTCTTTTCGGCTTTAACTGTATCATACTCTAATGGTATTTGTGACCAGATGATAGGTGTGGCTATAATTCACACACATTTTAATTTCACTAAATACCATTAAGAATGTTAGTTGATGCTGCTTCCTTTTCCCCCCAGTACTTTTGCCCTTGTAGTTTCAAGTACTCCGGTTCCCTCAATATAATATCAAGCTAATCCTTAAACACAATATCAAAAGCTTTCCTCACAGTCCCTCTGCCCAGCTCTTACCCATGCTTACACTCCGTGTTTGTTGAGATCCGAACCCTACCTCTCTTCACATCTAGCTATTCTCAGGCTCACTCAGTTCTTCGCTGTCTTCTTTCAATCTGCCTTCCTAGATGACACCTCCCTCTGTGACTCCCTCAAAATCCCACTCCTACCTGATGCTTTCCAGCTCGCTCTCACCCTTGATTTTCTAACAGTACCTCCCACTCTCGCTCTCCACCAATCATCATCCATATGTATATCTAATCTGCATCACACCCATTCTGTTCCAGGCATTCCTTACACACCTATTATTCTTCCCATGTACTGTGACCATATTCTCCAGCATACATCATAATACATACTGTAGACAAAACCATTATACCATGTAGGCATCATTGCAAATGCCTCTACTACTGTTGACTCAGGTTCCCTTCTCCTACACACAAAGACATTTCCCATGGTCGTCTCCCAGTTGATTGCTTTATGTGGGAATATGTAGGGGAGCAATCAGTCACATCTGTCCCGTTCTTCACAGTGTGTGGTCATGCAATTGCCAACTCTGGACTTATCATTTTAGATGGTCATGTGTATTTCACCATTCTCCTGTAGAATATGTTCATACACTGTGTCACTTTTCTAAGTGAGAGACTAGACGTTCCCCCCATATTGTCACCACTTTAAAGGAACTGACTATTAGAAACAAAGTAGAGTGATCCATGTGAGCAGGGGGGGGGGGTAAATTTCTGGCGAAGTCCCTGTCGTGATTCTGTATCCTTCCTAAGGTGGATGTGCTCTGCTGCTGCTAATGGAATGGGATTTTAAATAATGTATATACAAGTGCCAGGCTCTAGCGCTCTGTCTTGTACAGGCTGAACAAATCCCAGAGATAAGTGTTTTAAGTAAAGATTTAACAGAACCCACAAGCTTTTTAATTAATGCACTGGAAAAAAGGGAAACATTTAATTCTGTGGCGTATAAAAGATGCACTTTTGAAAATACATCTTAAAGCAAATTAAAGATAAAAAGCATGTTTGATTTGGCTGTTGAGATGAGATGAAACACATACATTTCATTCCAGAGTTTGAAGGGCAAGTGTTGGTTACTGGTTTGACCCTCTTCTCTAAATGTACTTTGTGTTGGGTGGTGGGCAAAAAACAAGGCATTAGCTCAGGGATTTTAAAATGGTTTGTGCTGTTTTCCTCAAAAGTCATTTTAGGGGGAAAGAAAGCACCCTGGAAAATGGTACCACATGCTAGTGTTTTCAATCACCGCTATCTCTTTTTACTGAATACTCTTATGATCTGATTCAAAGAAACCAGCAAAGAAAGAAAAAGCACTAAAAATAGGAAGCAAGATTCGGAGCTTATATATTTAAAGAGATTAGGTTGTATGACTTTAGAGGAAAAGCTGAAATTCCCTACAATCATCACTGTCATTGTTGTCATCATCAACATCATCCGTTATCATTATTATTTTTTAAAATAGATTTAAAACCACAAATTATATACATTTATTTTTGTTCATTTCAAATGGCATGAGTACGCTAATTCTTATTATTTCATTTATGGAAGGAATCTAAGAAAATCCATATTTTAAAAAACCCCACAAAAATGTAGCTCATAATGTAATCGTATCTTCAAAAATAATGGCCTAATATCACTTTGATATTCAGCTTAGCAAAGTGCAGTTTAGAGAAGGAAAAGGTAATGCTTTTCTAGCGTGACTAATTTGTCCTTAAGAAGTTGAAAGAAAAAGACAAAAATTAGCATTTCTTCATTATTTATGTATATGCAGAGCAATCTTTGCTCTTGCCTGATAAAATGAAGTGTGTTTCTTGAAGATATACTTAAAGTCCTGAATTGCTATTATTGTTACATTTGCAAAGACTTCCGAAAATGAGACAAAACCGTTTGCAAATTACTGAGACATTAGGCAATAATAAGGAAGTTTAAAAAGAAATTGTAAGAGCAGAATGCTTTTTTAAAAATACTTCTGTACCGAGAAGATATACCCTAAGCTGTCAGCACCATATTAAATGGGGCATAGTTAAATTGAGTGGCTCCGATAAGGGGCTTCGCTTCGCTATCAAAGTTCTAGATCAGTTGGATTGAATTTCCTGCATATTGCACATTTCCAAGTCTTCCATTCTCTCTCATTCCTTTCAGTGACATTACAAGGGCAGACTTAGATATGCTTATAATTTGTGGTTTTATAATGCAGGGGACATCTACATTTTCAAAGAAAAGATGATACCATATAAGCTACAGGCCACTGGAAAAGGGAGCAGGGAAAACAGGGGGAAAAGTTTTAAAAGCATATATATTCAGAATGAGGTTTTAAGATATTCTTAACAAATGACCTTGCATATCCTCTAACAAAGACTTCATTTACATGAAAACATAAATGTGCGCACACACTTGCTTGAAGTTGAAGGCAAGCTGTTGACACTTTTAACCTTAAGTACCTTAAACGTCAATACTGAACTAACAGATTTCTTTTCATCCTCATTGCAAAAAGATTCTAGAAGAAGTTTAAATTTAGAACAAATTCATATTTCAAACTTCCCCATACCAAACACCAGCACATACAAGAATCATTCAAAATGACAAGAAAACAGCTCAGAAGAAACCACTGAAAGGTTTCACACCAGAACTTTTCAGGATGGCATATTTTCATGTGTTATAATTCTAGATATTAAGAGCCATATTATTCATCCCAGCATTTAAAAAAAAGAAGTTAGCAGCCATGAGGAAAGCCAATTTTTAATAAATAGTAACCATGATGGCTGAAGAGGTAGGGAATAAAACTCTTTCTGCATCTTTTTCCCAATGAAAGCCCCTCCTGTGGCAGCTGCAGTACAATGATGATAGTAAAGAAGGAGGAAACAGAAAAAAACATTAAAAAATAATATTGCATCTCAGGCAGGAGTTGCTTTTCTTTTCCTTTCCTGATACAATTCCCAGAATCCCCCAGCTATCACAACCAGAGGGCCACACTGACTGAGACATGTTGGAAGCTGTAGAGCTAAAAAGTTAATGTCTCCAAGCTCGGCCACTGAGCACTACGATTTCTATGCCAATTGGTTTCTTGACTGCCATCAAGCCTTCCCAGAAGAAACAGAGACCACACAAAGGGAAATCCTACTTATGTCGCATCTCACTGGACTCTACAGACAACTCACTGAAAGGTTTATTACAATAGGCATATATGGTAACAAGTCTCATATTACTTAGATGGTAACAATTACTGAGGTTTCAAGTCATTATGAATCCATGACATTTGAGACAAACATTGTTGTCACAACCCATTTCTCTGTTAATGATGTTCAACTGGTCTATAGGAGTTCTATCTCCTTGACCAGGCTTCCTATCCCTTTGAGAGGAGGTCTTGAGGGCCTGTATTGTGTGTTGGGCTTGCGAGACAGATTAGGGATTCTGTTGGTGTACCGCCCACCCTGCTGCGTACCAACAGTCTCCCTGCCTGAGCTGACGGAGGTAGTCTCGGACCTGGTGTTGAGGACTCCCAGGCTGCTGGTGCTGGGGGACCTCAACATCCATGCTGAGGCTGCCTTGACTGGGGCAGCTCAGGACTTCATGGCCGCCATGACAACCATGGGGCTGTCTCAATGTGTCATCGGCCCGACACATGAGAAGGGCCACACCTTGGACCTGGTTTTCACAACGGGACTGGAAGGTGGTGGTTTGGATGTGGAGGGGCTGGTCGTGACCCCATTGTCATGGTCAGACCACTTCCTGGTCAAGTTCAGTCTATTAGCGTCTTCTTCCCTCTGCAAGGGTGGGGGATCGATTAAGATGATCCGCCCCCGGAGACTAATGGATCCGGATGGTTTCCTGAATGCTCTGGGGGAGTATCCGTCTGATATGGTTGGCGCTCCTGTCGAAGCTCAGGTCACCCTATGGAATAGGGAGATGACCCGGGCGGTTGACACGATTGCGCCTAAGCGCCCTCTCCCTGCTCGCCGAGCCCAGACAGCTCCCTGGTATACTTCTGAACTGCGGGCGATGAAGCAAGAGGGGAGACGGCTAGAGCGCAGGTGGAGGAAGACCCGCTGGGAATCCGATCGAACACGACTTAGAGCCCATTATCGGGCCTATTTCGTGGCAATACGGCTGGCGAAACGGCAATATTTCTCCAGCCGTATTGCTTCCTCAGAATGTCGTCCAGCAGAGCTGTTTCGGGTGGTCCGGGATCTTCTTCAACCGGGAAACCCGGTGGAGGTCCCGGACTGCTCATCAGCTCGCTGTGATGAGTTTGCTATTCATTTTGAGGAAAAAATCGCTCAGATTCGCAGTGGGCTGGACTCCACTGTTACCGCAAAATCGGAAGATGTGTCCAGTGTGCCGTGCTTAGGTCAAACTTTAATGGATGAGTTTCAATTGTTGAGACCCGAGGATGTGGACAGGGTGCTTGGATCTGTCCGTTCTACCACCACGCCGCTCGACCCTTGCCCATGTTGGCTAATTGGAAGATCTGCCAGGGGGGTTCGCACCTGGGTCCAGGAGGCCGTGAACGCCTCTCTGAGAGAGGGAGTGGTCCCTACCGCCTTGAAAGAGGCGGTAATTCGACCACTCCTTAAAAAGCCTAACCTGGACCCAAGGCTGGTGGTCAACTACCGACCAGTGGCGAACCTCCCTTATTTGGGCAAGGTGTTGGAGCGGGTTGTGGCCGGGCAACTCCAGGCGCTGCTGGATGAAACGGATTTTCTGGATCCATTTCAATCGGGTTTCAGGCCGGGTTTTGGTACAGAGACAGCCTTGGTCGCCCTGTATGATGACCTTTGCCGGGAGAGAGACAGGGGGAGTGTGACCCTGTTGATACTCCTGGACCTCTCAGCGGCTTTCGACACCATCGACCATGGTGTCCTTCTGGATAGGCTGGCTGGGTTAGGAGTTGGGGGCACTGTTTTACGGTGGTTCCGCTCCTTCCTAGCTGACCGTATCCAGAGGATGGTGCTGGGGGACAGTTGCTCTGCCCCATGGCATTTATGTCATGGGGTTCCTCAGGGCTCGATACTGTCCCCCATGCTGTTTAACATCTACATGAAACCACTGGGAGAGGTCATCAGGAGGTTTGGGCTGAGGAGTCAGCAATATGCTGACGACACTCAGCTCTACCTCTCGTTTTCCACCAATCCAGGTGAGGCGGTTTCTGTGCTGAACTCGTGTCTGGACCTGATAATGGACTGGATGAGGGTTAATAAATTGAAACTCAATCCAGACAAGACGGAAGTGCTGTTAGTGGGTGCTTCGCCGGACAGGTTGGAGGGCCACTTCCCTGTCCTGAATGGGGTTACACTCCCCCTAAGGGACAGGGTCCTCAGCTTGGGGGTGCTCCTGGACCCCAGTCTAACACTGGAAGCCCAGGTGGACTCGGTGGCCAGGGGCGCCTTCCTCCAGCTGCGGAAACTATACCAGCTACGGCCCTACCTGGACGAGCGGAGTCTCATGACAGTTACACATGCACTGGTAACATCTCGTATTGATTATTGCAATGCGCTCTACGTGGGGCTGCCTTTGAAGACGGTCCGGCGACTGCAACTGGTCCAGAATCGAGCTGCGCGGCTGGTGAGTGGTGGGGCCGCCAGAGAGCACATCAAGCCGATTCTGTATAATTTACACTGGTTACCAGTTGCTGTCCGGGCCCAATTCAAAGTGCTTGTTTTGACATATAAAGCCCTAAACGGCTTGGGCCCTGGATACTTGAAGGACTGCCTCCTTCCATATGAGCCTACCAGGCTGTTAAGATCTAGCCAGGGGGCCCTTTTGAAAGAGCCATCCCTCAAGGAGGTAAGAGGGATGGCTTGTAGACAAAGGGCCTTCTCGGCAGCTGCCCCCAGACAATGGAACGCCCTCCCAACTGAAATTCGCCTGGCGCCGACACTGATATTTCGGCGCCAGGTCAAAACCTTCCTGTTCCAGAAGGCTTTTAATTGAAATAACATTAACTGTGGGTCTTAATGATGGCAATTTTAATTGTATTTTTAATTGTATTTTAATTGTATTTTAACTGTATTTTAATCATTTTATTTTATTGCATTGAATTTTAATTGTTGTAAGCCGCCCAGAGACCTTTGGGTAGAGTGGGCGGCATATAAATTAAATAAATAAATAAATAAATAAATAAATAAATAAACTTCCCTTTGTCTTGTCATGAGACTGTTGAGGTAATGGCCTCTTCAAATCATCACGGGAACATATTTGTTTTCTTTAATAATCTTCACTTATTTCGTCTTTCTGTTATGCTGCCACCAGACTTTAGCTGGTGTCCCTACATACGTACAGTATATCTAACTATTCACTCAGGCCTCTATAACACCCTCTATATAGCCAGTCATTAGGTACTGAACTCAGCACCACTCAATCTGAGTAGAACAAATAATGTTTTACTAAAACAAGAGTGTCAAAACAACATTTATTCCTAGGCTTTAAATTCACTCAGCAAAACCTTTCACTTTATTCTTTCTTCCTCTCCTTCAAGACTTCTCTCTCAGAATCACCCCAGACTCCAAAACCACCCTCTCTCTGATCTCCCCACACCGGACTGCTCTGTATCACGTTCAAGATGGATCTATCTCTGACAGACACACTTCCCCTGCCTATCTAGTTTCTCTCCCAGCCAATCAGAACCCTTCTTGCCAACATTCCATGCTCCTTAGTCACCTCCCACCCCATACTTACCAAACCATATAAACAATAAATTTAAATATGACCAGGCATCATAATTATATCAGTGTGTGCCATTAAAAACACACACAAATAAGCTCCATTGCTTTCAGTCTACAGAGTTTTCTTGGATCATGTAAGCAAGAAAACCAATATATGCAGAGAGGTTGGGGCTGAAATTTTAAAAACATAAATGTTTGTAACAACTATCAGATGCCCCAAGTGTGCAAGCAGTATGTGTCACAACCTACTCCTCGTTGCATTTTGGAATGGACAAGAATCTGACTCCAGTTAAAGCTGTATAGAAATGGAGCTAACTGTTGCCATTTATACCTCAGTTTCACCTGTAAATAGCTTCCCATTAAAAAACAACAACCACAAATCCAAAGGAGGATCCATTGTTTAATCTTCTGCTGGCAAATAAATAAATCTCCAAAGTCTGGCCTTATTTGTTAAACAATGTTAAAGGATACTGTTCCATAAGCCCAAGGCCACCTCCTAAATATTTTCAAAAACGAAGAAATAAAAGCCACGTCACCTGGCCTCAAGAAAGAAAGAGAAGTGATGGAGACTAAACTAAAGAAAAGGCGAGGGAGAGAAGAGGTCCCGTTTTTCTACTGACACACAGGGACAGACACAGAGGCTACTTATCAGAGAAAAGCCTACCAGAACTAAAAACCAACCTACCAAACATACCTCCCACCCTAGACTAAGGAAAACAGGTCATTCTAGCATAGACCTGCAGAGGGCATCACTGTAAATGCCTTGCTTTCAGGTGTGGAAGACCTTATCTCTCACATGGAAGGACTGTGAAGCAGGCTTCAAATGGCATGATAGCTGATATAGGAAGAGGCAATCTCCTGGACACATGGTTCTCAGACCATAAAACAAGTGAAAAGGTCAAGGTGAAAACTTTAAATTCAGCTTAGACGTAGGGATGGATGGATCTGTCTCTCTTTCTGGTCTACGCCAGTTTTGCATTCAGAAGCCCATTTCCTCTTACTTTTATATCAACCCACAATATTTGATTTTAATATATGCACTATATTAAATGTCTCTTTTACAAAATGCACATTTTGTGTGCATTTAATATTTATATTATTTCTTGGGCCAAGATTTGGGTCACAAAATGCAAAAATGGAAGTATCACTGTGTTATAATTTGTCTGGTGCAAATGGTTCAATCAAAAATCTGAGCCAAAAGAAATCATTAAGCATTTGTGCTTGGAATTACAGATAGTATAAATTACGAACCATACAGGTAACAGACTCATGAGCATTCATACAATTTGACTGCAAAATCAGACAATTTCTGCCACATACAAAAACATGCCTTATAGCGGTATAGAAAAGCGGTGAATAACGTACATTCAAAGTAGAATAATACCCTACAGCTTACCACAGTCTCCTTTGTTTTTTCCGTATCAGCCTTTGTTTTGCTGATTTTTTTCAGGTTTCCTTGAGTGCCAATAGACTTGCTGGGAAGAGAAGGGCTCTGGGAACTGCCCTTTGACACGCTCCTGTAGGAAACATTATTTGATCCACTTTCTGTCTGCTGGGCTGCTTTCTTATCAACTCTGCAGGTAGAAAGTGATTCCTCTGATAAATTACATTGCCCTTCTTCAATCTCTCCACTTTCCCCACTCCTTTAATGTTTAACGTAACCCTCCCTGTATCTTTCTCCCTGTGGACCTTTGAGTGATAAATGTTTCTAACTAGCCTTGATCACGTCTGTCACTTGCAATTTCAGCAACTATATTAATTTATTCTTTCACATGTAATGATTTATTTTAAATCTTCTATGGCTCTGGGGCAAATTGCAAAACACCATACGCTTACCGTTGAACACCTTCTCTGGTGTAAAGTTAAGATGGCATAAATGAAATTAATCCTGGTTAGTTGCTGTATTTGTTCATTAATAAAAGGCAGAAAAGAATCAACTTTAAAAAAACATAAAAACAAAAGAAAAGAAAACCAAGCACTACATTTTAAAGTATCAGTTGCCTCCGTTATGCATGTGCACGGGTGTATGTAATACTATGGTTCAAAATTTGGATTAGCCTTTATAAGGCTTACTGTTCTTTAATTTCAGAGACCACTGACCTGCTTAAACAAAGTCTGACTTGCTTAACAAAGAACAGACACAAATGATCAGGACTTCCACATAGTGCACTTTCTATTCAGCGGTCCCACTCCAGTTGCAGGTGGGAGTGGAAAGGGTGGGGTTTTTCAACTGATATCCACATTATAGAGTGTGCTGCTTATATAGTGCCCCATAGCAAACACTTAAAGCCCTCTCTGGCTAGTTTACAATTTAATTATGCAAGCCATGCATTGCTTCCCCCTCCCCCAAGATGGGTACTCAGCTTATTGACCTCAAAAGATGGAAGGTTGAGTGAACCTTGAGCTGGTTACCTGAGCCTGTGGGGATTGCACTCAGGTTGTGAACTGAGTCTTGGCTACAGTACTGCAGTTTAACCACTGTACCATGAGGCTTTTATAAAGACAATCCTGCTCATAAAATAAATTGCACTACTTCAATAAATATATATCTGCAGTCTTCACACTAGTGCAATGGCACCACTGGACACAGGTCCCGGCAACTATAAAAATGGTTGATTTTATTTAAAGTAAAATGGATGGAAAGCTCATATTGTGGTCATTATTCTCCGGTCATTACAAGTGATATGATATATCTATTTATTTTACATTGTTTATTCTCCACTTTCCTTTTCTGAGAACTGTTGGAATTACACTGCAAAAACATCTGGAGTGCCACAATTGGCCACTCTTGCTGCAAACCATGCAGGCCTTTAAAAGACATTTAATCTATAGAGCTTACATCCCATGCTGAGCTAATGGACATTGGTACAACAGACTTTTCTTCCCTTTCCATCTGCTGCTTGCTGCCCACAGCATCACTCAGAAATGGGTTCTGGGGGAGATGCCTTTCTAGCCCTCCAGAGGTAGTTTTTCAGGGTGCATTGGGGTGTCTGCAGGGAGATGGTGACTTACTTCCCACCCCCACCCCAATTTTGATGGTGGAAGCCGTTCTGCCCTTGGAACCACCCAACTGGATCCCACAACCTAGAGAAGTATAGGGATATGGAGATAAGTCTAAGAACAAAGCATTAGGGAGCAAGTGTCTTTTTCTTTCCAACTTACAAATGCATTGTAAGATGCTTTTTAATCAGTATACAGGCATTGCAAAGTGCTTTTTAATGTCAATGGAAATTTCAAAGCAGCTTGCAGTGTGAAAAAGGATGATGTTTGGAAAGGAAGAGGGAAAGAGCCCCTTTCTACTTACACAAAGACATGTTTGACTGTAGCACATGAGGCATAAAGGAGGCTCTTTGTGATTTTTCATCCACGAGGCATTAGGAGTGCCATCAGAACAGAAAGCAATTCAGAAATCAATCTCCATCTCTTTGCATATCTTTATCAGAACCAACACTCTATAAAATCCTCACCTGTGCAAAAGTTCCTTCATAAAGCTGTCTTTTCCTGAGTTTGGAGTAGCAGAATCATTCTTTTGTTCACAGCTGTTTTGGCTGAGGCGGCTCGGTGTGGCTTTTGACATTTTCTTTCCTTTTGGAGCACTGTCTACAATACCACTGTTCAAAGTCTTTTTATTGAGCTCATTTTCTGCTTCACAGTGCTGTTCAGTTTTCTTTTTGTCTTTCCGTTTTTCAAATTTTGTTTGCTTGCTTCCAAATGCTGAAGCTTTTGATTCTTTTTTTTCTACTTTTACTTTAGAAATGTCTGTCTTTCTACCACTCAAGGCTGGGAGTTTAGTCCTCCGGAAACCAAACCAACTAGCAATGGAAGGCCCTCCACTCTTTGACTTAGTTTCTGTGGTGGGGGGTTTACTTTGCCTTTGTCCCTTCTGCATATTCTCCTGGATGCACAACATGACTTTCTCTTCTATTGTGGGTTGCAATACAGATGAGGCTGAAACCCTACCTGATGTCTTTAAACAGCCTCCTTGCGACATTGCCTTGCTTCCTTCACATTTACAAGGATACTGCAGGCTGCCTGGACTTTTCTGAGGCGGCAGAATTTGTTCTGATGAAATACTAGTTGATGACTGCAATGCCATTTCTGCTTGGGTAACACTTTTTTTGCTTACTGGTTGATATTTGGAAATTTCACTGCCTTTTTCATCATGGATGGATCGAATTTGGACATCTCTCGCAGACGGTGATTTGCAGCCCTCGTTTTTCGAAATGCCTTGAAATAAATCCCCCCTTGGTGACGTACACAATGGCTGCTTGTTTGGGCTACCGATCTGACTAGTAGAACTACTCATACTTCCACAAGAACTTTTTCTAGAACATGAGACTTCCGGACCTTTTGTGGTGTTTGGACCCAGGGCTGGTATCACTGCTGCTCCAGGAACAGCTTTAATTTGTAATCCCTCCACAGCAGAATTCTGTCTGGTTAGAGAATTCCCTCTTTCAGAAGTATTTGTTATAATCTGTGTTCGAACCTTTCCTAATCCTTCTGTAGATGGCAGAGGTGACTTTTCTCCAGTGTGAATACTAAAGCTTTGACTACGAGCCTTTGCTCCATTCATACCAAGAGCTGGCTTCAAATGTGCCTTACTACTGGAAGAAACAGATCTCTTAACTAATTTGTTTTCTAATCCATCTCGATCCACTAAACTACCAGTTTCAGATGAAACTGAGGATGCTGGATCCATATTAAATTCCTTAACAAAGCTTTCCTTCCTTCCTTTCTTAGCAGTCCTTATTTCAGTGTCTCCTACATCTATGATAGTTTCAGATAAAGCTTTACTCTGGCTCTCTGGAGTTAAATTTACACAGCCTCTGGAGGCTGCATTCATACTATCTTTTTCCTGCTTCCCTGGTATGGTGGAGCTCTTCCTGAGGAGCTGGGGAGATTTTATAAATAATTTAAGTCCTACAGGCAGATGAGGTTTCACTCCTTTGTCTGGTATGTTTCCAGTATCATTACCCTGAGATAACAACGATAATGGTGAAGGACTGATCTGAGATAGCAAAGGCACCCCAGGGATTGTTATAGGACAATCTGTTGATGTGGCAAAACTATTGGGGAATGTCTTTTTCTGAGTTACTTCAGTGTCCTCTGATGAGGATCCTCTCTGCACTGAATTCACATCTTGCAACATGCAAGCTGTTAGGACATCCTTCGAATGACCAAGTTCTCTGTTACTGCAAGAAGATACTGACTGGTTTGAGGGTTTTGGAGAAATTTTCTTTATAAAACATTTAGGAGTGCCTTGACAAGTGCTAGGAGTTGGCTCTGGTGTGCATTTGCTTTGTGTAAACATCTCTCCCTTCTCATGACAATGATTTAATTCACTTTTAGGTGTCAGAGGGAGTTTGCTGGTTTGCATTTCTTGCATACTAATTTTATGAGAAGCAGACCCTGAAGTTCGTTTCAATGGCGACAACTGAACTGCATTTTTCACTGGCTCACTGGGAAAACCAGACCCTGTTTTATTAGATACAGGTGGTGAATATTCATAACTTGGTCCCATCAATAGTGAAGCCAATCTCCCTGGAGGAGGAGGTGGGGATGGAGGTCTGGCTTCGACAGAAGACAAATCACAATTGACATCTCTAGTTGGTGGCTCTTCACAGTCACCGGATTCTATAAGATGCTGAGACAAAGAAGTTGATTCCACAAGCTGGTTCTTAGGCCAATCTACTCTCCCCACAATTTTAGAATTTGGTGGAGTATGGACAAAGGCCCTTTTGTTATGCAAGTCTATATTCAATTCAGAATTCCAAGTTGGACTTTGCAACCTTTTAAATCTTGAGGATTTTACAGTTGATACAGGCAGCTTCTCTGATGTCACAGCAGAACATGAAAACAATGTGCTGGAATCTTCACTTATTGTGACTTTCAGATTATGTGGCAAGAACTTACCTCTGCTGGGAATTTTAGTCAACTTGTGTTTCTGATTACTACCTGCCAGCATACAAGATGCAGGACTGGGCTTGGAAGAAGTATTGCAAACGGACTTCATCAGCTTTTGATGTGGAGTATGCTGAAGCCTGGGTCTTTCAAGGTGGGCAGGACATTCATTTCTGTATGGGGTAGGGACTTCATGCTCATCACTAGGATTATTTCGGACAGTCTCCTGATCAGTCTCATTATGAGGTGTTTGCAAAATACCGTAGTCTTTATCATCAGTTGCTTTCTGCAACTTTGCTTTTCCCTGAGGTAAACATTCAGAATATTCCACACTCGGCCCAGCATACGAATGGGTGACTGCAATTTCATCTCTAGTTAGAGTGACAACTCCAGTTTGATGAGAACTGAATTCAATAGGCTTGCCATCTTCAGCATCAAATATTACAGCAATGCATTCTTCAGAAGAGGTCTTCTTTATAACCTTTTGCTGCTTAACAAAATTATATGCCTTTGGCCTAAAGTCTGAGTGAGAAAGTCCCTGGTCTGCTTCTTTTTCAGAGCATACAAACTGGAAATGTTCCTTCTTTATACATACTTCAGAGCTCTCTGCATGCTTGTTAACAAAGGGTGTTAATGACAAATCTGATGGGCTTTTCTCGTCACTGCTTTCTATATGTAATTCATCCAGGATTTCATTGTCATCGGTATCTGAGAGGTGCAAATTAAGGTCTCTCCAGCTTACATCAGCAAGACTTTTATCTATCTGTAACCCAGGCAGCTCCATATTGGCACATGATTCTGCCTGTGAATTAAATTCATTGACAAAACTAGACAGTTTTTCAGGCCTTTCTTTTGCATTAAAATAAGAACCTCTTCCCAGCAAATGTCTCCTATCAGGTTCCCAACCAAATAGACTGTCAGAAACACTGTGAGTTAATTTATTACAGCAGTATCTACAGTCTTTGCCTGGGACTTCATACAGCAAAGCTAAAGATGAGGACTCATCATCAGCATCTTCATGTGAATCAGAATCGTACATGAAGGCTTTCTGATGCTCAATGCAAATAGCCCCTATTTCCTCTGACGTGCAATCTGCCTGTTCTTTATGACTGCTGCACTTAATTCCAGGGGAGTAAATTCCTTCATTAGAATCCATGCAATCTTTGTATCCCCATTTGGATAGAACAGAAGCTGGTTCAAGTAATATTTTTTGCCTCTGTAGTTTCTTTAGCCCTTCCAAAATGTGGTTTTCCTTGATACGAGTTGGAGGTAGTTCATCCACAGGACTAGAAAGGTTGCCAGAGAGTGAAGAACCAATGTTTATTCTGTTCTCCCAGTTGATTGATGACTGTTTATAAAGAAAGAACAATACAATTAATTATTACTACAGAATAAACATTAATGAGAAAAATATATAACCCTGTTAGCCTACTGATGAAAAGGTACATACTTTCCTCTACCTTCATCCACTGACCACTGTTTTCTATATTTACTTTGTTTCTCAATCTATACACATTTGAACATAGATACACCTAAACCCACCCACCTTACTCACCCGTACTGTAGGATATGACAATCCTTGAAATGCATTAAAGGCATCAAACTTTGCTCTCCCCTCTCTCATAGTGGCCAGAATCCTAACTAGCGTTTGCGTACCATTTGTGTAACTTGCCACAGCTAAGTGCAGCTAATCAAAGAGCTGCCGGGGTGCATCTCAGTTGCATAATTGATCATGTGACCAGGCACACAATCTAGACACACCTCAACACCTCATCAAATAGCTACATTTAGCTATGGCAAAGTACACCAATACCAAGAGAATTATGGCCAGTGTCTGTGTCCATACCAGGTAGCAGACACAAACACTGGAAAAATTATATCCTACTCAATCAATATGTTGTCTAATAAATCTATTTGGTAACCAAAAGAAACCAATGTGCTTACCCTTACCCTTTTATTGCATGTCTTCCCATCGTTCCAAGTATAAGAAGAACCACTCGAATATTCACTGCAGGCACTTGACAGGGAAAGTTCACTGCTACTGCAGCTGCTTCGATGATAAACTCGGTGAGGTCCAGTCACATTTAACGGACTTGGGCATTTTAAGGAAGGAACACCAGATTTCATATTTTGTAGACATTCCTAAAACAAGAAAGGGTATAATACACTTTTTATGTGTTTAAAAAAGATGTATAGTATCTATTACGTGAGATGACAAATCAACAAACCACATTTTGCTGCTCATGCTGAAACAAACACAACACAATAATTGAGTAACTGTTAAAACCACAGCGCCCATATTTCTTTTCCATTGTGAGATTAAAATATCCAAACACTTGCCAATTATTTATTTATTTAAGAATAAAATATGCAGGCCGCAGTGTCCAAGCTGGCCTTTTAATGACAGTCTGTCTGAAATGTGCTGTGTTTATTAGCAATGTGCTCCAGAAAGATACTGAAAACAAAGTTAAGACAGTACAAGAACATCTTGACAACTGCATTATATCCTCACAATGTAACAGATGAGGCCCTACAAAATGGACAAGGTAAATTAATTTAGTGTCCCAACCAGGCTGTCCATGGAGAATGGAATCTCTCCATTACAGTCTAATTTTGGTTTCCTATCTGGTTCAAAGCATTGTGTAAGAAAGTCTCCGATGCAGGACAATCCATCTTTGTGTCACCGTCCGACAGCTCAAGCCTCCTGCTTATGCCATTTATTGACACTTTATGGCTGCCCTTAGTACTTGTGTAGTTATCGGGGCTCTCCAAATGCAGTCTCTGCTGCAGTGACTAAATGCCAGCTCCGAGGAAGAGAATAATGAAGAAAAAAGGGCAGTGCTTTTGTTAAAACCTGAAACCTTTGCAGAAGTTTGCAGGTGTTTAATTACTTTCCTCAAAAAATATACTGCTTCCTAATAAAACCAGGCATCACTGAACTTTCATGAATGCGGTGTTATGAAGTATTTTATCTATTACACAGAATCAGATACGTATATGTTATCAAAGAGATTACAAGATTACTTGTAGCAACAAGATTACTTTTCCTTGACAGTTTGCAGTAAATTCCATCATTCTCAAAATCGGGGTTGGTGGGTCCCCCCTCCACAACAGCAACCACTGAGAATGGTAGAGGTTAATGTATTTACTTCTCTATGCCATGAAAGGTAAGAACAAAGAACCTCAAATTAAGCCAATGTTCACATGGAGTTTCTGTGCAAACAGGTTCTCTCTCCTTCTTAAAAGCGGAGGGAGAAACACCAAAAGCAAATGAGAAAACAAAAACAAAAAGAAGAAAAATCTTCCCTTGGAGGGATCATCCTGGGTGGATGTTGTGGGTCCTGAAAAACCAAATGAACCTGCACTTCTCATTCTCAAATATGTGGTGGAAATACTTGGCATGAGTTTAAATCCCTGTAGGTATCTATGGAGAATGGTGGTGTACAAGAAATTGTCAGGGATGAAAGCACTATATGCAATCTACTTACTGATGCTAGGAAATGCACTGGGCAACGCCACTCAAGGTGTATAATGCTTAGGAAACACTCATTCAAGCCAATTATACACTATAAAGTCAATGGTTTTTCTGTTGTCAATGGTTTGACAATGGTTGAAGGCAGTGCATATAAATAAAACCAAAATAAATCCAGTGTCAAATAAAAATCAAGCCTATGAAGAAAGAGGAAGAAACCACAAATGAGATGACACCATGAAAAAAGTCCCCTCTTGTGGATGATGACTTGAGGGCCATCTATATCCCTCCAGAGAGCTTGAACTAGAATTTGGATGCTTCACTCTCTCTAGAGGGAAATGAAATATTTCTTACCCATGTGCCACCACTTTGGATGTGACCCATTGGTAATAGTTAACAACATGCAGTGGGTATAAAATGAATGTTCTTAGGACTACAACACCAGGTTCTACATGGCTAAATAAGCAGTTGCTTTACAGAGATGTACTGCTTTCCTGCCTGCAATCTATACGAGCCAGTCCAGTAAAAATATGTGGCAGAGAAGCTTTAATTGGAGCAGCATAGGATGAGTGAATAATTATTTTGGAAAAGGTGTTAAACAAATGGAATGAACCTTCCCTCTTTTAGATGCCATTTGTCTATGAGAGGGCAAGCAGACAGGAAAGTGATTTTGACAGGAAGCTGAAGCATAGGGCATTTACAACAGTAACTTGAATGCTCCAACACACTTAAGATGATATGGTACCTACAACTGACCCCATGTTGGTAAAATGATATAGTGTCTGAATTAGGAATCGCCGAGACTTGGGTCTACTTCTTGCTAATCGGGTGCACTTGTTCCCAACCAGTGCCATTTCTGGGTAAGAGAAAGAAGTAATTGAAAGACTAAAGGCACCTTTGTGCCAAAATATTCCCTGTACACAGAACTTGAGAAACTTTTCTGCCTGACTGCGATGTGTGTGCATGTTTGGCCTAGATCAGGCGAAGAACCAGAGAGAGTTAGGACACAAAGATGGAGACCAACAGAACCAGAGGAACTATGGGACTTTGTATTTCTACCTAGAAGCCCTCATTGTGAGTGATCCGACTTTTGAACTGTTAACATTCTGAACTAAATTGACAAAAAAAATCTGCCGCTGGGAGTAGAGTCAAGGGGATTAAGAAGACCCTGGTACGAGGATCCTCCTGAACAAAGCAGATTCCACACCTGTCCACTAAGTGATGGAAGACATATTAAGCATTCCACACTTCACAATAGGTGATAAGGACCATATATCTAAAGATATGCCCTGTGAGCAACCTGAAACAAAGGAATTTCTTCTGTGCATGCTCTACTAAAAAAACCTGCCTAAATAGAATATAAGAAGAGGGGTCTGGAAAAACATTAGTCTGTCTGTTAGTCTGTCTGCCTGTCTGCTGAGACCAAAGGGCTTTTGGAACTAATTACTTTCTTTGGAACTTGGACAATCCAAATAAAAAATTCATCTCTCTCTTTGGTGAGTATGTGTGTGGTGTGAATGTGCTGAATGCATGAAGCCCCTTTATTTAGAATTGTAATCAATAGGTAATAAAGTATATTTATTTTTGCATTTATTAATGTGTCTTGTGAGGTTCTTTGCTATTTAATGTTGTTTTTCCTGGGATACAAAAGAACCAGTAGTCACCCTTTTGTGACATGACCTCCTGTTTTCTGTGTGGGTAGACTTATTTAGATGTGCAGAGAAGAAGCACTTAGTCTTATGAGCCTCACCTGCAGCATAACATAGGACAAGCTATAGGCTAGGTTTAACACCCTACTGACAAGGGTGGATACAACCTGAAATAGTTTTGCCTTATTGTTGCAGCTAGCATAGAATTACACTGTTCAAAATTCAGTTGGATTTCCATCGCCACCTAATAATCACATGCCTGGTCTAAAATTAATGCTTTGTTTTTGTTTCGTTTTTGTTTCTTGTTTTACAGAAGCTCTTATCTCTGTGCATTGGCATTGACTGATTGATTGACTGACTGTCTGACTGATTGCTGAGGAGTCAAATATTTCCCCATTTTCAAATAAGTTCATGCTGTAGATGACCTAGACTGTCTTTTTGTGTAGAGGCCTTGTTCACACTCAAACTGAGATTGCACTCCTGCACACACATAGCAGGAATACAGCTTAACCAAAGCAAGAGGACCTGGGATCTGGATATTTGCAGGCGTGCCTCTGCCTATATACAGTGGTGCCCCGCTTGATGACAATAATCCATTCCAGGAAAATCGCTGTTAAGCGAAATTGTCGTCAAGCGGAAAAAAACCCATTGGAATGCATTGAAAACCAGTCAATGCGTTCCAGTGAGGAAATACCTCATCGTCCAGTGAAGACTGCCCATAGAGAACCGCCGTTAAGCTGTTAAAAAATTGCTGTCTTCCGAAGCAGGGGTCTGGAAAGCAGCCATTTTGCAAAGGGAGGGAAGCCATTTTGCGGAGGGAAGCCATTTTGCGGAGAGAAGCCATTTTGCGGAACCGGAAAAATCATCGCATAGCGAACAAACGGTTCGCAAAGCAGGCTCCTAATCAACGTAATGCGGATTTCCCCCATTGGAACCATCATTTTGCAATCACAATAGCGATCACAAAAATGTCATCATTAAGCGATTTTGACATCACGTGGGGTAAGCGTCTATAGGGTCACCACTGTAAACCTGTCTGATCGCTAAGATCTGCTGCAGGGGACACTCCTCCATATCTCATCATCAAAAGCAGTTTATGTGGAGACACAGATGAGGGCTTTCATTTCAACACTGTCAAGACATACTTGTGGGTTGAGGACTGAGGCCTATACAGGTTTTAAAACTGTTAAAATTGTTTTATATAGCTCTATAACTGCCCTGAGATCCTGTGATATAGGGCAGACAATAAATGTTTTAAGTAAGTAGATATGTCTAAATAGACATGCATAAGATTGAAGTCTAGGAAAGTGAAGGTTTATATACTCTGTTTCCAGTATTCTGAACTCTCTGAGGAGCCTAAGTGCTTATGTTGTCTACTTACTTCCAGCATACAGTGGGGTCTCGACTTACGAACGGCTCGACATACGAACGTTTCGACTTACGAACCGCTCTCATAGGAATATATGGACTCGGCTTAGGAACTTAGATTCAAGTTACGAACTCTTTTTTTCCTTTTTTTTAAAGCTAAGTCATCTTAGGTTAAAAGGAAAAAAGGAAAAAAAATATCCCCGTCTAGTGGCAGAAGGCGGAATAGCAGCTTCCCATTAGTTTCTATGGACGAAAAGAGCAGATACGGATTAAATGGTTTTCAATGCATTCCTATGGGAAATGCAGATTCGACTTAAGAACTTTTCGACCTGAGAACTGCCTTCCAATACGGATTAAGTTCGTAAGTCGAGACCCCACTGTACCAGTTTTATAGAACCCTGAGTATGTTTTGGAATGGATTTGACACAATGCAAGCTGGCTGGATAGCTCAGCGGTTTAGGTATCTGGCTGCAGAGCCAGAGACTGCAAGTTTAGTTTCCCACTTTGCCTCCTGTGAGCAGAGCCAGCCTGTGTGGCCTTGGGCAAGCTGCACAGTCCCAGGGTATCTCCAGAAGAAGGGAATGGTAAACCACTTGTCTACATGGAGTACTCTCTACCTGGAAAAGGGATTGCACAAGTCACAATTGACTTGACAGCATGTGAGGATGAAAATGATTAAGGCAATCATAGAACAAACGCATTTTAAAAGCATAATAACACCAACACATTGGTTTTTATTATGTTTATGGCACAGAAACAACCTCAGTGTCTTTCACTGCAGGTTATGTGAACCATGTGCCCTCTGGAAGCTGGTTTTGTCTTGCCTCCTGAGACAAAAGTACTGCAAAAAAAAAAAAGAAAGAAATGAGAGTTGGGCCTCCAGGGACCATACATGCCCCCACAGTTTGTTTCAGAAGGTGTGTTTTTTTATTTTGTTTTTGTTTGTTTTGTTTTTAATCTAGAAATTATCAGAAACAGTTTTTGAAACTGGAAACCATTTCAGGTCACTCAGCATTTCTTTTACAGGGGCGAATGCAGATGGTCAAATGATCACAGATGCCCTCCCCTAGTAGACATTGACCATGGTGTTCCCTTTTATGGATTTCCCACCAACCTTCAATCATGGCATCCTTCTTGTTCGCCTTATTGGAGATAGTCTGTGAAGCTTGCTTAGTAAGCAGGTACCCATGCTGGACTATTTTTGTTCTGTCTTGTGCCCATCTTTAGCTCATAAGATACTACAAGGTTCTCTTTTGTTCCTCATATTTTAACCTCTTTATAAAGTTGCTGGGGAAAGTCATCTGGAAACATGGAATAAATTGTCATGCTGTCTTTCATCTAGCTGTCCTTTTAATTTATTTTATTTTTATTTGTTTTGTCCATTTTAAATATTAATGTTTTCTGTTGCATCAAATTGTTATATTTGTTTCTATCATACTTGCTTTATTGCAAAACTGCTTGGGGGAAATGTCTTATATATTTGAGCAAGAAATACATTAGTAGATTAAATTAATTAATTATAAACATTTTTTTTCAAACCATTGTGAGGTGCTGAGATTCAATCCCAAATAGACGAGTGAGGAAAGAAAGAAAGAAACATTTAATCCAAAGGTGAATGAATATGTTTAAATGAGAATGTTAAAATGATATATTCATATTTTCAGTATGTACTGCATGGAGAAACAGCCATCTTTGTATGACTACCACATCTTCTGCCAGTAGGGGGAAAATTCAATAACTTTTGAATACAAATAGAAGACTAGCCAGCTTCTGCTATTTCAGAAAAGAAGAGATTAATGAATGACTATGCAACAGAAAATTGCATGCAAGCATTAAAGACAAGTGAGTAACAGTGGAATAATTTTCCATGCATCAGTGGGACCTCTTCCTGAACTGGTGATTTTTAAATGCCATTAGTAGCATTTTACTGAGGCTGAATTTTTCTCCTAACAACATTCTAATGGTTTCCTTAAATTTCTTTTAAAAGATCTTGAAGATTGCCCTGGCGGTGCATTAATTACATATATTTAAACTGTTCATTGGTTTATTAATTTGCATTCCATGACTGGATTATTTTTTGCTTTCTAATCATAAGTTTTAAACTATCATCTTTAATAAAATAAGAATAGAAAAGCCTACTCAGGATTATAATTTAAGGACATAATTGTTAAGTAAGTTGGGAAGATAATTGTTTGAATCAAGCTATTGCTGAGGGAAAGCAAGGTAGGTAGAAAAATCTAACCTGAAGACTAAATTACAGGCTGCAGGATTGGCGTTAGCATCCTTCTGAACCATAGAAACAGTATCACCTCATGGTATAATTTACCATACTGTGTCAAATTACTTTTTTTTAAATTTTATACTTAAACATAAAAGCTATTTTCAGTTTTCATTTGCTTTCTTTTTCTCTTTATGCAACTTTTGTTTTTTCGAGTTACATTTTGTTTCTTTCAGTGAAACATGAAAGCCATCTTAGTTAAAATTTTGCGAAATAAGCACAAAGCTGAGCCCATCTGAAAAGGGGGAAAAAATAAATGCACAGCCCATGAATTTTTAAAAGTTCATACATAATATATCATAAAACTAGGATGAATAATACGGTGTACCAGCTTTAATAAAAAGCTCCTTGACCATTTCTCAGAAATTCTGAGATGTAATCAATATCCAAAAAAGTATCTTGGGGACACTGCCAAGATTTATGTCTTTTCGCAAAGAGTGGCACTTTTTTACTTTCTATATCAGCCAGGGAAATGATAGTGGACTTCAGAAAAGAGAAGAAAATGTTGTTATCTCTCCTTCCACTGTGTTCTTGTTCAAGGATGAGCTTTATTGGTTCTCAGCTCTCCTGCCCCTCCCACTAAGTCATAGTTTACTGACAGAAAGGATGTGCTATTTGAAGAAATCAAATTCAAGAAAACTCACATGAACCTGAACATCAGCACTTCGTGATTGTATCAAACTTCTGTTCTTCTCTACCTCTGAAAGGAAATCCCCAGACGACAGATCTAAGATGCGTGAATGAAGTTTCTGAGGGAAAATAACGGAATGACCAAAGCATAACCATTTGACAAGTATGCATAAGATCAGCACTTTTGAAAATCCCAACTGCTGCAGTTAAATTTCAAGTGGGAAAAAAGAACCCTAAGGTAAAAGAGCTTTGCCCTAATTTCTCTGCTTATTGAGCTGAGGGCTTTACAGTACAAAGCAGAGTTGATTATTCATGCAAAAAGTAAGGGCATTTCCCCCCCTAGCTTGCAATGCTGATCAGTCACCACAGCTTTACAACTTCATAGGAGTCAAAATGCATTTGTCTATATACAAAATTACTGATGACCAGTACTATAAACAATATTATATATTAAACGTTTACCAAGTATTCAACAGGTTTATTTTATTGAGTAGTTTCTACAGCTCAGGTAAATGATTACAAAAGTTATTCTACTTCTAAACAGCATTGATCTTTCAAAGCCCTCCCATGCACACATTTTAACTCAAAGTCATTAATGTCATCTGTTAGGAACAATTAATGTGAATGCAAAATAATTGCATCAGGGAGGCAGGGACTCCGAGGATTTTCTGCATTAATATTCACCTGCTGTTCGATTACATACTCAATTCTTTCAGTTTTGCTTGGAAGGAGTGCTAAACTGGTGCTATTTTCTCCAAATTAATCTGTATTCTAATTACACAGGTTTTATGTGAACGTTAAGCCTGATCTGTTTTAATTGCAAATACAATATGTTTTGCAATATATGTAAACATGGATCTTTGATGGATAGCTCCATAAGATTCTAACCCTTGGCAATATACATATACATTCTAACAGGTCCTTAGGTCAGGTCGGCAAGTGCCCTGTAATTAGGGCAGTATTTAAAAATTTGCAAAAAATTCTGCATGAAGAAAGAAATCCAAAGTGTGTTACCTGCGGCAATATACAAAATAAACAAATTTGCATACTGCTAATTTGCATAAGACATTCTTTCTTAGTCGCTATTTATTTATTTATATAAAATGAGAAACAAGTAATGAATAAAAGACTCTCATTCTCTAGCCACTGGAAGTGTTACTCAGCCACACCTCATCTTCCTCAATTTCAAGCAATTCCCATACACATTGAAGCCTGTATTTGATAGGAATGTGTGCTCTTTAAAATGTAAACAAATATTCAGGATGATGCACTTGCTTCCCCTGCCATCATATTCTGCATTTACCCCTAAAGTTGTATGTATTTATTCTGTCCTTAATATACATTTTCTTGAGACAACTGTATTTGCATCTTACCAAAACCACAAGGAATAAAAACCTAGTTTAAACACCAGGCATGTGGTTTGTTGAGACTAGCGATTTGCCAAGGAGCAACCATTTTAGCAGCTTTGCCAGAAACAATATCTTTTCTCCAAATCTGGTGGGACAAGCCAATCAGAGCCTTAAGGAATCATACCCAGTGCCCCCATAAGAATAGGGAGCATAACATGGGCTACAGATGCATTGCCTGATAAGCTTAGGCACCTCTACATGACATCTGTAATACAATCTGACATGCAAAGCATAATGCAATGTCAAGGTGCTGCAGTGAGGTAGTTGCATTGTGTGGCATAGCCATTGTTCCCTCGCAGAAAAAGCAGATAGGAAGATCCAAAATGTAACCATTAGCTTTGCTGTTGACCTGTTCTTTCACATTTTTCATGCAAAATATTTGTAAAGATGCTATTCCTCACTTTTCATAGTCTATATAGGTAGCTACTAACTCACTTCAGTTTAAGGTCAAAGTATAGTTCAGACATGGGCACTTATGAATATAGGGCTCACTTCACAGACATTTTATACCTATCTAGTTTCTATTATGCATTTTCTCTCAACTCCCAATAACCTGTGAAATGCGGAGAGATATAACAAGCTTTCCCATTTACTTTTTGTACATTTAACTGGCATCAATATTATTAATATGATTCTCCCCATGTGTGGTTCACACATCAGCAAAATGGAGGTCTTATGTCTCCTCTGTTTGCCGAATCTTTGAGCAGGTGTACAAGAGACATCAGATTATCCAGCATAAATATGTGCTGTTGGAGGAAAGGAACCGGAGTATTAAATACTGTAAAGATCAGGGTCGGACTGAAAGTTTTTGTCAAAAGGGTCTCCAAAGGCCGTGAAGCCTGAGGCAACAAAGCCAGGGCCTTAAAGATGGAGCCAGAGCCTACCAAAGCTGTAAGGTAGGAATGGGTAAATGGTGGCTCCTATGCCATTTTTGTGACTCCTAGGTCCACAGAGACCATAAGATGCCCCCTCTGGGAAGAATACAGTTTTCTGAAACATAAATAGGCATTCATTCATTCATTGCTCCTAGAGTTTTTGTACTGGAGAGCTCAGGCCCTGGAAGGTCCCCCATCCCCCCACATGGCGAATGTCACAGAGTTATTGCCAAGAAGCATGATTTCACCAAAAGTAAAAAATACAGCTGGATGTTTTTACTGTTTTGGAGCTTTAAGGCATATGGAATTGTCCAATGAAATTGTCCATAAAAAGGTAAAAGTAAAGGTTCCCCTTGACAATTTTTGTCCAGTCGTGTCCGACTCTAGGGGACGGTGCTCATCTCCGTTTCCTACCCATAGAGCTAGCATTTGTTCGCAGACAATCCTCCGTGGTCACGTAGCCTGCGTGACTAGACACGGAAGGTCGTTTACCTTCCCACCGAGGTGGTACCTATTTATCTACTCGCATTTTTGCATTTTGCATGCTTCCGAACCGCTAGGTTGGCAGGAGCTGGGACAAGCGATGGGGGCTCACTCTGTCACATGGATTCGATCTTATGACTGCAGGTCTTCTGACCTTGCAGCACAGAGGCTTCAGTGGTTTAACCCGCAGCGCCACCACATCCCTCTGAAATTGTCCATAGGCTGTTGTAAAAAGATGCTAAAGCAAAGATATATTTTCAGGGGAGCCTCTCTGAAAGAATCTTCAGCAACTGAAATGTATGTTATATGAAGACTGTGCACCAGGACTGTGCATAAGGACTGCAATGGATAACTGGGCATCACCAGGGGGAAGAAAAAATGACTAGTGAAACCAGGGAACAGCCTGGTTCATAACAAAATCACTTGCTACTCTTGTGTACAAGATCTGGAAAACTAGGTGACAGACCATAGAAAGAGCATGGCTGAAACAGCATATCCATTTTCTTGTGAAAACAGAGATGAAGGTAGAGACACGGTAATGCTCCTGGTATACTGCACTGGAGAAAGCAGCCCAGCCTTACAGCTTATGAGCAAAGAAAGTTAATAGGTACACTGTGTGCTTGGATAGTGCTCACAAAAACAGACCAGCCTTTTTTACACTTTGCTGGATAACTCCAAAGACTGCAAGTGACAAGAGCCCCTGAGCAACCTTCATTCGACTTTCATCCAGCAGAATATCAGCATCCAGGATCCAACCACTTGAAAATGTTTCCTCAAATGTTCTTTGGTGGTGCTTAAACATAGCAGCTTACATACCACTATGGCAGCAATCTATGAGGTTCCTGATATCCTATTTTCCCCCTCCCAAAATGATCAGCTTCCAAAGGAGAAAGACACCCAAATGAGTGGGTTTCTTCACAGGTAGAACTGGTTCTCCTCTTCAGCTCATGCACAGAGATAGGACAGATGGAAGAGTCACTGTCTCACTTCCTCTGCTCACACTTTCATACTCGTGCTGTCCTGAATGCCCAAGTGGGATTAAAGGGTGGGAAACAACAAATAATTTTTTTAAAAAAAATCCTACCTTGGTCAATCCATAAGAGAGAGGGAAAGAGTGTGGAATACTACATGGAAAGTGAAGGCATAATTTAAAACTTGCTATTCTTTTATTGTCTGAATATAAGAATTTTCACAGTCTACAACAGAGTAGTTTCACCAGTTCCACACACCCAGAGGGCTTCAATGGCTCTGTTCTCCAGAGTCCTAGTCCATCACTCTGTCTATCACACCACACTAGGAATCCCTACAGTGTATACTGAACTACAAATATATGTCCTCTAAATACTCAACAGGTGTTGAACCATATATACGATCATTTAACAGCATATTCTACCAGTTTTCATATTATCTGTACCTGATGTGTGGCAAAACAACATTAACTCTAATTATGGTTAGGTGACCAAAGTAACATAAAATTCACTTTGGATACTCTGGTTCTTATGGATAGATAACTTTCAATATACTGTAGTTCATAAGCAAAATGGGAATCCAGGTGCTTTCCTTTTTTTTTTTTTAATAAAGCTTAGCACATAAGGTATCTGAAAGGAAAAGTTCTCACTTCAACACAGAAGCCAGAGAACTGAGTTTGCCCAAATGCACATGAGAGTCATTACTCTTCCTAATATTTCTGTTGTCTACCTGAACAAAATGAAATTTTCTCCATAATCTTCCATGCATGCATTCTCTCTCCTTCTTACTCTGTGACCTTGTGCAAATGATCCACACAGTATAGTGCCAGCTAGAATGAAGCCAGAGGTCCATGTAAGTGAACCTACTCTCGTTTTTATCTACATTCCCATATCAGAAAGGTTTCAGGGATGTTATTTGGCTGAAGTGTGTGATGTTGGGGAGAGGCGGTTAATCTCTCTTACCATTTTCGCAGCTTGCTCAAAAGCTACCCAATGAGTAGACAGACAGATAGATCACCTGCAGTTCTCCTACTCTATGGCTTAATAATTACAGTTTGGAGTAGCTTTGATCGTTATTTAAATCAAGGATATGTTGAAGGCAGCCTGCCCTAAACTGGAGCCCTTCAGATATTTTGGATTAGAACTCTCCGCATTCCTGACTAATCAGGGCTAAAGTGATGGAGATAATGAGAGTGGAAGTCTAAAAACATCAGGAGGTCACCTAGCCAGGGGAAGACTAGTGTAGCAAGGAAAGGGCTTAACTTTAAATTTGGCACTCTTGCAGCAGCTTTTAAGCAAAGAAAAACACATTGCGGGATCAAGGCAATGGATTTTTCATATCACATCTATCTTGTGCTTTTGAACACAAAAGGAATTTTACCGTGGCGCCTTATTTAGATTTTACGTTTCAATAAATTTATCTTCTGTAACAAGAACAATGGTGACCTAGTCTCCAGTTTTGCAAATTAGTAACTAGATGGAAGGTCACACTGAGAGCCAGGACTCCCAACTAGAGATAGGGTTATTTGTATTTGTATAATATTAATATCTCCACACAGGTGGAAATAGCGAGGGTCCAGCCCCGTGGGGCCAGACTGTCCACTCACAATTACACCACTGACGCGAGCTTGTTGGACCTTCCTATCGTGCCGTTGTCCGCAATAGATTACCTAGTCCTGCCAGGAGGCATGATGACAAGCCTCTCTGCTAGGTAGGATAGTGGCTAATCCATCGCGGAGAATGGCACAATAGGAAGCCTCTGCAGAGCCGGTGGCAGTGGCAAAAATTTTCACCTGTGCGGGGATATTCATATATGAATGCCCCCATCTCTACTTCCAACGTTTTCTACACCCATCACTAATTATGTCAAAACTATTGGGTAATCAACCAAAGACTCTTGTTTTTCACCAGCCCAAATTGTAATGCTTACACTTAGTTTCTGAAGGATTTTCTCTGTGAAAGTGAAGGGCGTGTTAACTTCATGCTAACCCTACTGCTGCTGGCAGATGTTTGGAGTCTAAATAAAGTGGAAAGGTCAACAGAGACAACATTACTGTCAATAAGATGGATGAAGGGGCCAAAATGAATAGGTGCTATGGAGTGAGCTTTGAGGAAGCATTTTTAATTAGGAATATTAATTTTATTTATTTATTTATTTATTTATTTATTTGATTTATATCCCGCCCATCTGGTAGGTCAGTACCACTCTGAGCGGCTAACACAAAAATATAACATTGTAATAACATAAGTACAAAAATCAATAACAAAACATAATAATCATAAATAATAAATAGAAAAGAAGAAAGGAATAATTCAAATTAACTTAGAAGCTGGCAGGAGGGAAGGCCTTGACATAAAGCCATGTTTTTAATTGAGTTTTAAATGTACCCAGCGAAGGGGCCGCGCGAATCTCAGGAGGGAGATTGTTCCAAAGGCGGGGAGCCACCGCCGAGAAGGCCCGGTTTCTTGTCTTCTCCCTCCGGGCCTCCCTCGGCGTCAGGCCCCTCAGCCTCACCTCCTGGCTCGCGCGGGTGGTTCGGGTAGAACTTGGTGGGTGAAGGCGTTCCGCCAAGTATCGAGGTCCCAAACCGTTTAGGGCCTTATAAGTGAGCATTAAAACTTTGAAGTCGATACGGAAACAAATGGGCAGCCAGTGCAGTCTAGCCAGGGTGGGGGAGATGTGATGATATTTTCTCCCACCAGTGAGGAGTCTGGCTGCTGCATTCTGCACCATCTGAAGTTTCCGTATCAGCCTCAAAGGTAGCCCCACGTAGAGCGCATTACAGTGATCTAATCTTGAGATTACGAGTGCGTGTACTAAGGTAGTGAGGGCCCCCGTGTCGAGATAGGGCCGCAGCCGGGCAATCCGCCAAAGATGGAAATAGGCGGAGCGGACGACCGACGTCACCTGTGTTTCCATGGCGAGCGTCGGGTCCAAATGTATGCCCAGGCTGCGGACCCCCCCCCGCCGGGGCCAAGGTCGCCCCCCCAAAAGAGAGAGGGCCAACCAGGCCACCAACTACGGGGGGCCCCACCCTCAGGACTTCCGTCTTGTCCGGGTTCAGCCGCAGACCGTTTTCCTGCATCCATTCCAGTATAGTCTCCAGGCAGCGCTGAAGGGTCAGGACGGCATCACCTGCAGTTGGTAAAAAGGAGATGTAGACCTGAGTGTCATCAGCATACTGATGACACATCGCTCCACACCCCCTGATGATCCCCGCTAGCGGCCTCATATAGATGTTAAATAGCATTGGGGAGATAATCGATCCCTGCGGAACCCCACAATTGGAGCTCCACGGGGCCGAGACATTCTCCCCAAGCTGAACTCTCTGGGGGCGGTCCTCCAAGAAGGAACGGAGCCAGGCTAACGCCAGGCCACCAATTCCCAGCTCGGAGAGCCTCCCCAGGAGGATACCGTGGTCGACGGTATCAAAGGCCGCCGAAATATCGAGGAGGACCAACAGAGACGTTTTGCCTCTGTCGGCCTCCCTCAGCAGGTCATCATACAGGGCGACCAATGCCGTCTCTGTCCCGTGGCGCGGCCTGAAGCCCGACTGGAATGGATCCAGTGCATCTGATTCATCCAGGAGTGCCTGAAGCTGGTCTGCCACCACCCTCTCCACCACTTTGCTCATGAAAGAAATATTGGCGACGGGCCTGTAATTGCCAATTTCGTCCGCCGCCAAATTAGATTTCTTTCTTATGGGCCTAATGAGTGTCTCCTTGAGGGCAGGAGGAAATCTGCCCTCAAGGAAAGACCCATTTATTATTGCTGTGGCCCATTCCGTTGTTTTCGGCCTGGCTGCTTTGATTAGCCAGGCCGGGCAAGGGTCCAAGGAGGAGGTGGTGGCCCGACAGCGGTCAAGCACTCTGGTCACAGAATCAGGCGTTACTGGCTGAAAAGAATCGAGAATGACCGGGCAAGACGGAGCGCTGGACATCTCAGCTCGATTCACTGTGTTCAAAAAAGGAGAGAGCTCCCGGCGGATGGCCTCCACTTTAGATTTAAAAAATGCCGCAAATTGGTCCGGTGAAAAACTAGGGGGAGGCCTATCACCCGGGCCAACTCCGGATAGGTCGCGTACTATACGGAAAAGTTCCGCCTGCTGGTTGGAAGCTTCGCTTATCCGGTTAGCGAAGAATGCTCTACTGGCAGCCTTCACCTGATTCAGGTAAAGGTTAGTTGCGACCTTAACGGCTATCCAGTTATTATCCGTCGGATTCTTCCTCCATCTACGCTCTAGCCTTCTCCTGTTACGCTTCATCGCCCGGAGCTCCCGGTTGAACCAGGGCGCCGGGCGAGTTCTGCGCCGGAGAGGGCGTTTGGGTGCGATCGTGTCCGCTGCCCGGGTGGCAGCAATGGACCAGCTGTCCACCAGGACGTCAACAGGAGCGCTAGCCAGGTCAGCGGTAATCCCTCTCATGACATCCTGGAAACCACTCGGATCCAGTAGTCTTCGAGGGCGGGCCATAACAACCTGTTATACAATTTTCCACCGTGCAACAAGAGTGATGTCAACAGCTGTAGCTGCACTGCAGTAGTTTTAACTAAAAAGCTTCCTGGGGGCCACTCTGGTTTTGGGGATCTTAGGGATACCCTTAATTTGAGGGCAGCTTTCGGGAGCCACAGAACAGGGTGGTAGTGATTTAAAGCTGGAAAATCGCCACTAGTGGTTCTGGTGCTGCTGTCACCTGAATCCATCCTGCTGTCATCCTACTGAATACATCCTAAAAATCCCTGAAATGGGTGGTTGGGTGGTGGGAGCTCCAGGGAACTTTGGTTTGATGTCAAAATGGTTGCAGCACAGCCGTAGCTAATGATGTCATCATTACACAACACACCTCTGCCAATAGGATTTCAGCTTATATGTGCCTATGCAATATTAATTTGTACGATGTACTAAGACTCAAGAGACCTGAGCTTGAATGCCTGGTTGACCATAGAAGCTCAGTGGGGTGGTGGCTGCAGCAATGGTAATACCATTCTTTAAATACCGCACCTTTAAAGCCCTCTTAGGTTCAGTGTAATTTCGATGTGATTTTATAGCACACAATACGTAGTTCAATAGGACTTACAGTTAAATGTAATGAATTGCAGTCTAGTAAGATGAAAAATAGAGATAAGGCAGGTCCACAGCACATTAAGGACTTGTAGTGGAACAATGGATGCATTTTCTGTATATCCTGCTCCAATAATATATACTGTTTATCACTACAGATTTTTTCTAATCTAAAATAATCATTAGCTGAGTTAAAGGGACAAAAACAAACTGAAGGCCCTGCAGAATGTCCTTTTTAGCAGTACAGGCTTCTCCTCATGTCACTTGCCAATTATAAAATAACTTCTAGAAATAATGTCACAATTGCATATAGTGTAAAATAATGCTGAAATTGGTTACCTGCTTAACTTCCATATCAATTAATCTGCAAGCAGGACTTGGATATAATTATCAGACATGTTCACTCATAGGGGTCACTTCAAAGTGTGTGTGCAAAACATGAAACCATAGTAATTCCTCAAAGAACAAAAAACAGATAACTGAAGCATTTAATATAAGGATGCTTCTCTACTGTAATTAAATTAGTTTACTGAACTTTTCCTTTCCTTGTCTTTCAATTTTAGTACACATGCACTTGGAAATCGTGGAGAGACAGAGTTTTCTCTTGATAGGAAGATGTTTATGTTATTCTCTGAAGTGTCAAAACTACAACTCAGAACAACAGGACTTCCATCACACCTTTCATCCCTTCACGACTAGGCAAAAAACTCAGACATAAGCTATTGTGGATGTTTCCTCCACTACCAAAGGTAGACTGCATTTGTACATATTTTTATGGTTTTAGAAAAGGTACCCACGTGCTAGCATGTCAGGCAAAAACAGAACAAAAAAGGTCCACAAAAACGCACATTAAAACATAGGGCTTAGCCTTTAATGTGCCATAATATCCTTCCTTCCTTCCTTCCTTCCTTCCTTCCTTCCTTCCTTCCTTCCTTCCTTCCTTCCTTCCTTCCTTCCTTCCTTCCTTCCTTCCTTCCATCCATCCATCCATCCATCCATCCATCCATCCATCCATCCATCCATCCATCCATCCATCCATCCATCCATCCATCCATCCATCCGACATGTACTTTTATGTTACCGGATAACATGAACAGGAAGGTATTCATGGATTTATGTCCTGGTGCTGGGCTTCCTGGATAGCTCAGTGAGTTTAGATATCTGGATGAGGACCCAGAGGCTGAGAGTTTGATCCTTCCTTGTGCCTCCTTGACAGGGGCTAGACCCGATGATCCATAAGGGCCCTTCCAGCCTTGCAGTTCTAAGACCATCATCATCATCATTTCCAAACTCTGTATATTCCAATGTTCCAGTGTCCCATGGTTATATAAGAAACTATGAAGGAACCTGATAACCACTCTTATGAACAGAATGCTGGACTTTCATTTGATCCCTCATAGTTCTTCTCATGTATGCTCTTATCGATTTATAGCACTTTCAGCTAATGAGAATTCTCACAACAGAAAGTGGAACAGAATTGAGATCAAATGCAGCGGGGAGGGACGAGGACTCTATACAATATTTGTTAAACTATGGACAAGAACCATCAGGTCTAGAAGAAAATTTTTAATATTAATTGTATAGGGAAAGTACAGCAGCTATACTACTGTGGTCCAGCTGTATCCGCACACTTTTCTCTTTCCTAATCTGTCCGCTTTTCCTCCTCCGTTATCTTTTTCTTTTAAAAAAATTTAACTGGGCAAAGGGTCAGGGTGAATTGTGGATAATCAATAGAAAAGAGAAAGGTAGAGTAGGAGTCTGTATATTTTAAGTTTTATAATTGGTTTACTGTATTGGCATTTTGAAAATCATTAAAATTTGCAAATAGAAGAGGAAAACAAACAAAAATCCCAAACAAATTGAAGGCCCGTATCAGCAGGGTCCAAGTTCTACAGATGTGCTTGGTCAATAGCCTGCACCAAACATTAATGACTCAAATGACCTTATTCCAAATGAGGCAATATAGGAAATAAAATAAAAATGGTATTTGCAATAAAGATTTCAATCCACGGGTGTACAGAAACAGACAGATCATTACAGACATTACACTTCAATCATCATAGATATATATATATCACATATATCTGTGATGTGCAGGTCACACACATACACAAACTGTTAGAGAAGGGACAAAGAGGCCATCAAATATGTTCGTATTTTTCACACACATACACGAAATTATTATCTCTACACTTTTCTCCAGCTCTGGTGGTTTTTCAGTGAAACATTTCAGACAGGTTTTGCCTCCATGTCAAGAAACCATAATAGCATTCTGAAGTGACATTCTCTGGCTGTTGTCAGAGAATGTCAAATATTTAAATTTCATGGGTTGCACTCCAGACTTGAGTGAGACCCTGCCTTGAGACACAACCGCACCAACTGAAATTGGACAGAAAAACAAAGACAGGTATCTACAGTCATAAACACTTCTTGCAACAGATGCTTGACCCAGACTTGCCTAGTAGTGTTGGATTAATACAACCTGAGTGGGCTCTCATGTTCTACTGCCACATGTCTTCCTTTCGGCAAAGACCCTGCCTTAGGTTTACATTCTCCTGAAAGATACACAGGCATTCACCGTGTAAGAATCTCGTTCCTACCCTCATCTTTCCTATATGGAAAAATGGATCAAAGAAAAGATACAAATTTTTCTTCTTCAGTAGAGACATTTTCAGAATAAAAATGCACAGTCTAGCTTCATTAGCTGCATAGGGAAGATCCAAAAAAGAAAGTGTATCCTATTCGATTTCTACAAGATTTTTAAAATTACAATTTGAGTGGGGAAAGAAAGGATAAAAACTGAAAGAGAACACATAAACTGAAAGTTCTTCTAAGAAAAATTCAGGGTCAGCTTTAGGGAGAAAGCACGGAGAAATAGTACTGCAAAATTAAAAAGGTATTTTTCATTTTCCTGTGATAACTATTTCACTAGAAGGAAGCAAAGAAATAAATACTGAATCGTGTTTGGATCACATTGTCCTCTGGGGTCTCTTGGCAGAAATCAATTTCCAAAACCTATTCAAAGATTTAGTGTTTTTTAAAAAAGCATACCAAGGGTGGAGATTCTTGTTTTTCTTTTGTTGGTTGGTTATGATATTGACGGTTTTCCCCCTCCATCCATTGGCTTCATTAAGTAGAAATCAATTGCTTTTCATCATCGTTATCACCGTCACCAGAAACGTAATCATCAGAGTGGTCCTTTATGTATTTCTCAACCACCAATATCTGCCTTTAATATTTCTAGATCTAACAGAAGCATTTCCTTCAAGCCACTTCCTTTCAAAATCCTTTCTAATTTTCACCCACGTCCTCTTTTGAATTCTCCACCATTTGCCACATGGTACTTTGTTCAACACTCAAAGGGGTGTTCCCTTAAGAGAACAATGGGAAGATCAAGTAGCACAGGTGTGAATCAAGCTCCCCTGTCAGAATAGAGAGTCTCTTGACATGCTGAAGGAGAAAACTGTATCACGTCAGTGTGGATGTTTCAATCAACACATCCAAAAGACCATCTTCATCAGATTCAGTTATTCACCTTTCCATGTGAGAATAAAGAAGAGAAGGAAAGAAAAAATTCACTCCAAGGAATGGTTTCTAGAGCCTCTTTTGGTGCAGGTAAAACAGTTATATGCTACCATGTCTGCAAAATCATATCTGACCAAACAAACAGAACAGGAATTGTCTGAAATATTGCTATTGCATGACCAAGATTGCTCCAATTTAGGAAGGCAACCTTTGCCCTGTGTATAGAAACTTGTGTGTTTTCATCCTGATGTTTTAATTTTCTCTGACCACTGCTTTGTAACGAAGAGTTGCACCATTATCACACTCGTGCTCTTGCACCTTGCAGCCCTTAGGTTCTGCAACGGCTTCATTCTGTGGTTGTGCACATGCCTTTCAAGTTTAGGAATACCAAATCCATGCAGCAGCTCAAGCTTAAATGAATATCGTTTTTAGCACTCACACATTTGTAGGATGTATATCATTTAGTTCACATTTGTAACAGCTTTGTAAGAGGTTGCTATGACTTCATTCATGCCTTACTCCAGTCAACAGGCACTGTTGATAGACAAGTGCTAACTTTGGCACTGAGCTATGAGATGATGCCCTGGTCATGAAAATATGAATCATGAAAGATCAGAATGTTGTACAGTTTCAGCAGCCATTGTATCATTCACCAACCTAAATACCTGTTCAATGCTACAAAAGAACACAGCAGGCTATGAGCCTTCCTGCTTGATAGTTCTGTAATTATTTACTGTACTTACTACAAAACATTATTTTATACAACTTTTATGCATCCTGAAAGTTCTTTCTAAAAAAATATTTTGCAAATGACTCAGTGCTTCTTGACAATAAAAGTATTGTGTGTGGCACGGGTGGGGTGGGCACAAGGAGTTAGTGCAAAACCTATATATTATTTCTAATAACTGTTTAAAATTTGGAGCAAGAAATTGGAAACATGTAATTTTGCCTACTGTTAACAGTGGGAAGATGTTTGCATAAAACAAATACTAAAGGATTAACTACAAGCACATATTCAAAGCAAGCTTCATCATTTCTAAAAAGCAGCTTCCAGCTTTTATGCTGAATTCATAATGCCATTTTTTCCTTTTACAACAACAGAAGTACTTTCCAGAAGAAGTTTGACTTTGCTTTATTTATTTTCCCCTTTACTGTTGCCAGGGTAAAATTTTTCTTAAAAGCTAAAGCTGGAGTATCTTCCAAAAGGGGTAGGGATGGGGGAGGAAAGAAAAAAATAACAAAATCCCACCGAAACCTAAATTTCAGCAGTTAAATGAAAACTCTGCATTAAGAGATACTAGCCAGTTCTGTACACAAATCCTCCAGGCGGGCTTACTGAGACTTAACTGACAGCAGCCAAGACAAAGAACAAGGAGATGATATTACAAACATTTGTATGGAAGATTAGGGAGTTACAACTACATCAGAAAATCCTGTTAACAAGGCAAATCCGCCACAAAATATTAAACAATGACTTAGAGTCAGCTTCAACTTTCACAGGCTTGTTATATCCGGGATAATCAAGCCACTTCATGACACGAACAAGCAGTGAATGGGAATGTAAAGTACTTGGAAAGTTGCAATATACAAATTCATAAGTGTCCTAGGGTGCAAATTGTGCGGCTTTAAGCAGATATTCAGAACATAAACATAAATGACATAATCTCCCTCTTTTCTCCCAATGTTTTCTTGCATATAGCATATAAGCCTAAAATTATTCCTCTCTCAATCCCTCCTACAAAGATTTATTAATGTTTATAAACTGCTTTAAATAAAGATACACAGAGAGAGTGGAGTAATCCTCTCTGATCCTTAGATTTCATTTTATAACTCTTTCAGTGTTTTTAAGAAATGCAAAGAGTTGGTTCTTATTTTCACAGCAGTAAATTAGGTAGCTGCTATAAAAACTGCACCACAGACAAAATGTGCATGTATAGATAACATGTTTTAAATAATATAAGTCAACTTACAAAGTAAGTTAACAACCCACAATGGTATCAAGGGGCAAATTCTAACCTAGAAGATGCATGCTTGGGTCAGAGTCCTTAAGATCAAGCACATGAGCCAAAAGACAACACTCCACGTGAGATTTCGGCATAAACACATTCATCAATCAAGTAAAGACAAAAGGCCCAGTTGGTATATCTGTCCTCACCTATCCAGATGTTTCAAAACATTAGCCACTTGCAAATACCCATATGGAACCTATAAAGATTTCCCAATTGTAGCCAGATTAACTTGTCCATGGTCTTTGGCAGACATACAGTTCAACTTTTTAAAACCTCCCGTTTATGAGTGTGAGATACTGTGTTGTGTATCCATGATTCAAAAACACCAGGAAAAGACCCAATATTGCTGCACAATATCATGCCCACACTGCCAGGATTATTAGTCATAAAGAAACTCCAAGAAGGGCGGAAATGTCAGAACCTAACTCTTTTTTATTCATCAGTTAACCACTTCTCATCTAAACACAAAGCCATTGTCAGACCTGTTTCTCAGCAGGTTCTCTAGGCACATATTGCTTGGAGCCACAAAGTAATCAAAATGCCTAAAATGAATGTGTCTTTCAGATTAACTGTGTCTACTCAATTTCAAGAAAATTGGAGACATTAAAGGAACATTTTGTGCAAAGATGGACATGATAAAGGACAAAAATGGTAGGGATCTAACAGAAGCAGAAGACATCAAGAAGAGGTGGCAAGACTACACAGAGGAATTATAATAGAAAGATTTTGATGTCCCGGACAACCCAGAGAGTGGGTTGAGCCAGACATCCTGGAGAGTGAAGTCAAGTGGGCCTTAGAAAGCATGGTTAACAACAAGGCCAGTGGAGATGATGGCATTCCAGTTGAACTATTTAAAATCTTAAAAGACGACACTGTTAAGGTGCTACACTCAATATGCCAGCAAGTTTAGAAAACTCAGCAGTGGCCAGAGGATTGAAAAGATAAGTCTACATTCCAATCCCAAAGAAGGGCAGTGCCAAAGAATGCTCCAACTACTGTACAGTTGCACTCCTTTCACACGCTAGCAAGGTGAAAATCCTACAAGGCAGGCTTCAGCAGTATGTGGACCGAGAACTCCCAGAAGTACAAGCTGGATTTTGAAGGGGCAGAAGAACTAGAGACCAAATTGCTGACATGCACTGGATTATGGAGAAAGCCAGAGAGTTCCAGAAAAACATCTACTTCTGCTTCATTGACTACGCAAAAGCCTTTGACTGTGTGGACCACAGGAAACAATGGCAAATCCTTAAAGAAATGGGAGTGCCTGACCACCTTACCTATTTCCTGAGAAATCTATATGTGGGAAAGGAAGCAACAGTTAGAACTGGATATGGAACAACTGACTGGTTCAAATTTGGGAAAGGAGTACGACAAGGCTGTATATTGTCCCCCTGCTTATTTAACTTATATGCAGAATACATCATGTGAAAGGCTGGACTGGATGAATCCGAAGCTGGAATTAAGATTGCTGGAAGAAATATCAACAACTTCAGATATGCAGACAATACCACTCTGATGGCAGAAAGTGAGGAGGAATTAAAGAACTTCTTAATGAGGGTGAAAGCACCAAAAATGGTCTGACCAAACTCTGGGAGGCAGTGGAAGACAGTGGGCCTGGCGTGCTGTGGTCCGTCAGGTCACGAAGAGTTGGACATGACTTAACAACCAAGCAACAACACTCAAGTACATTTGGAAGGTATTACACTGCCATTCCCCAAGGATTTTACAGGAATCTGGAGTGCTTTTGCCCCATGCTAACCAGTGTTTGTGCACCCAGCCTTTTTTTATTGGGAACAAAGTCTCATCCATCTTCCTTTACAGCCAATGTTCTTTCTTTCTCCAAACCTTTATTGGCATAAATACAGCTGGGATTACTAACAATAAACACAACGGGTTATAACTTAGAAGTTAATTTAAGAATCTCAAGCAAAAAAATAGCGACAGCTTCAGTGATACGGGAGGAAGAATCGTTCAGAAACATCTCAGGGGTGTTCGGCAGGGAAGATAACCAGGGTTCTAGTAGCGCCTTACGAATGGAAAAATGAACTGGGCAGGAAAACAGTATATGATCAAGTGTATCCGGAACCAAGTGGCAAAACAGGCATAATCGATCCTCTTTAGGAATATTTGCAAATCGACCGGCATGGTTCGCTGAGGGAAAAATGTTAAATCGGGCTAACATAAATGCTCTTCTTGACCTGGGGTTGATAAGTGAGGAAAAATAATTTGGGTGATAACCAAGTGAAGGGAAAAGGCCAAAAGAGAGCGGGGAACAGGTAGGATTCAGTTTGGCTGCAAGAATCTCAAACTCATGCTGCCAGAGTTTAGATTTAATAAGAGCATGAGCCTGTTGAATTCCTAAATCATTTAGGGATTCTAGATTCAAATCAAGGGATTGAAGTTTAATCTCAATCAACTTCAGCCACTTGGAAAGGAAATTGTCTCTGAGTAGATCGTATAGTAAGGAATTGGGCTTGGAGTTTAAATGTAAACGAAGCCAATATTTAAATGTGGTGGACCAAGCAAGGGTAGAAGGGAGATGGGTACCTAATTCCAAAACTAAAGTTGAAAGACGAATCATGTTGGGGACTCCTAAGATTTTCCTGAAGAAGGCAGCTGCCAAAGTGTCAACATCATGATCTATGGCCTCAATCCAAATAGGAGCTCCATATAGTAAGTGGGAAAGCAATTTAGTCCGAAAAATAAGCAACGCTGCAGGCACAAATTGATTGCCAGATGAGTAGTGAAATTTTGAGATGGCATTAAGATGGAGGCTAGAGGAAGATAGAACCAATTTTTTGTGGGGACGCCAACTGAGTTTATGATGCAGAGTGATACCTAGATATTTAAAGGATAAACCCTGCTGAAAGGTTTGTGCTCCGATTGTCCAGGGAGATAGTGATACGGAGTTGGAAAAGTTAATTATTTTAGTCTTGTCAGCATTTATAACCAGATCATTAGCTGAACAAAAAGTTTGAAATTTAGATAGGGTACGACGGAGACCAGCTTTTGTTAAAGATAATAGGACTGCGTCGTCCGCGTACAAAAGCACAGAAATTGGGGAACCATTAAGAGAGGGTGCAGCATCAGTAGAAGCAGAAAGAGAGGAAGGCAGGCCCGCTAAAAATAAATTAAAAAGTAGTGGGGCTAAGACACATCCCTGCCGGACACCTTTGTCAACTAATAATTTGTCAGAGAGCTCATAGGAATTTGGCAGCCGAATCTGACATATATTAGAGGAGTGGAGACACCTAAGCAAGAAAAGCAATCGGGGTTCAATACCCCAGTTGTTAAGTTTATCCCACAGTAAATTCCTATTAACTGAATCAAAGGCTCCTCGTAGATCGACGAAGGCGGCAAAAAGTCTAGCTTTGTGATAGATTGAGTATTTTTCGGCAAGGTGATACAAAAGCAGAACATGATCCAGAGTCGAGGCTTCAGAACGGAAGCCTATCTGTTCCTTCCCAGGGAGGTTTTTAGAAGAGGCCCAAGCTGATAGTTTTGATAAGAGAAATTTAGAATAAAGTTTGCCTATATGAGACAGTAGGCTGATTGGGCGATAGTTACTAGGGAGAGAAGGGTCGCCCTTTTTGAAGATTGGTATCAGAATAGAGGATAGCCAAGAGTCCGGAAATACACCGGAGTGATTTACTATGGTAAATAATTTGGCAAGCAGATGGGACCACCAAAGAGGATTATTAGACAAAATCTCTGAGATAACATGATCAGGCCCTGGGGATTTACCAGGTTTAAGGGTGGAAATTAACTCTAGTACCTCATCAGAGGTAACCGGGGGCCAATCTGGGAAGTTTTGAGAGGAAATGATAGAGTGATGGGGAGAGCACGAGGAGGAGAAGATTTTAGAAAAATGGGTAACCCAAGAATCAGAGGGTATTGGAGAGTACGGAGAGAGAGTATAAGATAAGTTTGTACGGGAAACAAGGGACCAAAAAACTTTAAAATTCCGAGAAAGAATGGCTTGCAACAGATTGGTCCATTTGCGTTGGGCGTGTAGATGTTGTTTCATATCCAGAAGGGTGGTACAAGACCTTCTGGCTTCGAAGTAAATTTTGAGAGCATTAGGGGAAGGGTAAGCTCGAATAGAATGAAAAAGAGATCTGACCTGTTTCTTTGCCAGCCAACAATCGGAGTCAAACCAAGAATTAGCTTGGTTGTGGGAAGAAGACCAATAAGGCCTACTAAGAGCTTGAACCAAGGAGGCCAAGAGACAGTCATAAGTGTCTATAGCCTGGGGGGTAGAGTTGGTTGAACCTATAGTATTAATAAGGTCAATAGTCTCTGGCAATTGTGACCATGATAAAAAGTCAGTGTCAGTTTGAGGGGACCATTTAAGGCGTGGTGTGGGGCTGAGAGGGGGGGGAGTAATAGGAGGGGGACGGACTGGGAGATTTAAGGATAGTCGAAGGGGCAGGTGATCACTGTCAGTTCGTGTTTCAACAAAGAAATCAGATATAAATGGAAGGAGAGTAGGGGAGGCAAGGGCATAATCGATTACACTGGGGCCCTTGACAGAAAAATGAGTATAACCCCCAGGAATGTCTTTCCCCACAGTTCCATTTAATATAACAACTTGAAGACTGAGACTAAGGTTGGCTAACAAAGCAGCATAAGCATTGATAGATTGATCTTTAGAGGATCTTGCAAGGTTGAACCAAGGAGGGGTTGATGTTTCAAGATCCCACTTCAAATGGCTAGCCAGTTTGATGTTATTAGGTCCTATTCTGGTATTTAGATCACCCATAAGAAGAACAGAGGCTGTGGAGTGAGTCCTTAAATGGAGATTTGCGAGATTCTCAATCTCGGTCCAGTAATTATTCGGGGAAGGAGCAGAAGGCGGTATGTATAAATTGAAAAGTAAAATAGTAAATTTGTTACACTGCAGTAGCAGAATCTGAATATAATTGGAATGGGAAGGGATAGAGGATAGTGTAAACAAGGAAGAGGATTGAGAAAAACAACATAGTCCAGCTGCAGGGCGACCCTTAGGGTTAAGTTTAATAGCGGGTATATGAAACGTAGTGAAACCCGGGATAAACGGAGGTGTTAATGACCAGGTTTCTTGTAGAATAATAATATCATAGCCGGATAGAAAACTGGTTAAATCCTTATCTAAGGCTTTTCTCTGCCACCCAGAAATATTCCAAGAGAGGAATTTAATATGAGAAGGGGAATTAGGGGGCAACTGAGAAGTATCAACCAGTCAAGAAGAGGCTGGAAGTCTAGGATTAGGGGTGGATGGTATAGGAAAGGGGGGGGAACAATCAGGTTGGAGGCGAGGGGAAGTTATCTGGGGTGGGCTGGGGCTGGATTGTGGTGAGGAAATTAAGGGCATAGTATGACAAATACCTAAGGAGGAGGAACGATTTGAATCCCTACAGGGTTTTGTGCTATTAAATGTAAGTTTGGGATTGACTAGATCAAACTTTAAAGGGGGAGGATCTTGAGTAAGAGCATCAACTAGGAGAAGAGCGTCGGGTGTTACACTACGTTTGATTAAACAAATTGGGGATAGCGGGATAACAGAAGAGGGCTTGGAAGAGTTGGTAGCTATAAAATTACAATCGGAGATGTCCCGTTGTTTGGGAAGGTCAACATCAGGTTGTGGATCCTGGGCGGTTCCTGAGAATGTCGTGGGTAGATTCATGAAGTTATCAGAGGGGAAATTTTGGAGAGGCAATGATTGTGTTTTAGGCGAATTAGGAAGTACTCCTATAGTCTTCTGAAAGGGAGTTGGGATCAGGATGGAGTTCTGCAGGGGGTCCAGGGACAAATCAAGAGGATTGGTAGAACTCTTACAACATGAGGTCCGGGCAACTGAAGAAACTTGCAAAGAAGCATGCAAAGGCAATGTAGATATAAGAGGTCTAATTGGAATAACATCTTTAAAAAAACGATGGGGGGTAACTCCCCAAGTACGTAGAAACTGTGCAGATGCAAACAAAAGTCCCGGGACGAGGTGAGAGTCAAACTTCAATAGTACTCTACTCTCAGCATGAGACTTAGATAATAATTCAATGTTGACCAGATCAATCTTCCGAATAGGCATTCTGAGAAGAGCAGCGAGGTGTCTCTTGGCCAATATAATTCTGTTCCAGCATGGGTAGCTTGCGGAATTGTCAGAAGGACGCACCGTGATAACAGCCACGTGTGGATCGTAGACCAATTGAATGGGTGGCTGCATAGAAGTCCGTTGAGCAGCACTATCTGGCGAGGGACAATGAAAAGCAAATTGATGAAAGTCAGAAGGAATATCCCTCAGACCCTTGGGAGGATCAACCAACATCTGGGGGTGTGTGTGGCAGAGCTCCCTCACAGCAGCCGTGAGGGAAGTAAGCTGCGTAAAAATGCGAGAAACCGTCTGGTAAGTCAACAGTGAATGATGTTTCAAAAGTTCAAGGGCATCACAGTCCAAGGATTCATCCGCACAGGAATTCTCATTAGGCTTCTGCGTTGAGGACTTAATTGGAGAAGAGGAATGTTCTGGAAACGCCCCGTCCGAGGCACACTCATTCACAGGCAAGGGTGGTTTATTAGACACTGGGGGCTGAGATGAAAAATAGGACTCCAGCCTCGACTGTTTGAACAAAGGCAGCAATCTTGCAGAATTAGGGCTAGGTGGCGAAAGAAGTCTCTTGGATTTCCCCATGGCAGTAGGCAGTTGAATTAGGGGGCAGGGTGAAAATAACACACACTCTCTTCTCAGGGAAGCAATGGCGTCAGGAGGAGTCTTTTCAGCTGGGAGCTGTATCAACAACGCCGTAGGAGCAGATGCATTGGCAGGCCACCGAACAAAATAACCAGAACAACAAATAACTCCCCAGCTGATAAATAGAATTTGCAGGGAGAGAGAGTAGCAACTCAAGGAGAGAGGAAAAAGCAAAAGGATTACCGGAGCTCTGATTCCAGCTGCAGTCGGCTCGGACTCTCAGGCACAGTCTCTCAGCTGGTTAGGTCTAGAGTCCTATCTTTAGATAGGCCATAATCTTCTAGTTCAGTGCTTCCCAATCTTGGGTTCCCCTACAGCCAATGTTCTTTTATGCTCAAGAGTGGAGCACAACAAACATTCAGAATTTGAGAGAAGGCTAAAGGAAAAGTATGAATACTTGTTAAATCTAGTTTTAAATCACTCTCAGAGATGTGCAATATGGCTCTTTCTTTACTAAATGATGCTTTCTGAGGATTTACTTTAACCCTGAGGGAAGTGAAATGGTTAAATTAAGGTATCTGTTTGGCTGTGTCATTTGGATTGAACGTTTTATTTAAATCAAGTTCATCTCCATCTTTCTGTACTTACTGAGTCGCTACTCAACTTCAAGAGCAGCAGCAAATAGTACCAATTTTTTCTCTCAGCCTCCTCCTTAATGCCAGAATTTATATATCATCATCATGTGCTTGAAACAAGGGCAGTATTCTGATTCAAAAATAAGACCAGCAGCAAAGACCATGTTCAGCTGGTAATATGCTTCAGCAAAGAAAATGAAGTTTCCTGATACAAATGAGAAGAGCGATCTTCATCCTATGAATTTTTACTTTATTTTATTAGTATTCCAATTATAGGTCAGCCAGACATACAAGCCAGAAATACAATAATAAAGCATATAGTATTTAGAATCAATTCAAAGCAGATTGAAATTCAGATTACAATTAAGTGTAAATTCCCAATCTATTTAAAGCAGAGATTTAGCTACCTGGTTTCTTGTGCAACCCACTGCACCAAATTTTGCAACCTTGGCTGTGGTTTCACTTGACAAATCAGAGAGGAGAAGAGAGATGTACAATTTATTGGGTCTATCTGGATAATGTTTTAAAACTGGTAAATAAATAAATAGTGTGAATCTTTATAAAATGCACAGTATGACAGGCCACATCCAACGATTTCCATCATGTCAGATTGGCAAGGGCAAAAACACAGCTGGTAAGGGATATGTGAGTGTTTTCCCTCTAAAAAAGGTTGAAGGCAGAGCATTGAAATAGACCAGAATAAAAGCTCTCTGGTATCTTTTGCAAGTTCTAAATTATAAAGCCAATCTGCTGGGGTAATATCTTGCTGCGATTTCCAGCCACTGAGTAATATGGGATCCTGCTCTGTTGAGTTGGAGGGCTGGATCAGAGATTTGCTTCCTAATAGTATTTTTAGTGTTCATAAATCCCAAATGTAACAAGCTGGAGGGGATAACCCATAGCACATCAATTAAGTTTTAAGGAGATTATTTGAAGCCAAGCACTTGCTTCAAGTGGGACCATTTTAGCTTCTATTCTCAGTAGGGCATGTGGTACACCAAAAACAGTTTCCAAGAATTTAGACTGTACTGCCTTAAAGGGCTAAAAGTCCATATGTGTATGTAGGCCTGAACCATATGGAAGTTGGGCCAGCACTTTGGCTTGGCAAACTTTTAGTACAGATGGTTTGCAGGAGCCCCTTTTTTTGGGAGAAGAATCTCAAATCACAGGAATAGTTCTTTGGAGATTTTCAGTGACATGGGCTGAATCTGCAAAATCCAAGATCTGAAATGTGAAGTCAAAGCCACCTCTCTCTATATACACATCTGAAATCAGTCTAAGGACCAGTTCACATGAGTGTGATTATCTGGATGTATAGGCTCCTGTCAATTGCTCCCCTCAAAGCAGAGGTTTCATCACAGCACTTGATAATAATTTGTTTCAAGCAACAGACACCTAAAGAACTTGCTGAAAAATAGGCCTAACAATTGCTTTGTATTTGAGTAACAAGTGGTTAACTGATGAAAAAAGGAGTCAACTTCTGGGATTTTCCCTTACTTGGTGTCATTTTGTGAATGGTAGTGATCATAAGGTATCCTGTAGACCATCTTGACCGCTATCATTGGTGTTAACATCCAGGTTCAATCATCAATCTAAATGTAGACTGCAGCCAAGCTATAAGGAAACTGAAACTAGTAAGAGTATCAATGAAGGAACTGGAAAAGATCTTCAAGTGTGAGGATGTGTCAGTGGAGACCAAAGCCAAGATAATTCACACTCTTGTGTTTCTGATCACCATGTACAGGTGTGAAATCTGGATAGTTAAAAAAGCTGACAGGTACAAAAAAATCATTTAAAATATGGTGCTGGAGGAGCTTTGCAAATACTCTGGGCTATTAGAAAGATGAACAAGTGGATCATAGATCAATTCAAGCCTGAAAATTGTCTGGAAACAAAAATGGCTCCTGTCATACTTCAGGCACATCTTTATTTATTTATTTATTTATTTATTTATTTATTTATTTATTTATTTATTTATTCATTCATTCATTCATTCATTCATTCATTCATTCATTCATTCATTCCATTTATACCCCACCTATCTGGTCATATTGACCCTTCATGAGAAGATTCACTGGAAAAGATAATAATGTTGGGAAAAGTTGAAGGCTGCAGGAAAACAGGAAGACCAAATATGAGATGGATTACCTGCATCAAGGAAGCCACAGGCTTAAGTTTGAGTTTAAAAGAGCTGAGCAGGGTTGTTGAGGGCAGAATGTTTTGGATATCACTCATTCATAGGGTTGGCATAAGTCGCAGGTGACTTGTCAGCATATAAGAACAACAGCAATGATAGAACCTTTCCTGGTACTGATGTTTAATTTGCGGGGGGGGGGCTCACTTTTTAGAAAACAGAAATAGCATTTGTCTACCTCTAATCTTCATCAGTTCTGCAAGAAATTTCAAAGATTGTATACAGAGGCTCTGAGATAACATCTGCAAGTTCCTTTAGTACCCTTGTATGTAGTCCATCTGTCCTTGGAGAACCGGCTTCATTTAAAGAACCAAGGTGTTCCCACATTTTAGTTATCTAAACCCCTTTCCTGGATATGTCTGTCTAAAATGACTCTTGGAAAATGAAAAACTACACACCAGTCCGTTCCCATATCAGATTATGATCCATCTCATCTTAGAGAAAACAATAAGCAAAATTTACTGCCTTTTCATTGAATATACTTCCTTAACTTGCTGACAACACTTATCAACAGCATCTTAATTTAAATTCGAAAGCTTTTCTTAAATATAAATATTGACTTTGTGTGCTCATTTGTTGCAGATGAAGAGAAGTATTTCCCTTCCAGAAACTGCCTCAGTATTGATCCAAGGAGAGCTGTTTGATCGTTTGTTTGTTTTTAGGAATGTCTTCACACCAAGTATGGATAGAAGAACCATCAGAAAAATCAGTAACCAGAAGTCAGAAACTGTGACACAGGAACCTACACATTATGGCATCTTACCCTTTTAGATTACTCACATAGTTTCACAGCCCTCACCTTTATATTACAGGGCAGTCAGAACCATTTCAAAATACTATTTTATATTTCCAACTTTTGTGACAAGGAAGAACTACATTATTAATCTTTTATGACCTGTCTCACACAAAATATTTGCACTTTAACACCATGAGGCATGGCTATCTTTCCTAATTCTGATATGCCAAGAGATGTAACCTCAAGGCTTCTGAAAGAATATCGTACTTAAGTTTGAAGTGCCGGCAGCAAAAGCTGTGCTGCATTTTTTGATTATACACAATGCACTGTGCAGATAAAAATGTATAGCTAGTGTCGATATACCAAAACATACATCACTCAAAGCACAATATACCTTTTGCTTTTGTGTCTTTCTCTTTGAGTGTCATATAGTTTTAAACTTTTCACATCTGCTTCTTCAGTATGTCACTAGAACCAAAAAAAATCATCTAAAGGAATTAGGCAGACCTCAATGAGATCCTGTTATTGACATTTATGTTGATCGATGTTGACTCTTACAGAATTGGAATCTGCAGATCAATTCCCTTATTAGATTCTTTCTCACTGCTGCCATGATCATTTTATCACACAAGCTGTTGCTATCAAATGCTGCTTTATCACTTTATAATGGGAGAAGCAAAAGGTTCCTCCAGCACCAAGACAAAAATAAAATTGGCCACCTATTTGAAGAGAATTCCTTCAGTCTCTGAAAAATAAGCTAGTAATTCTATATTACAGGTATAGTTTGAAATACATATACCAGATAAACCCATTACAAATTTAAGCTGTATAACCATAAATAGACGTTTAAACTCTTTTGACAATGCTACAGACAATGTACAGTCAGGGCTAAAAGGAATTGTAAAAAATTAAGCTGCCCAAATTATTTCAAATACGTGATGGGTGTGTTCAGTGAATTACATGTTTTTTTATATCCAGTCAAATTAAACTGCCCTTCCCCAGGGGTGAGGGATTCCAGACGTATTAGAACATAATTCCCACAATACTAAGACTGCCTGGAGCTAATGATAAAAGTGGCCAGACATTGCTGGCAAATGCCCCACTTGAGGGGAGCTGGGTAAAGTATCAGTGATGGCAACTGAGGGGCAACTGCAGATGTCATTCTGAGTTTGGAGGAAAATAACAATTAGCAGTCATTGTGTCCCCGATCAGAACGAAAGGTATCTCTCTTCATGCGGTCTTGAGCAAAACTGTTGCCCTCTAGATATAGCATTATTTCCATTGAGGTAGCTCTGGAAACTCCTCTCTCACATTAAATATTAGAGGGTTAGAGGAACTAGAGAGGTTTGGCCCCAAGTCTGAGGACAGTGAAGGCAAGAAAGAATAGCACTGAACTAACGAGAACATATCAACAAGTACTGCAAAGTGCCAAATAAGGTAGTGCTTTTTGACACTTGTGAAAGCACAACACAAGCCATACCAAATACTTTTGGCCCAGCACTAGTCCTACCAGTCCACATACAAGGTGGAACACTGAAGATGCACACACATAGTGAGTGAACTGTTTCACTGTTGTTAATGTGTATGCACATTGATCTATTTGTTTGTCACCTTTTCCTAAGATGCCCCATCATCTTCCAAGGTGGCACAAACAGGCATAACATCCATGGGTTATACTAACACATGGTAACTAGTCTGCTAGCACATACAGAGGTTTCTGTCTAAGCCAGAATTTGAACATGCACTGGTACAATTTACTGCCTTTAAACTTCTTGGGAAATTCATACATGTTTTCAATGCCCTCAACTAGTGATGCTTTGTGATTTAAAGGTCTGCAACCTGCATGATTTAAAGGCAAGGATTACTATTATTACTCTTATTACTATTACTATTATTCTTATTATTGCCACTGCTGCTACTGTCATCATTACCATCATTATTGTAACGGTACTGAATTCCCAAAACACTACCCTACTCAGAAATTGGAAAAGGTAATTCTGAGGTTTACAACTCCTAGAATCCCTGTATAAACATGGGCAGTAGCTATGGTGGCTGGGGGACTCTATGAGCAAGCCTCGTGGCGCAGTGGTTAAACTGCTGTACTACAGCTAAAACTGCTCACAACTCGGCCTTCAATCCCAGGTAGTGGCTCAAGGTTGACTCAGCCTTCTATCCTTCCAAGGTCAGTAAAATGAGTACCCAGCTCGCTGGGGGGACAATGTGTAGCCTGCATAATTAACTTGTAAACCAATTGGAGAGTGCTTGAAGCGCTATGGGGCAGTATATAAGCAGCACGCTTTGCTTTTTGCTTTTATTTCGATGGGAACTTGAATTCCAAAGTTCATAGAGGAACACGTGTTGCCTACTCTTGCACTTGATCCACCAATGCTGAATCACCTGAAAGCACCATAAGCCTCTCTCTATATATTTAGGTGTACACTTTTATTTGGCCTGACTAAAAGGTTATTCTAACTTTGGTACCAGGGTACTCTAACTGTTAGATGATACTTCAGTGTTTATTATATATCTTATTTACAGGTTTTGCCAAATCTTGATGTAGCTGTCGCTCAGGATAGGAAGGCTCTAGGCCTTTAAACAGTCACACAAACTTACAGACAAACTTGTATACAAAGGTACAGAAAGTAATAGTTTTCAAACACATAACCAACTAACCAGCCAACTGAACAAAGTAAAATATTACATTATCTTTAACACTAACAAACATAATTCAAGATGAACTTTCATTGATTACTACACATCTCTTCTGAAAAAATGAAAGCTCACACTGAAAAAAAGTGTGAGTCTTACAGGTTCCACAATATTTTTACATTTTATTTTTAGTGTTACAGATATGTATACAGTAGACCTGACTAGTATGAAACTGTAAAAGTTAATATGCTTTTTATACAAAGATGTTACACACACACACACACACACACACACACACACACACACACACACACACACACACACACACACACACACACACACACACACACACACACACACACACACATGGACACACAAAAGATTTACTTTTGCAAGGATGGTGTACACATTCCTGTTCAGAGAGAAGTTCATCACATTAATTTAAATCTCCAATAAAATAAATTAGTTTTTTTTACTGCTAAATTGAACTGTGCGGCTGTGATTGTAATGTATTACTACAATCCAGGCCTTAACTGCATTTTAGCCCTGTGGTAGTCAAACAGAAACCATTTCAAACCTTCTAAAGGCTATTAAAACATGTGCAGATGTCTGGAAAATTAATACTATTATCTGACTTTAACCTCTCGCCTGTAGGAAACTCAAGGCTAAAAGAAGATGGATCAATACATTACAATAGAAGAAAGTAACAAAACACTCCTAGCAAGTTTAGTAGCAATAAACTAGTGTCCCAAGAACAGGTTATATTCTCTGAGGAGAATCCTTCTTTCTTGTTGCCCCTTCCTTTATTCCTAATTTTTTAATCATTCATTTGTTCTTATTAAAATCAAGGGAGAAGGGCTTCATTTTCTACACTGTTTGCTTATTGCTGTTCTCCAAGGTCCTGAATGCCACAAGCCAGAAAGCTACATTCATTTACATAACAAGAACATGAATTTCTCTAGGTTAATGGAGAACAAGTCTATCTTTTCCTTTTTTCCTATTATATTTTGTATTTTGTAAGGTATTTTTTAGCATATCATTAAAACATCAGGTATGGAAGAAATAAAGGCAAGGTAAGATCAAGATTACAATACAATAGACTCATTAATAGTTCCAAGGCCATTATAATATCCTAATATAGCATACATACTATGCTTTCTTTAGAATGGTTTAAAATATAACAATTCCCAAACCAATTCATTCTGCAAGCTCTGTAAAAGTGCTGTCAAAAATATGAACAGGAAAGCCTAATAAAATGTAACCTCAACATGGCCCTCCCCCCTCACAGGGAGCAGGGATCTATTGTTATGGTCCGCCCTCGAAGGCTACTGGATCCGATTGGATTCCAGGATGCCATGAGAGGTGTCACGGCTGACCTGGCTGGCGCTCCTGTTGAGGCTCTGACCAGCAGCTGGTTTGCTGCGGCGGCTAGAGCTGTAGACACGATCGGACCTAAACGCCCTCTCCAACGCAGAGCCCGGCCGGCGCCCTGGTTTAACAGGACCTCCGGGTGTTGAAGCGGATTAGGAGACGGCTAGAGCGCAAATGGAGAAAGGACCCGATGGATTATAACTGGATAGCTGTCAAGGTCGCCACTAACCTTTACCTGGCTAAGGTAAAGGCTGCCAGTCGATCATACTTCGCTAACCGGATAAGCGAAGCTTCCAACCAGCTGGTGAAATTATTCCGTATAGTACGCGAGCTATCTGGAATTGGTCCAGGTGATGGGCCTCCCCCTAGTTTTTCGCCGGACCAATTGGCATCATTTTTAAAATCTACAGTGGAGGCCATCCGCTGAGACCTATCTCCTTTTTTGAATACAGTGAGTCAAGCTGAGATGTCCAGCGCTCCGTCTTGCCCGGAAATTTTTGACTCCTTTCAGCCAGTTACGCCTGATACTGTGGCCAGGGCGCTTGATCGCTGTCGTGCCACCACCTCCTCCCTTGACCCTTGCCCGGCCTGGCTAATCAAAGCGGCCAGGCCTACAACAATGGAATGGGCCACTGTAATAATTAATGGGTCTTTCCTGGAGGGCAGGTTCCCATCTGCCCTCAAGGAAACACTCATTAGGCCCATAAGGAAGAAACCAAGCTTGGCGGCAGACGAAATTGGCAACTACAGGCCCGTCGCCAACGTTTCTTTCCTAAGCAAGGTAGTTGAGAGGGTGGTGGCCGACCAGCTTCAAGCACACCTGGATGAAACAGATGCCCTGGATCCATTTCAGTCGGGCTTCAGGCCACGCCATGGTACAGAAACGGCATTGGTCACCCTGTGTGATGACCTACTGAGGGAGGCCGACAGGGGAAATGTGTCCCTGCTGGTCCTCCTCGATATCTCAGCGGCCTTCGATACCATTGACCACAGTATCCTCCTGGGGAGGCTCTCTGAGTTAGGAATTGGGGGCCTTGCTCTGGCCTGGCTCCGTTCCTTCTTGGAGGACCGCCCCCAGAGAGTACAGCTTGGGGAGAATGTCTCGGCCCCGTGGACTCTCAATTGTGGGGTTCCACAGGGGTAGATTATCTCCCCAATGCTGTTTAACATCTATATGAGGCCGCTGGGAGGGGTCATTCGGGGATGTGGAGCTCGGTGTCATCAGTACGCTGATGATACACAGCTCTACCATCTCCTTTCCACCTACCGCAGGAGATGCCGTTCTGTCCCTTCAGCGCTGCCTGGAGACCGTACTGCAATGGATGCAGGAGAACGGGCTGAGGCTGAACCCGGACAAGACGGAGGTACTAAGGGTGGGTGTCCCCACAGTGGGGGGTTTGGGAAACTCCCTCTCTTTCGGGGGGGTGACCCTCTCTGCCAAGGATGGGGTCCACAGTTTGGGGATCCATCTGGAGCCGGCACTTACTATGGAGTCCCAGGTGGCGTCTGTGGTCCGAACCGCCTTCTATCATCTTAGGCGGATAGCCCAGCTGCGGTCCTATCTTGATGTGGGGGCCCTCACTACCTTGGTACATGCGCTCGTAATCTCAAGATTAGACCACTGTAATGCGCTCTATATGGGGCTGCCTTTGAGGCTGCTGCAGAAACTTCAGGTGGTGCAGAATGCTGAAAAATACCAACACATCTCTCACCCACTCTGGCCGCATTGCATTGGCTGCCCATCCGATTCCGCACCGACTTCAAAGTGTTGATGCTTACATACAAAGCCCTAAATGGCTTAGGGCCTCGATACTTGGTGGAACGCCTACTTCAACCAAGATCTACCCATGTCACTCGCGTGAGTCAGGGGGTGAGGCTGAGGAGCCTAACGCCGAGGGAGGCCCGGAAAGAAAAGACAAGAAATCGGGCCTTCTCGGCGGTGGCTCCTCGCCTCTGGAATAACTTACCACCTGATATCTGCGCGGCTCCCTCGCTGGGTATTTTTAAAAACCAACTAAAAACACTGATGTTTCGGCAGGCCTTCGCCTCAGCCAATCCCTGACTTTCCCTTTCTTACCTTTTCTAGTGTCTGTCCCATTTGTCTAAAGTTTTCCCCTTATTTAAAACTCTTTTTATTTACATTGTCATATTATTGTTGTAAGCTGCCTAGAGTGGTCTTAATGGACTAGATAGGCGGGATATTAAACAAACAAACAAACAAACAAACAAACAAATAAATAAATGAAAGCACTTTATTGAAAACATGATAAAATGTTTTACTTTGGACAGAATAAAATATTTTCCCTTTCTAAAAAAATTAAAAATATCAAAAAACAAAACAAAACAAAAAAACACCTCCTGAAATGAAATGGGAGACTGCTGTAGCAAGAATGAGGCTTAAAAATTAATAATCAGGATGAAACATACTAAACTATACAGTACTTAATATCTAAGAGCTTTTGCATGGACAATCATTATTGATTTATCAAACTATAAGTTTATTACAAGTACTTGCAAGCAATTGGTAGTTAAAAGGGAATTATTCAGCTGCATAGCAACGCACAATGGCCTCTTTCACATCTCACTGGAATAGTGTGGTTTTTCTCTTTTTAAAATTTTCACAATGGTGAATGGGCTCTGAGCCAAAGTGCTTTGACACTAAACATCAATTTCATAACAAGAGAAGTGAAATATCCTCCATATCTTGTTATTTTGAAGACAGGCTAACGTGTTCCATTTCTCACTTCTTCTGGTGCCTCCTTTTTTCCCTCCAGCTTTCAGTCAACCTTTTCTGGTGACTGAGCGTTCTTAGTCATTACTGCCCTGCTTTTGAGATACTTTCCCCCATTTCCTGATGCTGGGGTCGGGTGGACATGCTTTTGCCTTTTCCAAGCCACATTTTGAGTTCCTCATTGATCCCTGTGGGCAGGTCTAACTTCTTTCTCTGGAAACACTGAAAAACAGCTTCTTAGTGTGAACTAGGAATGATCAATCCATATGGTGTGATGATTCATCCTGCTCTTTGGACAAACAATACATGTGTCTGTCTTCCTGTCTTCAGAGTCTCTCCGTTCTATTCTTCTTTCTGAAAAGCTGTCAATTTTCTCTCCACTCAATCACTCAACATTCCTCACCAACACTTTGGGGACTGTTTGGGGGGCTTTCCTTCATATTGTTTTTCCTTTCCTTAATTGTTTGAGGTACAGTGGTACCTCGCAAGACGACAACCCCCTAAACGACGAATCCGCATAACAATGACGTTTTGCGATTGCTATAGTGATTTGCAAAACAGTCATCCCTATGGGGGATTTTTGCTGGACGTCGATTAGGTCTGTGCTTCACGAACTGTTTGTTCGCAAGACAACGATTTTTTCCAGTGATTGTCGGCTTTGCAAAATGGCTGCCCTGTGTTTTCTGGACCCATGCTGATCGGCACTCACAAAATGGCTTCCCTATGGGCGATCTTCACTGGACGACCAGGTATTTCCCCCATTGGAATGCATTAAACCAGGTTTCAATGCATTCTAATGGGGAAAGGGTTTTTGCATGACGACAATTTCGCTAAACAGCGATTTCAATGGGACGGATTATCGTCATCATGCGGGCCAAAATGGCTTTGCAAAATGGCTGCCCTGTGTTTTCTGGACCCATGCTGATCGGCACTCACAAAATGGCTTCCCTATGGGCGATCTTCACTGGACGACCAGGTATTTCCCCCATTGGAATGCATTAAACCAGGTTTCAATGCATTCTAATGGGGAAAGGGTTTTTGCATGACGACAATTTCGCTAAACAGCGATTTCAATGGGACGGATTATCGTCATCATGCGGGCCACCACTGTATCTGTAAACATTGGAGTTAACTGTAGCCTGCTAATATCTCCCTTCTATGCATGGATAGTGCTATTTCAGCTGCTGCTTCAAAAGTACTTGAATCAGAATATATGAATCAGAACTGGAGTGAATAATATTTTATTTTGATAACACAAACTCTCAAAGATAAGACAGATATTACTGATAGTTGTATGCGTGTTAAATCTGGTGGGATATGAAACAAAAAATTGCTCAGTACAGCAGTTATTTTGGCAAAACATGGAAGGCTTCCAAATTACACTGTACTTTTTCACAGAAGAGAAAACTGTCACAATTTTACCTGTACACAGTGCAACTGTAGTGGAATATATTCAAAAGGATACGAGGCAGTATGTAATCTGAAGAACGTCTGGTTGCCAGGGTTCAATCTTCAATGCTCTCACTATAACATTCAATTCCCCCTTCAGTCACGTCTCTGCATAAACACTAACTGCATCTCCTATAGAAGTCTGTGCAAATATGCAGCTCCTAATTCTCTTTTCACTGCCCTCAGACCTCCCTCTATCCCTCCTCCCCTCACAGCTCTGAAAAGCCTCCAGGAGTGGTGATTCACCTTCTGAACAGATCATAACACCACTGCCACACCACACTATTTAACACACTTTTCTAAAAGCAGGGCTGGCCTTCCAGCTATGCTCAGTTCCAGGTTTTTGGCAGTGCCTGAGGCCCACGAAGAGTCCAGTCCTAGGGACAGAGAATTTAGCCCTCACCACTGCCAAAGCTGCCCTTTAGGTTAATGAGGACAAACGTAATTTTTAAAATGAAAAGACACTTTCGGTGGACATACGGGTTGAAAAAAGAGAGATTGGAGGAAAAAAAGGAAAGGCAGAAACTGTTCGGGACTAATCTGCTCCCTCAACACACAGTTTTCCAGATCTAATCCAAACCCCATCACTCCTTTCTTCTTTTTCTCACTCAAATCAGCCTATGGAAACAAAGTTCTTTGGATCTGAAGGAGATCGTCATAGGCAAATGATGGACAAAGTTCCACAGAGGCTACCCCCTCCATACAATGAAGCAGCTCTAGCTACTGCCGCTGCTATTTTTATTTGTCTATGGAAACTGCATAATTATTTATTTTTAATTAATTAATTATTTTTTTAAAAAATCAAGATATCAGTTTGAATAAATAACAAGGGGATCTTGTGGTACCTTAAAGGCTGATCAGTATAAGTTTTCATGGATTATAACTTTTCCATGCATCCCTGGAAGTGAGCTGATGTACTGTGGTTCTCAAACTGGGTTCCCCAGATGTTCTTGGACTACAATTCTCAGAAGCCTTCACCACTTGCGGTGCTGCTGGCTAGCTTTTCTGGGAGCTGCAGTAAAAGAACATCTGGGGACCCCAGTTTGAGAGCCACTGGTTTAGGACAGACTGTGCTAAATGAAACCTGCCTTTACAATAACCCAAAATTGCTGTTTTTGATTTGAACAGACCATCCTCTTTTGCTGCCACCTTAGAAGATTTAAATAATAGTACATGATGTGCTCTGGTCCATGGGGTCACGAAGAGTCGGACACGACTTAACGACTAAACAACAACAACAACACATGATGTGGAGGAGCCTGAGAAGTCTGCCTATTAATTAGAGGTCAGTCTGCTCACTGAACTATATTGGCAATTAGGCTTCAACTATATACTGTATACACTTACTTAGAGGTAAATGTTGCTGAATTCAGCAAGACTTAAGACAAACTAAGAGGAACCGGCTGTATGTGCATATAAAGTTGCAGGCAAGATGCATTTCTGATTCACGATACTACTTTGATTCTATCCATTCCCAAGCAATTTGAAAAGGAACAACCTCATACTGAAGAAAGGGTAAATGAGAGTGGAAATGTGTTTGTGACTCATTAAGTACTACTGTTATTAATGTGAGACATTATTGCCCTGGCCCTGTGGATCTAATCCTTCAAAACCTAGGGAGGCAGAGTTTAATTCATAATGTTCAGGATGCCCTTGTACTCCCATGCAAGACACAGACAAATCACCACTTCTCCTTGTGTCTTGACATAGGTGAGTGACTAATGAAACATGGCTTGCTCAAGTTCAGAGACAGAAATGAATATGAATGCTCAAACACTGCCCTGCTAAAAATACTCTCCCTTAAGCCTGTCAATATCATGTTGCCAAGGTTTAACAATGAAGGTTAATGCTGCCTTCCAGCTCGGGCTGATCAAGACTGAAGGCCCGGGGTGGAAATGGATGAGTCGAAGTACTGATGGACTCTTTGGTTACACAGAGCATTTGTGTTGATTTTATCTCGCAGTACCATATTTCACACCCTCAGCGAAGTCAGGAGAGTTTCCAGTCAATACTGCCAGAGTTCCTGGCATGGGACCCAAACTCTGCCCATTAACAAAACAGCAGATCAGTTCATGTGGGACGAAAGAGACTTATTTGTAGAATTCAGTATAAAAAGAGGGCAACACAGAAAACAATAAAAAAATATCCGGCTTATTAAAAGAGTTAACGCGATTCATTTGCAAAAGTTTACAAGCAATGACCACTAACAAATTATCCAGAGCTGATAAAAACCTAAAGTCCTTCATATGCCTATCTTTTACAGTCTTTATGGGCATTTTCAGATAACAAAGATATAGTTTAATGCTGTTTTAAGTTACAAAATTTGCCATATAAAACAATTCTATTAGAAGGAAGCACACATAATTCTAAGCAAACCCTTTCAGTGACTGTCTTGTTTCCTATTATAATGCTGCAAGAATTTAAAGCTATTACCATCAAACACATATAATACAGATGTATAAGATGGGTCCTCTGATTTTTTTATAGGACCAACATCTGGTTATGAATGAGAGAGAGTTAAAGAAGAGCTTGAAAACTTGTCTCATCTACCAACAGATGTTGGGCACCATAAAACATATAAAATAACCCACACAATATTCTATCTTCCAAAGTATCTGCAACTATTGCAGTCTCATAGAAATATAGCCATCTATAATTATATGTACAGTACTTTTTTCTATATGTAAATGTGAGGCTCTATTTAGATAATCAGAACAAACATTTAGATCTTAGCCTATGTTAAGGGCAGTGACTGGACTTCTGGACAGTCTCAAATTTTCCTTTCTTAAAATGAGGAATAGAAGATTTTTGAATCGTTTCATTTTATACATTATTTTTTGGCATTTCATTTGGGAGTTATGGAGTGTGAAATATGCGCCATGATGAGAAAACAATTACCTGGCACACCTGTAGCTTATGCATATTATAGTTAAGAGAAGTCCTGCAGTGGTTATTACTTTACCTGCTCCATAATTTCAACCAAAGGGCTGAAATTGATCTGAAGAGATAGAATCACACTTTCACATGGTACTCTCACAGCTTGCATTTTATCTTCTGTGATTATGGTGAGATGATTCTGGTTTTCAAAATCAAACTCATTTTAACAACCCTGCACCTGACAAAATAAGATTGCTCAATTTTACAAAAAAAAAAAAAAAAAAAAAAAAAAAAAAAAAAAACATAAATGAGAAAGGTCTGAGCCTAAATACAACACAGGGAGGCTGTATAATGAAAAAGGAGAATAATTGCACAGAGATCATACAGAAAAAGGCATCAACCGCAATATATTTGCTACCTCTATTAAATCTTTGATTCTGTCCTTGTCATAAAACTAATGATGAAAAATCATTTAACTTTCCAGGCTACATTTATTTTTAAAATGTTCATTACAGCTGTTTTTTGTGGACTTTATGTGAACCTGAGCAAAGCAAAACAAGCAAAACACACAGTACAGAGGTAAAGCTGCTGCTTTTCATTTCACTAAAACTCCCCCCCCCAAAAAAAAAGTGATAAAGAGCTAAGTCAGCACCACATTCCCAAGGGATGCTGAAATGTTTTGGAGCTGGTTACAAAAATAATGGGGCGGGGGGGGGGGAATAAAAGTTCTTTTAAAAATGAAATACAGAACTTAAAATAGAGGGTCAGTGTGGCATAATGGATAGAGTGTTAGACAGGACTCAGGGGACCTGTGTTCAAATCCCCACTTCGTCACCTAAATTCACTGGCAGAGAGGAGGTAATGATAAACTACTCCTTGAGTATCTCATATACCGCAGAAACTCTGTTGGGCTCAACATATGTCATAATGGACTTAACACCAGATAACAAAAACATAGCTGATGATACAGGCTTCCTTCAAAAAACCTGAGCTTATTCTTTGACCATTTACGCAGGGATTTGCATGAGAGAATGACCTCCTCCTTCCATTTTTTTGTAAACACATCACATTGAAATGCCAGGGAGCATTCATGTCAAATAGACCATTCTCTTTAAATAAAAGGCAATATGAGCACTCCAGCAAAATAAAAGTTTTCATAACACAAACACATCCGGTGACACACATATTCTGGAAGTTTCGATTAGTTGGCATTTTGAGAATTGCCTCTTTCAGGCCATTGCTTCTAGGGTTCTTAAGGAATGAAAGAGCATTCATAAACAGTCTCCCAAGCATGCAGCATCATGCCAGACGAGGAACTGAACGCATAAACTAGACACTTACAGAAACCGACATCTACTTCCTTTGAACTGATCCTGGCAAAATGGACACTGAAACCCATATTCCGCCACTAGAGACTCATAAATTCAGTTCTTCAGAAAATCTCCTTTTTTATGAGTATGGTATATTGTGCTTCTGTATCCATGATTTAAATGGCTCAATATTGCTTCACAATATCAGACTCTTGTTGCCAGCAGGAAAAAAGATGCCAAACTTTACATAGCAAAGGACGGCCTGAATGAAGGCAACACCTGTCTCAGCAGTCAAGATGGAGGATACCATTCACAAAGAGACAGCGGTGGGGGGGGGATCTCAGTATCTGATTCACTTTTTCGTCAGTTAACCACTTCTTATCCAAGCACAAATCAATTGTCAGGGCTGTCAACAGATTCTCTATGCATCTATTGCTTAGAGCCACAAATTAATCAAAATGCCTAGAAGAAAAGCATCTTTCAGATTAACTATGTGCCCTCAACTACATGCAGATGGAAGGTATTGCATTGTCAGTCCTCAAGAATTTTAAAGGAATTTCGAGTGCTTCTGCCCCTAGTGTAAGCACACCCAGCCATCTATATTTGGAAAGAATCAGCCACGTTCCTTTTGGGCTGATGTTCTTTTATGCTTAAGAGTGGAGCACAACACTTTCAGAATTTGAGACAAGGCTAAAGGAAATTAAAAACATCTGATTTTACATCACTCTAAGGGGTTGACTGTGTGATGCTTGGTGGGGATTTACTTGAGTCTTTGGAAGTGAAGTGAAATGGATATCTAACTGGCTGAGTCTTTTGGACTGAAAAAAATATATTAAATCAAGTTCAATATTCCCTGCACCTTTCTGTATTTGCTGTGTTATAGCTCTACATCAGGGGTCTCCAAACCTTTGAGCATGAGGGCCATATCATGTCTTTTCCACATTTTTCAGGGCCAAAGGAATGTGCATGTGTACACACGTGTGTACACGCAAGCCACACATGTGCACCCCCACCCGCATGCCCACTTGCACGCCACCCCTGAACATCTGCACGGATGTCCGCCCACCTGCACACACACATGCACCTCCACTCACACAGACGTCCACCTGCCTGCCCGGATGCACATGCACACACATGAACCCCTGCCTGCCCCTGCGCATATGTGCATGTGTGGACTGAAGGGAACGGTCCGGATAAAATGGCAAGGAGGGCTGGATGTGGCCTGCAGACCATAGTTTGGAGACCCCTGATCTACACCAAGATGAAGGGAACCACAAATATCTTTAATTATTCTCTCAGCATCTTCCTTAATACCAGAATGTATAAATCATCACCTTCTCTTTGAAACATTGGCAGCATCCAGGTTAAAAAAGAAGAGCAGTAGCAAAAATCAGGTTCAGCTGGTAGCATGCTTCAGCAAAGAAAAGGAAGGTTATTGGTGGAAATGAGAAGGATGAAAGACCTCCACCCTCTGAATCTGCAACATCCAGGTTCCGAAATGTGAAGTCTAAGTCACCTCTCTCCACACAGAACTGCAATCAGTTCAAGGACTGGTTCAGTCATGAGTGCTAATGATCATCTGGATGTATAAGCTCATGTAAATTTCCCACATATGAAGCAGAAGTTACATCATACCGTTTATAGATTCCAAGCAATAGATACCCAGAGAACTAATTGAAAAACAGATCCAAGCAGACCTGAGCAGAATTTACTGGAAATGACAATATTGCTGGGGGGTGGGGTGGGCAGTGGCAAGAGAGAATGGCCTAACGAGAGATGCTGTTGCTTTGCAAGATCTGAACAGAGTTGTTAGTGATAGAAAAATGGGAAGTCATTAATTCATATAGTCACCACACTTCAGAAGTGACTTGATAGCACATAATACCTTTGGAGATTTTTTAAAAAAATTACCAAGCAATTGTATAATGACAAGATCGGTGGAATGGTATAGGTACCAGCTGCCAGCTGGAGACTATAACAGGATATAGGCAGCAAAGCTCTGCTAACATCAACTAAGAACATTCCCAGCCACAAAGCAAATAAACAAACAAAAACAAACAAAAAGACCCAGTATTTTCACAGCTTGAACAAATGAACTTTTGAATATTTGTTCAGTATTCTTTTTAAAATATATATCTAAATTATTAATATTTTTAAGATATTAAAAATACTTTATTTTAAATATTTTATTTTTATTTTTTCCTGCAGTTTTACAACCAGGCACAGAACCCCTTTGCAAGCATAAATCCCGCAAGTCTGTTTGACTAGGAAGGGGTTAAAAAGTTAAAACTTTATCTAGGAGTCAGTTAATTGAGTCCTGATTTACAGTGTCAAAAGTTCAGATTGCTCCAGACTTGACTCTCCAGATAGAGCTGATTCCCTCTTTGAAAATGTATGCCAAGAGGCTGCTTTGTCACAGAAATATTGACAGCATGTTTACAGGAATTGCTAGAACAAAAACACAACTGCCATCTGTTTTTCTAAATTAAGGGGAAATACTGTTAATATGCATTCTCGAAGGCTTTCATGGCTGGAATCTGATGGTTGTTGTACAACAACAGCCACTGTTAATATGTCTTACAAATTATATGCCAATTCTCTGAAGATACAATGTCCCCCTTTCTGGAGGACTGCCATTTCATGACTTTCTCTTTCTACTTTCATTATAGTTGTGAAATTTTATTGATCTGTAATTCTCCCTCAACTACATGATACATTGTATCATCTACCTGGCAAGCCTGTATTTTTCTTTTAATAACTCCTCACGAATCAACGAATAACTTCGTTATTTGTCGCTTCATGGGGGCAACTTTGTGCTTTGTGAATCATCAACTTTAGACGACTAACGAAGTGGGACAACTCGACAAAATAGTGAGTCGTCCCATCTCTAATTATAACATGCATTCCCACTACCACATAATTGTTGACTTTTTCATATTCAAAATTGTGACCTGTGAATTAGAATATTTGTACCTGTGGGCATTCCAGAATTCTGTCCAACTCCAGAAGACACAAATATTAATGCACATTAAAGAGGACTCTCAATAAAAGAAGAAGCAGCCCAGATGTCTGATGTATGAGAGTAATCAATATTGTACCATGGTTCACAGATGACGTGTACAATGTATTTGGACACTAACGACAGATTAGAATTTAGAAAATGGCCATAGTGCTACATATAAGAAAGGTTTCTAATGTTCATTAATGTTTTAGGAACTCAGATTGGCTCTACAAAAACAAAGCAAAACAAAAAACAATATAATCATCCTTTGTTACTAAGGGTCAAGGAAACATTCTGTTGTTTTGTTTTCTGAAATCAACACTGAACATGCATCTTCATTTCTCCAACCAAGCCACTCCTTTCTTCCAACTGCCACAACAGATGGCAACTCCTGTTTCACAATTATTAAGAAAAACTGTATTTTGCTAAAGATCATTTTGATTTTTGCCTAAATACAGGTTCATCTTCATTTATTTTGGTCCCCCCACCTGCTCCCAGCATTGCACTGTCATTGTCATCTGGGCAGTAGCATACTTGCAGCTCTTAAAAAGTGACTTATTTAAACTACAGTAATACCGTCCTATCCACTGGATCAGCCTCTGCAGATTCACTTATCCACTGCCTGAAAATACTAAATTAAAAGGCACAAAAGTATTTCCTTGGTGTCTATACCAGAACTAGCCACTAGAGGGACCAGAGACAATGTTCACTACTTCCACGTTTTTCCACATCCATGTTTTTATCCTCTATGGATACTGTGGTCTTCGTGTATCACAAAGTCTTATGGTCGCAATAAGAAACCAACACATTTTCCCCCAATTTTTTGGCCTTCTCATGGTTTGACATTGGCAGACATCCCTGTCTTTTGCTCTGGAGTGCCAACAGCAAATGGCGATAATTTCTGATGCTCCTTTGATCCCACCCCTAAAGCTGCTAAACCACTTTGGCTCCTAGGAACAACAGTTCTGCTTCATGACTGCTGGACAGTACTGCAGATATTGTTTTCATTTTTGTTTTTATTTAATATATATTCATTTTCATACCCCATTCATCTTCACAGTGGGAACCAATGCACAGAGAACAATTGGTTCCTCCCCCGCCACCTCCCCCAAACTAAGTGTTAAGAAAGAACCAAGCCTAGGAAATATTAATGTTTTAATCTATAACTGCCAGAAAACATTGGAATACAATTCCAAACAAGTGTCTGGCCAAAAATTTCTATAAGCTATAACCCAAAACACAGTCTTACCAAGCTTTGGAAAGAACATGCCTATTTATTAGACTTATATACTGCATATCTAGAACATGTCTACTCTGGGTGGTTTACACAAAATACAAAAACCAAAAGATACAAATATAATAAATGAAAACATAAATGCATTAAAAATGAGGCCCAATTTTACTACAAGAGTCCAAGATGGGGAAAAAGGAAAAGGAAGAGGTAAAGCTAAGTAATGGCTGCGGGGAAGGCTGGCTTGTAGAGCCAGGACTTTAGTTTGCTCTTGAAGGCCCTCCGCGACGGGGCCAGGAGGATTTCTGTTGGTAAGTTGTTCCAGAGACAAGGGGCCACTGCTGAGAAGGCCCAGTTTTTAGTTTTTCCCTTTGGGCCTCTCTTGGAGTAAGACCCCTCAACCACCCAGCCTGGATGGAACAGGTGGAATGGGCAGAACTAGGCGGAAGAAGGCACTCTGCCAAGTATCGAGGCCCTAAACCATTTAGGGCTTTGTATATAATAGTCAGCGGCTCGAAATCAATGTGGAAGTGAATAGGTAGCCAGTGTAAGGCGGCCAGCATGGGGGAGACATGATGGAATCTTTTCATTCCGTGGTCTGGACCATGTGAAGCTTCCGCATCAGTCTCAAAGGAAGCCCCACATAGAGAGCATTACAGTAGTCTATTCTTGGGTCTGTGGGTGCATGGACAAGCATGGTGAGAATCCTCCAGTTAGGGATGCAGTTGGGTGATCCACTGAAGATGTAAATGGGCATAAATGGGTGGACTGAACCACGGAAGCTACCTGGGTCCCCAGGGTAAACGCCGGGTCAAGATGAACCCCCAGACTGGGGCGTTAAGAGTTAGCGAACTAGTGGCATCAGGCAAAGCAGATACATCTGTCATGGCACTGCAAGTGAGGGATGTTTTGGTTCAGGAAGGTCAGTTGAGGATTCAAATTAGACGGTCTAAGGTTGATCAGTTAGGCAAGGGTAAGCAATTGGTGCTAGGTAGATGTAGCATTAGATCACTTTGCCCGGTTACAGCAGTTCAGGAATTTTTGGACAAGAGAGGACATGCACTAGGATATTTTTTCCAACATTTGGATGGTGCACCTTTAACAAAATTTCAATTTTGGAAAATGACTGATTTGGCACTAGAGAGAGTGGGTGTGGTAGGAATTAAGTTTGGTACGCATTCTTTTCACATAGGTGCTGCATCAACTGCAGCAGCGCTAGGGTATAGCACGGATCAGATCAAGCAATTAGGTCGGTGGGCTTCTAGTAGTTACCGTAGTTACATTAGACCTTTACCTAATGTGTAGGCAGAGGCTGTCTTGGTTTCGTTTCAGGTGATGCGACGGGCGGGTTGCAAAGACATGCGATGATCATCAGCCACAGTTTCCTTTATTGGTCGGCGAGATACGCGTCCTCTTCTTCGTGGGGGAACGATTTAGGCTTGGGAAACCCTTTGCACATCACCTGGCGAGGTGTTCGGGGTTTGAAATGGATACAATTGGGTAGATTGACAGCCTTTGGTCAATCGCCTCCTGATATTTTAGTTATTCATTTAGGAGGTAATGATTTGCCTGAATCAACCGGTAAAGGGCTAATATTAGAGAGATTTAACTTGGTTGAGGCATAAATATCCGGTAATGCAAATTGTGTGGTCGACAATTATACCGAGGCTAGCCTGGTGAGGCGCCCGGAGTTTGGATGCGGTTAACAAGGCCCGGCGGGGCGTTAACAGAGAAGTTTGTTGAGGTGTCTGCAGCAGCGGCCTTGGATCCGTGGTTGGTCACCACAGGATCTCTGCGGGCGATAAGGGCCTTTTTCGCGAGGATGGAGTCCACCTGTCCAAGGTGGGTTTGGACATTTTTCTTGAAGACATTAAGGGGGGCCTGCTTTTTGAGCTTGGTGAGCTTGGTGGCGGGCATAAGACATAGCTACGCTAGTCTTTATGCTGTGGCGGGTAGTGCGGAAAAACAGGTTGTCTCAGTGAGTCCCGTTTGTAAGTCAACCTAATTAAATAAAGTGTGGCCCGTTTAAATCCATGCTGTTGTCTCGCGTATTTATTCCGCGACTGGGGGGGGCAATTTTTCAGCCGCCGGACGGGCATTTTGCGCCCTGGAACGGCGTGGCTGGTTTTTGCCCCAACGTCCCTGGAAGAAGCAAGAACGTTGGGGGACACGTGGGCATGTTGGGAGGAGGAGCTCGCCTATTTAAGCGAGCTCTCCCCGTTGTTCGCCCTCTTTCCGTTTCGGGCACCCACCCGCCCTCCCTTATGTTAGTGTGACTATAGTTTTTGACCTTCAGCCTGATTGGCTTTTGGCTGGGGGGATTTTTCGCCTATCCCACACTACTGAAAGGGTTGTTGGCTTTTAGGTGGTTTTATTTGGTCACACTGGCGGGTAGTGCGGAAAAACAGGTTGTCTCTGTGAGTCCCGTTTGTAAGTCAACCTAGCCAACAGCGTGTCTGACCTCTCGGCTCTGCGGATTGTGTGATCACAGGGCCGGTGCGGGAAGATGCGTTGGGCCACGCCTGGATCAACAGTCATCAATCAAAGATGTCTCGAGGTCTAGGGGTGTTTGTTAGCGGCCGGCCAGGTTCTTGCTGTCAGTAAGACAGCGGGAGCATGGGGGCCGGGGGCTCGCCCAATGGCGATCTTATGGGGTATTTTGATACCCCTGGTTTTCCTGTTTCCGCACTACAGCAGGCCCCCCCTCATTTTTAAGAATTTGATTAATTGGTTGAATTAATTAAATAAAGTGTGACCCGTTTAAATCCATGCTGTTGTCTCGCGTATTTATTCCGGGGCTGGGGGGGGCAATCATTGCTTATGTTGATGATATTCTCAACATAGAAAAATGCTTAGATGTCAAATGTCAGATACATGGCAGCATCTCACTAAAATTATGCATGATTTGTAATGAGGCACACAGATGTGTTTGGGTGAGAGAAAAGGAAAGAGACTATTAGACTAATAAGTTGTTATGGCAAAGAAAGATGAAGTGTTTCCAAAGGCAAAAACTGCTGATTGACTAATCATAGTATTATATTGAATACAAGTTTTTATATCAGTAGGCTCCTTAAAGGCTAGGCTGTTCTGCCATGTGTGATTTCTACTGGATGCTGTGGATAATGTAGTGTTAGATACACCTTGTGACAGTAATTACCCAGAGTAAGACTGAGCAGCCCTTCTAAAAATAATGACATTCAGATAATGGACTCTGAAGGACTACGAGTTCTACTAATGTGATGCCAGTAAAAAGAGTTCGAGGAATACTACGTGCTTAAGATTCACTATATTTTAGAAGTATTAATTATGTGCCCTACTTTTTTTTTAACAAATGCACTTAAGTGAGGGATCCATGCTTCTTGCTACATGCAGTAAATGTGTACTTTCTGGAGTTATCTCTCCTTACATGTCTGATTTTGGATGCATATGATGCTAAGTTTGCTATGTACTGTAGATGAGAAGTCTTTTGCTCACTTTACCTATGAAATTTAGAATGATACTTAAAGAAATATACATCCACGAAATAACTTGCAGAAAGAAACAAGCTAAATGTTGTGTGATGGAAGACTGTTGCAATCACTGCCTAATGAAATAAGTTTTTTTTTCCCCCAGGGAGACAGTAACTAGCAGAAATTCAAAGGAGACATGAACTAAAAAGAAGTTTTAAGGGACATTTTCCAGATGTCTTGATCTCTGCATTTTAGACTGTTTTAGAAAACTGAATGAATGAATGACTGTTTTGTTGACTTTCTACAAATCATTAAGCAATAAAAACAAAAAATATTATGGCAAAAGTACAACAGTTGAACGTATATAACAAGAAGCACATCTGCCCAGTATGGGTACACTTGCAACACATTTCACAGTGCTTTGAGTTATCCTTATAAGATAAACCTCCTCTCTTCTTAAGAGATCAACATTTTTTGTACCATTCCACCAATGAGGTAAGACTAAAGTTGTAAATCTACTGTTACTATGTTTTTCATCTTTACAATTTATACATCATTTATTATGTGCGTTAAGTTTGGAATATTTATTTTCTTTGAGATATAAACTTTACCATGTAATCCATTTTCTATTCTGGTTTTATTTGTTCCTTATCACAAAGGATAACTGTCAGTCAATAAAACGCTTTTGTGATTTCAAAAATGGTGGGAAAGATCACCTGAATGAATCCAGTAAGCAATTCTCCTTATTTTCTAAGTAGTCCAAGATCCAAAAAGCCACGTACAATTAAGCCTCCCTCACAATAATCAATAGAGGGGCTGGGGCAAGAAAAGGGAGAGAGGGTTTATCATCTCTTGGCCGGTAGAACATTTAATGGTTATAGAAGACCCAAACTGTGCTTTAAAAAAAAATAAAACCAGTGTAACTTAGGACTCTTAATAAATGTCATCACTGAAAAGCATAGAAGATAGAAATGCCAACACCACATAGCTTAAACCTTTCAGTATGACAATATGGCAGTATTCTTTCAAAGGTTCCTTAAAACAATAATAAATAATAATATATAGAGACCCTTCAAAATTGGTCATGTTACAAGTGCTGACTCTTCTTTGTATTTATAGGATAAAAAGTTATCCAACTTAAATTGCAGCTGTTATACATTACATTAAGGGTCACACTAGACAATACAGCTAGCATGTCATTAGAAGCAGGGCTTTCTTAAGTGATAAAAGACATCTAGTTGTCATAGCTTACAGTTTTCCTCCATATCTTCATTTTGCAATTGGTTATGGAAAGTAAACATGGAACATGAAATGGAATTACTGTATTTTTCCGTGTATAAAATTAAACTTTTTCCTAAAACAATTAAAGGAAAAATTGAGGGTTATTTTATACTCGGAAGTAAGGGGGGAGTCCACCCCCCTGCTTCCCCATCCATGTTTTGCAAAGAAAATGGAGGGGGAAAGCAATTTCTGCTTTCCCCCTACATTTTCGTTGCAAAAAGCAGCTTCCCCCCCTCCAGGTTTTGCAAAGAAAATGGAAGGGGAAAACGATTCCTACTTTCCCCCAACATGTTCATTGCAAAATGTTTGTAATTGTAAAGAAAGAAATTTTGATTTAGAAAAGCGGGAGTGGGCGTTTTCTACACGAGGGGCATATTATACACAGAAAAATACGGTGATTTGCAAGACTGATTGTCAAGACACTTGTCTCTGAGGAAATTCCCATGTGGGAGAGGCAAAAAATATGGTACACTGAAATAAATCTTATGGGATATATAGACTAGACTTGACTACAAATATATGGAACACAATGTATTACAAACATATCTAATGGAACAGAAGAAATCTGTGGTTTTATTTCTAAATAGCATGGCTGATTGTTCCTTCTTGTAAAAGAGGGCAGAGGACCTCTCTCAGCCTAGACTTTTGGATTATGGAATGAGGGGAAAAGACAAGTACCATATTTGCTATGATATCCAAAGAAATCAGAGGGGAAACAAACAGTGAATTTCAAGCAGAACACAATATAGTAGTGAAAGCAAAAGTGCAGTGTAAAGCAACTTAAAGAATTAGATGAAGCTATAATGTGAAAAATTAGCCAAGCTAGAAGACAAAGAATAAAACAGAGAAAGCTATGAAGCTGGACAACTTTAATGCCTCTATGCCCAGAGTGTGCCCACATGAAATATCATGATCACATCATTTACCTCAAAAAGGGATGCTTTTTCTTTGTCATAAAGAAAAGTAGTGCAAAGTACTTTCTCTCCGGCATTGTCATCTAAAAATACAGAATTGAACTCTAGTGATATGAGAAACAGGGCCAATCAGAATGTCAGAAAATTAGAGGTATCTGTGGTTCTAAAAGCTGCTGCATCGTGGGAGAATTCACCTCTTTCACCTCACTTTATTTCTTTTCTTCTAATGTTCTTTTCCACAGATTTTTCATGTGGGTCTCCTTGCCTTTCTGTCTCAATTTAAAAGAAGTTCAGCAATGGCTTAGATTACGTCTTTTGTGAGCCTCAACACTTCCCTAATCAGGTGTTTCTTGGACTAGATTTCTGGCCTATGAACTGTTCTATGAATAAAGGCTGATTTCCTAATAGCCCTTACTTTCTTCTTTTGTTGGTTTTTTTTATCATGCACACACACATTGGAATTTTCCTGGACCAATTTTCTGTCTTATTTTCCTGACCCCAATTGTTAGGCCAAAGACTGCAAAACATGGGGAACGCAGGACACTTTCACTATCGTGTCAGTGAAGGAAAATACAGTAGAGCACCTATAGTTAACAAAGGGCAACCTATAGCTGATCTTTCACGTTTAGAGTTTCATCTCATACTTGAATCCAAGTTGTTCTACACTGCACTTTTCCTTTAATCACTGTATTATATCCACTGATTTCCCTCTGATTTCTCTTGCATTATTCTTTAATTTCATGGATCTCATTTGTTGCTTATCTACTGTGATTTGAATAGACGCTCAAATTAATTGCACACATGAATAACTTCATCTCTGTTAACACCCTCCAACCTGCTGGGGCAAATATATTGAGCCCCTTCTTTCCTGTCTAGTTTAGGTGTAAAAACCATTTCTTTCTAGTATGTGGATGGTTCCCTGTGGGCTTTGTTCTCTGAAGGGGCTCATCACAGAATGAACTCTATATTTATCATTATCAAGGTAGTTGTGTGCTTTCTGCTTAAGAAGGACACAGAATCTACAAAATCTACGTGTCACATAACTCCACAGGAAGTTTGTGTTACCAAGAAAATCAAATACACTGGTATATGCTGGCTTACTGGAAAGTACCCCTGAGAATGTTACATTTTGTGAGAAATGTTTGTAATTACTACTGTTTCACTTACTAGGAAAATACAGTCTCTCTTTTTAAATTATTGGGACAATTATCTCATTCTCTCTAGCTCATACTGGAAGGCACGCTGGTTTGCATATCTGTGCTGGTGTCCCTGTTTTGGAAACTAATATAGAAGCTGGGATACCTTTTTAATTAAGAAGGTATCCCAGCTTCTATATTAGTATTTTACTGATTTTACTGCGTATTTTACTGATTTTCCATCATGGAAAATTCTGTAAACTATAACCATTCCACATGTGTTTGGGGCTGTTTCTGCCAGCTTAAAATAGAAGGTAAGATGTGTGGACCAACCTCAGGTGACAGCAGAGACACAGGCTTAGCCATTTCCAAATATTTCATCTGAAACCACATAGGCACTTTTTAAATAAAATCATAAACATTTGACACATTAGAGCTGACGAATGCCGACATAATTCTTTATCTTTGAACCTCTGGTGATGTTTAATGCTATCTGAATGTGAGGTCATACTCTAGGGCTTCCCACTCTGTCTTATACTGTCAGGTGCTGAACAATTAATTGTCCAAGAAGTGTTGCTATATATAATCATGTCAGGGAGGTAATTTACCCCCTTCCTGCTAGGTTGTTAACTGCTTCCATCTAAAGCCAGTTTCTTTAACCATCTGCATGTCTCTCAAACTGCTCCACAAAAATAATGTGAAAGAACCGAACACGCCAATGTCCTGAATCTAAAAATAAATAAATAAATAAACAAATGGCTTGGCAGCAGGAGGCTGTACAGAATTCAGCTTCAAAATGAAATGATGTGAGGCTCTCAGAACTAGTTCCAGGGCTCTTTGGATTATAGCCGGCAAGCTTAAAGAATGGCATAAAAATGCTCCAAGAACAACAATAAATGCTGCAACCAAATAAATTGGAAGGCTACTTCATCACTTTTCACATACAAATATTTAAACATGATGTTCACATATCAGTATATGTGTGAAAATGCATACCCTTTGGCGACAGTTCAAATAAGACTATTGAATGCTTAAGTATTTAATCTACTGGATTTTCAGATCGGCAAGCAAAATATGAGAACTATGGTCCAAATATATTTCGTCACAAGACTTGGCTGGTAGATTTTAATGGCCCGTCACACTTCTGGTGTAACAACAAATGGGCCCTGCTTTTTTTGGGGGGGGGGGGTCCTTTTCTAGGAACCGAACATTAAAAATAAACAAAACCCTATCTGTAGTTGGTTGATAGAGAGAGAACATAAAAAGATGTCTCTTATCTCCTCCTGTATGGTTCCTTTTACATCCCATCAAAGTACAAGTCTACATGACTGTTCCTTTGTACCTTGATGAAAGACGTAGCCCACATTCCCAGTCTGCCCACTATGATGTATCTGACATCTTCATTATGATCCATTTAAAGTACATAATTACATGTTTTTCTGTATTGATACACTTTGTTTTGAAACTATATTTAAAATTTAAGATTGACTTCATTTGAAACAGAACCTTTACTCTCTTGGTTAGACGTCCTCCATTCACTCCTTCTTAATGCTTTTCTTTAAGCAGTCTGGCCATACCTATTCATTAAAAGACCAACAACAGTTGGGGTTATTATTTCTGGCAACATAATTAGCACCCTGCTGGGAATGGTAGTGTCATTTTTGTGCAAAAGACCAAATTGATAATTCCACATGTTATGACAGCAGTGATAAGCAGCCAATGCAGACAGCAAGGATGGCCAAGTTTTTAAACACAGGCTCCAACTTCAGGCGCCAATTTACTAAACTTTGCAAATTCCTTTGTAAACAAGATGGCAAGAAGTTGAAAGTTAAAACAACAGTCTACTAACAGAGGGTATGAAAACACAGATTTCATTCATCCAGGAAACAGACTTTATTCTTAAATGCTTGTGTTTGGCCCCTTGTGCATTTGGCCAAATTTGTGGTGCTGAGTGAAGGCTGCCACCTCTACAAGCTCCGAAAGTTTCATAGTTACATAGAAGGCAAAAACTGCAGGTGGCTGTGGATGTGTGAGAGGACATTGAGCCAGACCGGCCATCTCTCAAGATCATACTTCAGCTTAACCCAAAGGAAAACAGACACAAACAAAAGAGGTGCTTTTTCCCCCGTTTCTTTTTTGGAGTCCCCTGAGGCTTCAAAATAGAGAATCTCTGAAATATGATTCAGGATTTCGGAAGAAAATGTAACAAAACAATCATATGTTATTTGTATTTCCTCAGTTGTATTTGCCTGAAAAATTGCCTAACTGATAGTCTAGCATCCTCTCTTGCCTCTGAAAAGTTACTTGATATCTCGATGATTAATGATGATGATGTGTTAAAATACTGCCACCCTACATACGTTTGGTGAAGGGTGAGAAAACAATGATAATGACGTATCTGATGTTTCTCTTTCTCATCTGTACTGCTGCTTGCTACTTGCTGCTTTTAATTTATATAATTTATAATTTGCTGTTGAGGGTGTGATGTGAACATTGATGATGCAAAGTGCCTGCTATGTAAGTCTGACAATGATTTATTTTTGTTCCTCTGGCACTACTGTGTTGCCTGCTTTTGGATTAAATTGTCTGTTGCCCAGCACACCCTGCTTTTGTGAAGTAGTTCTGAGGAGCCAGGGAGCTGAAAGAGGAAAATAAAAAGAACCTGAAAGATTAGGGTGCTTTTAGGCTTTCTGGAAGGGCTGGTATCCAAAAGATATCAAAACAAACGAGAAACTCTCCTGAAAGAACCCAAAATTCCCCTCACTTGTTCCACAAAGTTCTGGCTTGCTTAAAGAGGTCTCAGGGAAGAAAGTCATTTCATACAAGCAAATTGTTTATGGAAGAGACCAAGGGCTAACCTTGCTCATGTTCTTCATACTTTAAGCCCCCCTGGATTAATAAAAAACTGAACAGAACTAAATTCTAGGAACATATGTAATTTGGTTACCTTGGGTCCCCTTAAAGGTAAAGTTAAAGGTTCCCCTTGACAATTTTTGTCCAGTCGTGTTCGACTCTAGGGGGCGGTGCTCATCCCTGTTTCCAAGCCATAGAGCCAGCATTTTGTCTGAAGACAATCTTCCGTGGTCACACGGCCAGTGCAACTTAGACACGGAACGCTATTACCTTCCCACCGAGGTGGTCTCTATTTATCTACTTGCATTTTGCATGCTTTTGAACTGCTAGGTTGGCGGGAGCTGGGACAAGCGATGGGAGCTCACTCCGTCGCGTGGATTTGATCTTACGACTGCTTGGTCTTCTGACCCTGTAGCACAGGCTTCTGCGGTTTAGCCCGCAGCGCCACCAAACAACAAACAAATAAATACTAAGTTTGGCTAGTGAAGATTGGAGTGAATTTTGTCCAGTTCATTTTTTTAAGAGCACTTCCCATATTTATAAGTTTCTTTGTAAAAAGGACAGGAAAAAACTTGCAATTTTAAAAAAAGGAGAAAATAATTTATGCATTCATCCTTAGAGCACAGTCATGAAAAGCAGAGGAAGAGAAGAACACTTCTGATTCCTCAGCTCATCCAATCTTTACTATTGTTTCCACAAAATAACCCAATTAAGAGAAAAGAAAGGTGGAGTTCTTGTTAAGATTTTGCAGGAAAAAAAATCCAAACTTTTTCTAATTGTTTTCTGGATCCTGGCAGATTCTCAATCAAAATTCAAGGAGAGCTTGTGACCGCTGTCATTCTCTACATGGAAAAAGTTCAAGCATTTAAAATTTAATACGGGTCCTCTTTTTTCATTTCTTTTAAAAAGATAGAGAGAGATAATAAATATCATTTAAAGAACAATTTCTCTGTCGCTGGAGAAGACGATACATAAAATAAAATCTGAAAACACTGTCAGATAATAAAAGTAATGATCATCAAATTGCTGCAGGACATGTGAATAATGTCACAAATGGGGATGCTCTCTTAAGTGGGGTATCTCCATGCAGTCACTGCAAAGCCTAACCACAGATCAGATTGCCAATTCAGGAGAAAATCAAAATGAATGCTGTTGAGAAACACACTGTACTGTGGGGGAGACAAGGTCTGAAATGATCTCTATTTTCAGAAAGTCTAGCCCTTTGGGGTCAGAGTTTGGTTTACTTAATCTTCTAATATTGAGCATCAGATTTCGTTTGTGTAACATCCACAGCCAGAAATGGATACGTCAAATTTTCCAGTGCCAAGGAATGAATATATCAATCTGCATAATCGAGTAAAGACAATACCAATATCATTAGGTTCCAGGATGTTGCAACTGCTTCCATGTCTGTGTCTATATGTATTTGCCCAAAATGGATGACACCGTAGTTTTTAATAATAATTTTAATGTAAGGCCTTTCAAACGTAGCTATGGAAAACATTATCTGCATAAAATTGACTGAATCCGGAGTAATCATTTTTTTCCCTTTTGATCTGTAGGTGGAACATGAAGGGCTGGAGTGGGAGAGAGAAAAAGACCAACAGAGAAAAGCTTATGTGTATCTAAATAATATAATGAACAGGCACTGCATTCAAACTGTGACATAGTTTTCAAAAATAAGAATGGAAATTATGTTCTCAACTTTTTAATTCTAGGACAACTAAATGATTGTGAGCTTTGCTTTGAAGCTGAATACACACAAAAAAGTAATGCAGTTTTCTAATGATTACTTCTGTTCAGATACAAGATGCTTTATACTGTTGAAAACCAGAATAAATCTATACTTTAGTTGAGACACTATAATGCCAAATTAATGTCTTCCTTTAAAAAGTAGGCACGGGCCAAATCTGAAAATGATCCAAAGCTATAACCTGCCATTATTTACAGGGTTTGTCCTCACAGAAGGATTGCAAGTGTTACTGAAAACCTGAAGTTATTTATATATGAGAACCACTTTCAGATATTTGTATTCAATATGCCAAAAGACCAGACATTGCTACTGTACGTCCTTAGATGCAGCCGCATATGCATGAAAGATTATCATGTTTACTTGTAACACACTGGAATGTGGTCATGATTCAATTAAATGGTTCTGCTTATGAAACTGCTTTTCAGGGATAGGGACTCAAGTCAAAGAACTTGCTGTCAACTTGACTCAGACTCAACTCAGGTGGTTGTTGTTGTTTTTTCAATGATTTGAATTTGACTTGAGAATCAGAACCCACTCACCTTCTCCCTTTCTTTTCTGGGGGAAAGAGCTTGTTTTTAACAGGGACTCAGGCTTGGGGCTTGGGACTTGGAACCCATGACTCAAACTTGGGATGACACCAAATGGTCAGACTCAGACCCAAAGACTTACCACGATCCCTTCCGCTTTCGCAGCAGAACTAGGGTGAGGGGAGGACTTTGGTTAATCATGACTAATTGAAGTCCCATTCATTTCAATGGACCTCTCAAAGTACATTAGGGCTGGATCCAAGTCATTGTAGGAACTATCAAAGTACAGTTCTTTGTCATTCATATTATGAGTCTAGCACATTAAAAAAAAATAGAAGTGGGAGACAAAAAGGAACAGAGCAGATTTTAAATTTTTGTTATGCAAGGCCAGATAGATAAAGATCACTGTGAAGAAACTATTGTTGAGAGAAAATGAGCTAACATATTTGGTTGGTGAAAAATGACTTATGGGGAGGTGAACTGTAAAAAGTGAGGGGAAAATGGTTTCTTTCACTTTGATCCGAAAAGGATTACAACATCTAAATGTCATGCTGACAGTTAAACTGCCATTTTGCAAATGAAGAGATGACGATGAAAGGAGAGATCAGGGCTTTATGTAGAGGTTGGTGAAATCAAAAGATGGCTTTATATAATCGGTCAGATTGGGAACATTCTGTATTTGTCTATTGTTTCTTTGTTTGGAAGCAGTGAGGAGTGACCATCTGGAGGCTCCTTGGCTACAGAATATTTTAAAGTGACATTCAATACTGAGAGGTCAGTTGTGCATCAAAAGGAAGAAAGCAGGAGACAGTGGGAGAAACCTAGATTCAGGTACCGCAAAGGAATCTGGAAGAAGCTGAAAGAAATTGTAGCAGTAGCAAACAAGGTGGAGGCTGAAGGGAGTATAAACTGAGGAAAAGAAACTCCTACGGCAGTCTCTCAGAAAGAGAGCTAGAATGTCAGCAGGAGGCTTGTCAGGTCTCAGATTGCCAGCTGTAGTCTCAGGGAATTATTATGTTTCTTTGGGTTTACAGATGGTGAGACAAACCTTGAGGCCAGAGTTGCCAGAGAAGTGAAAAGTGTGATTTTTGCATGGGAAGTAGAGTGGAAGCCTGGGGACACATCTCCACCCCTTCCCAACTGGCAGCAGGGTTCACTGGCTCAGCGTGAAGGTGTTGTACATGTTTTCCCAAATGGCCTGCTAGATCCAAATGCCTGCACTCACTGACTCTCTCTCTCTCTCCTCAGTCCCCTCCCCCTGCTGCTGTTTTTCTGCATGACGAGAATGGGCACACTGGGCCATGTGGCTCAAGGCAGGAACTAACGGCAGCACTGGGACTTACTTAGCAGCAATAGAGATCAGCATTTGCTCCCCTGGAATGAATGATTCCAGCGTTTTCTCCTCACTGAATGAAACTTAGTTTTTCTACTTTTTCTTTTCATTTTGAAAAAGTTTTTTTTGGGGGGGGGGAATTGGCCACGGAGCTTCTATTTTGCAAAACTGCATGCCCCCACAAAATGCAAGTTTTTTTTCCTAATGCTGCTGATGATGAAAGAATGCTATGCCTTTTCCTTTTCTTCAGGAGTGAAAAATCTTGCAGAGGTTGACAGGGGGATGGGTAGATGGAATATCTTGATGTGTCTAGGTACCTTTTTCCACTGAAGATGAAAGAAGTTGCTAGTGTTTGCCAGTCTCAAGAGCCTTCTTGATGCATATACTTTGGAAGCAGGAGAGCAAAGCCTGATTTAAGAAAAAACTGTCTTGCCTGCCCTGCCTCCATGATATCACAGGGGCCTACCCTACCATGTAACATCATCAATGCCCTTTCAACCAGGTTTGTGTCCATTTCCAAGTCCCAGGTTTGACCCTAAAATTTCAGGAAATGGGCTGCCCTGGAAATTCTAGTCAGCAAGATGTGGTGGAGCTTGAATTCAATTACCAGAAGCAATCAGCTTAGAAGGGTTAAAAGGCTCTTAGTCTCCAGACCTACCCCCACGCTCTTCTCCTTCCTTCTTCACTTGTTTTCGGTATTCTTTCTCTCCTTCTACAGTGCTTGCTCTGCCTTTCTTTTTGCCTATTTTTCTCCTGCGTAATTTCCTCCTTTCTCCTCATCTGAAACTAAAACTTTTCCCCCTTACCCTTTCAAATTCTTGGAGGGTGTGTGCAGAGGGAAGAGCCACATGGAGGCAGAGTTGCCAGGTCACCAGCACCCCATTGTTTGATATTTCAAGGCCAAAATGGACCTTTGTGATGCCATGAGGAAGGATAATGGGAATTGGGAGGAGCACACTTGCTTGTTACCCAGCTGGTCGTGGGAACAGGCAAAAGGAGAACCTAGCATCATTCAGCAAACTAGACAGTAGTTATGAACCAGAGCAATGAAAAAAGGAAGCACAATTTTTCAGCAGCTGGCCAGGCAGCAAAATTCATCCGCCACAGCCACATCTGCTGTTGTCATTCCCAATAGGATTTATGTTCTGCATGGTTTTACCTACAGAACACGAACTTTCCCAGCCCCTACTCTGCTGTTGCATAGTAAAGGTTCAGAACTAGCCCATGTCCTTTGCATCTACTCTCGGAGCTTATGCAGCCCAGCAACCGCCATGATGTTGGGGCTTCGCTTTGCTGCCTTGCTATACTGTAAATGGTAGAATATATCTGAGTCTATACATTCACTGTCTCTCTCTCCTTGGTCTCATTTTTGGGGTGCACTGATGCTGCATAAAGAAAACAGATGGAGACACCTTCCCACTGAACCAATGTTCCGTTGTCAGTAGGATTCCCAGACTTTAGTCTGAGATGAGTCCAGGCTTTAGATCTCTCTCTCCACAAAAATGTAAACTCTCCCAAAGCTTCGTCTTCTCATGTAGAGATCTGGAGATGCACAACTACTCATTAACCCTACAAGGAGCTGGTGTTTCAAGAAATCAGATTCAAGCTGAAAAGTAGCTTCATCTCTGAGGAAGGTTAAGGAAGTCAGCCTCCTAGTGGCAGATATATTTTAATTAAATAAGATAAATTCATCTACTTAAAATTAACTCCAGTTCAACCCCCTCTCCCCTTGTCTTCTGCTTTGTCTTGGTAGTTGCATAAACAAGACTAAGGTGATCTATTTTCACCTGGATTGTTCTTGTTATGTTATCATTTTATATCATTCTGCTGCAGTATCACATGCACTTTCTAGACTAAGAAATCATGGAATTTGATTTTATTAGTGCTGTCTTTATGAGTAAAAAATAGTCACTATGAGCATGAACTGTCAACAGACTCAACTGAATGTCATTCTATAGCCACTGACCCACCACATTTTGCCAAATGTGCACCGCACTAACACAGACCTACTGTACTGTAACTAAAGCACATTGCAGATACTACCTAGTACCAACAACTAAAGAGGTCTTCATAGTGCTTACTTCCCTAGTTTTTCCCACTGTTGGCTGACATTTAATATCCACCATATAGGATATATTTCTATATAACACGGTGAGATCTACACATTCTGCTCATATCCTATGCCTGTGCTCCCCATCCTACTTTATCAGGGGACAAGGAACCAACCAAAAGAGATGCGTTCAGTCGGTACATGGAAGATATGTTGAGACTCCCATTCCTTCAAGCTGCTTGGTGAGTATTCATGGAGATTATATCCCCTCTGATTATATCTTTCTGCACAGACACGTCCCACATGGTGTCTTGGATAGAGATCATTTAGTCTGCAAATAAATATCATTGCTCTTTATAGCCCTTTAATAATTTTCTGTGCAATTGTGCTTATTTCAAAAGAACTTAATTTCAGCAAAACATGTTTAGGATTATGCACTTCATGAAAGCCATTTCACAAAAGTAAACTGCAGCAGCACATCAGAATGTAATCGTCATGTGCTGAAGGTGATTTTTCAGTTATTGGAGAATATATGTGTAGCAGATTTAGAAGAAATGAAACCGAATATATTTTTCCCACATGATTATTTCAGGAATGGTTAAATTGCCAGTTATTATGGATGGGTGAAAAATTTGTTGTGTTCATAAACTATACAAGCAAGTCACACCTGCCACCAGACAAAATGAAATCAACAATCAGATTATGGTAAACTCCTAATCTTCCAATGAAGTTCACACAATAACAGCATATGGGTTCAAAAATATTAGAAAAATGTGTCTGAAAAAATGCACATTTGAAAAATGGACAGAAACATACTCCCCACTAAAGGGGGAAAATACATCCGTGTGACAAATATGTGCAAAAATGTATCCATTTTGGAAATATATGCTGGAAATATGAATAAACGTTCCCCAATGCAGAGTGAAAAAAGCCCTTCTAATTTTATACAGATCTGGTCCAAGGAGGAAACTGAAGAATTTCAACCAGCTTGAGCTTTACAGATTCACATTTTTCTACATATGCAGTTATCTAAAATATGTGGGGTTGTATGCAGTTGCGGTGTTGACATTACTGCAGCAGAAAATAGTTCCATTGTGCAAGTCAGATCATCTGATTTTTTCCTACTGCAACCCTCTCTTCTGTTCTACTGTAGAAAGCCCTGCAACTCCCAGGAGTATCTGGGGAGGGGTTTGAGTTGGAGGAGGAAGATAAATCAGGCACCCACATATTGGAAGAGAAAAAGCCATTTCTACACATAGGATAAAATCCTGTTGCTCAGTGTAAGCCAAACTGTAACTTCTGGTCTGTTTCTCCCTGGTAAAGAGAGTGCTGATAAATAAAAGTGTCTGTGTGCTGCTTTGAGATTAATCACCAGGACAGTTTGTTTACTAGGGAGGAATAGACCACAAATTGTGATTTGGCTTATGCTAAGCAAGGATTTCAGCCACAATGTTTAGGCATTTCTATAATTTATAAATTAATGAAATATAATGAAATAACATTATAAATTGCATTATTAACATCAAATGTAAATCCATAAATTGCATTACATAAATTAATCCTGCTTATTATCTACAAAGTGAACAATTTTGGGGAAGAAATTTAATAATCATACTGTGCTCTCTTCCTGCCTTCTCTTTTTCTTTCATTCTGACTCAACTTAGATGCCACCACAATTTGCACATCTTCAAGTTTAACAATATCACATTTGCAATCAGTCCTGTTCTTCTAACACACTGTCTATCACACTTGCCATTTTGTGTTTGTTGACACTGCTGTGAGTTATCGAATGTTACCTAATTTCAGGGAATACAAATTATATATATATTCTAATTGTAAAGCTTACCTGAAGCAGTAAGCCAGATGCTGGTTTCATTCTTTGCTGGAATAGTACACTTAGTGTTCGATTCTGTTGTTCTAGGTCAAAAACTCTTGTTTTCAACTTCAAGCACTCCTCTCTCAAATCCTAGATAATGAGGTTTAAATAGGACAGAGGAGAAAACAGTATGAATGAAAAGGTCACACAAACACATATTTAACAGAACATCCTACTTTTGCAATGTCTGCCTTTTAGAATATGCTGGGAAATATGGGTACATTTCCCCATACACAGAGGGGGAAAAAACCCTTTCTGATCCAATAGTAATTTGATTTCAGGGGGAAAGTCAAGACTCTCAATAGCCTTGAGCTTTCCTCAACACTAGCTTCAAAACTAGTTTCTCTTTTAAAAAAAAACCATTAAAGATGGTTTTTAAGGTGTAATTTATGCTTATCTAGAATGATAGTCTAAAATTAGTTAACAGTGTAAACCTGTAAAAGCAAGTTCCCCTGAGTTCAGTTGCACCTATTTCTGGACCAGAATACCTAGAATTGCAGTCGAAAGGTTTTTTTTAAAATAAATTTATCACACATATATAAACCAGATACAAATCATGAAATAAATGTATCACGTTAGCAGGCTGAGTATTCTTCCAAGCAAGAATCATAATCAGCAGCCGTCTAAAACCACAGTACTTTTTATTTGATATCAGTTCCACATTGCCTCCCAATTGCAAGCAAGAGAGAGAGAGAGAGAGAGAGAGAGAGAGAGAGAGAAGAAAGAAAAGAAGTGGGAAAAGCAAACATCCAGGGCAGGTGCAAAAAGATGAGTATATTATGCATAACCTCTACTCAATCTTTTCATTTTATATCAACAAGCATGAACAGCCTGTACATCCCTGTCTGTTGATGTGTCCCTGACCCCTCTGTAATTTCAAAATTGCAGTTGCCTGTGTTTGTTCCATTGATATTCCAAGGAAACTTTAGTGTGGCACAGGGGTTAGCATACACAGAATTAAATCTCATGCAACATAAGGCTGAACAGATACTGAAATATTAGTCAGTTTATAGACGTTTCTGTGATAATACAACCAAGATACTGAATGTGTTTTATCAAATATTTGTCTTATACCTTCTGCATTCTCCTTGGCTATAGCAGACAGCAGGGATGTTGTGAATACAGACTCATAGTATTATATCAGAATAGCCATGCTAAGTGAGGAACTGTGACTTTCTGCACTTTTGGGGGGACAGGGGAGGCTACCCTATTCTTCCGCCTTTTGTCCAGAAGCCCGAATAAGTCAGATGGTCAAACTCTTTAATTGGCATTTCCTCCTGCAAAAAAAACAGCAGCTTGGAAGGGGGGAAGGCTTTTGCTGGATTCTCATTGAGGGAAATGAAAGTAAGGGTTAGCATTTCCTTGCTCTATACTGTGATTCCAACAAAAAGTGGGGACATGCACAACTTGGCAACATATGCTTATAGGTAGAGACACAGAATCTGAGAGACTTAGTGAAATGAAACATGTCAAAAGTAATGATTAGAGCTACGACTTTCTTTGGACTGCAAGACCCAGAATTCTCCGGCCAGCCAGAATGATTGGTGGGAATTGTAATCTGAAAAAAAAAAGAATACTCTTATAAAAGCAGAGGAGGGAAGGGAGAAGTATGCAAACCGCACAGCTCCTTAGGAAGGCTCCTGAATGTCTCTTGATTACTTGCATGAACTGAGTCAGAGGGTCATTGCTTCATTTCCTTACAAGAAAAAACATCAATGATGAGCCAGGTATTTCACCACCGTATCATTAAAATCATGGAAGGTCTCTTGTAGGCAGATACACAGTTTATGCAAGGGGTAAATCTGCCCTAAAGACTACAAGGTACCCTTTCAGCTTTGGGCAAGCACTTAATTAGGTTGCCACTTTTGATAGTGATGCAAAAAATAAAACACTCCTGTATTACTATCATGTCAACACTGAAAAAGTCACATGCAGAAACTCATACAGAGTGGAGCGCAGTATAGGACTGGTGAAGCAAAAAAGACCTGATGGCCTTCATGGCATTTGAGAGACCCACAGTCACAGAATGCAGTCCTGTTGATACTGGTAGAGCTGTCGGGTCTAGCATTTGCTGTGCACACAAAGCCAGGTGATCCTACTACTGTATTTGTCTCGGGGCAGAATGCTGCTCCCTCCTTCCCCTTGCATAGCAGCCTCCTGGAGGAGCAGCTTGAGAAGTACAAAGCTCGCACACAGGAAGGTGTACAGTGCCTCCTCATTCAAGTGGAAGCCACATCTGTTATGAAGAGGCACTCTCGGCCAACTTCTTTTATGCAACAGAGATCAAGCAGAATTCCACAAGTGAAGCATGGTGCTCTGCCAGCGTTAGACTCCTCTGACCATGGCTCATTGGGATAGGGATCAGAGCTGAGTGCTGCCATGGAAGTTGGCCTGTTTCACTCCCTGGCCTCTGGCTTCCCATGGGGAAAACATTTGCACAAGGCTTTAGATGAGAAAAGACAGAACTGCCTGCACAACAAGCCGTTTTACAGGCATATGGCGATCATGGGACTGACACTATAGTGTTCACCATGACAATATACACCTCTGTAAAATTCCCTCCACCTTTTACAAAAAAAGAGGCACATGCCCACATGGTGCAGTTATGACAACTGAACAACAGGACAATCACAAATTTGTTTAACCATTTTGCACAGTATCATAATAACTGCTAGATAGCCAATGGAAATGATGGTCTGTGCTTCCACAACATACATGAGATAAACTAGAAGCTTCTACGTGCCAAAAAGCTAGAACTTTAATGAGTGCACAGTGCAAATCTATGACATTCTATTATGTGTATATATTACAACCATAGGCAGCTAATGATGCCAGACCATTACAACTGTAGTGTTTAATTTCTTCATTTACTTTGCCTATAGATAAAACAATGAGTCACATATAGTCCAAATATTGGTCAACAGAAGCCATTCAGAACCACATAGATACTAGTTAGAAAAGTACATGAGAAGAATACTCTGTGCTGATGTTTAAAAACAAAACAGAGAACTGACTCATTCTTCCTAGAGAGTGAAGCATAGACTGGAAGATATAACAAGGCTTATTTAGAAGCAACTTGAATCCATAAGAGCCATGAGAACTCAAAGAGAATGAAGATCAAATCCCGGTTCAGCCACGGAAACTGACTAGGAAGTATTAATAGTAAAACCACTCCTTAAGTATCTCAAACATCATGAAAATTCTACTGGGGTCACTGTAAATCTGATGTAACTTGACAGGGTATGACATTCAGATATACAGTAATGAAAGGTGGTGTCGTGAAAATGCTTAGAGGGGATGGCCTAGCCCCACACCCTTCATTGTCACATTTATACACTTTGAGGGCCTAAACCTGAGGTTCCTACTAGCATGTAGGCTCACACATGAGCAAGAGGGCTGGAAAGTCTCTCTTTTGCGCATGTGAACAGTGGCAAGTCTCTTTAGACTAGGCACTGGAGCTTAGGGTGAAGAGTATGATGTGGGTACAGGACAAGATTCTAAGCGAGTTTACAGTGCTGGCTTTGGTAAAGCCTAGATAGAGCTCTTGGGACATGCACTTAATAATAGGAAATCATATGCTCAAACTGAAATGAATTAGCAGAATTGTCAAGCATAACAACTACAGATATAGCAACATTTGGACAAAGCAAACTTTCAGTCTATTTGCTTCCATTAAACATGGCATTTAAACTCTGAGTTTCTTTTTCATACAAAAGAAAACTGTATTGCTCCCCCCACTACATATTTTAAGTGTGAGAAAGCAGAATAAAAACTTCCATTGCTACCCACATATTTATCTATTATAAGCATTAACTATATACTGAAGTCCAAGAACCTGATGGCACAGCAGGTCAGAATGGGGGATGGTGGTTTGAAAGAAGCAAAGTGTTTTTATCTATTCTTGTGCTGCTGTACCAAAGCCAGCATGGCAAACAGGAAAAAAAGAGGTAACACAATGAGACACTTTTGTTAGAGGATAACTGGAGAAATTGTGGCTTAGCTGTGATTCAAAGGTAACACTTCATAAACTAAGAAGTCACTGTGCCCAAGCACATTATGAAACTGAATGTTTATTTAAAGTATCCCTAAGGCTAACCAATTTATATATTCTCTGCCTTCTAAAGTGACAAGGAAGTAGTGATATCTTTTATTTGAAGTCAAAATCTTACATCCTTTAACTCTGCAAACAGAAGAGTCTGTTAATAACTGTATCATCTCAGACCTCTTACAGGGAACCATTATACATCTTCTATTTAGCCAAGCAAAAGCCCCAACGCCAGTCTTTGTGGGGTTCTAACAAACAGACAAGTCATTAAAAGGCTAGTTGCCCCATTAAGAGGGAGAGTATCAGACACAAAAAGAGAATGTGGTTCATGAGAACTGGCAACAAGAACAGACAAAGCAGTACCTCATGCACACTGTTCCTTTATAAAATCTGACATTTCCTCCTCCTCATTTCTTTAAATAGTAAAATGTTAATTTGCTACATAATCTAGTTATTGAACAAAAAGTTTTAACACTAGAACCATACACAGGAGGATATGAAAAAAATCACTCCCAAGGTAGCATAAAGTGTGCATGCTCTAATCCTGCTACATCCTTCATAATATATTCCCATAACTATTGTGAACTACAAATTCCTAGGATGTAGATATTTCTCATCTCTTCTTAGATTAACAACAGCAACAGCAACGACGACGACGATAACGATAACAACAACAACAACAATAATAATAATAATAATAATAATAATAATAATAATAATAATAATAATAATAATAATAATAATGGTGCTGCTGCTGCGTTGGATTCCAAAGTATAACTCCCCTTCTTGTGAGGATTGTACAGTTTGCTAAAGGTTACACAGGCGTGGTCAAGAACTGATCCATGTTGGATCTCAACAAGTCTAACGAAAGAATTGGAGCAAATAGATATTTTACCTAACACATTTGCAGACTATAGTCCCATTTCATTACAACTTGGCAGCAAATCAAGAGCATTTAATTGGAAGCTCAATACTTCACATTTTAAAAAAAATGAGGAGTTTATCAAGCAAATAAAAGAAGACATAGACTTCTTCAAACAGAACATGAGGCCAGAAACACCAATGACAATGGTTTGGGAGGCAAGTAAGGCATTTTTAGAGGAGCAGCCATAAGATTTGCATCAAAACAAAAAAAGAGAAAGACAGGAAAAAAATACAAGATTTTGGAAAATAGATTAGCCTCAGATGAACTACATCTGAAACTAAATCCATCAAATACAGAACTGAAATAAAAGATAAAGTTAGTACAACACCAGATAATTATATTGCTCACTGAGGAAACTGCAAAGAAGCTTAAATTTGCAAAGTAAAATTTTTTTGAAAATGCAAATAAGCCAAGGAGATGGTTAGCATATAAATTAAAAAGAGAGAAAGAGAAAACAATAATACAAACACTGAAAAATGGAACAGGGACTGAGAAATTTAAACAAGAAGAAATAAAAGAGACTGTTGAGGACTTCTATTGAAATGTATACAATAAAAAGGAAGTAGACAAAGAATCTCAGAAAGAATACGTATTGAAATACAAAAAATGAAACTGACTAAAGATCAAATGCAATCTTTAAACAAGCTTTTAACATATGCAGAAATCATAGAAGCCCTCAAAAAGCAAAAAAAAAAAAAAAAAAAAGGGTGGGGTGGGTGGGAAATCACCAGGCCCAGATGGTCTCCCAGCTGAATATTACAAAGAATTAGAAAATGTATTGCTTAAACCATATAAGGAACTCTTGGAATTTGTTGAAGAAAAGGGAGAATTGCTACAGACCGATCTCATTACTAAACGTGGATTATAAAATAAATGCAACCATGTTGGCAACTAGATTGAAAAGAATCTTAATACAGACAATACATCAAGACCAATCGGGCTTCCTTCCAAAAAGGCAGATGAAAAATAATATAAGGATAATCTTAAATACTTTGGAATACTATGTATAAAGCTCACCCGGAAAAGCAAATGGCTATGATATTCTTGGATGCATAGAAAGCTTTTGATAATCTGAATTGGAATTTTATGCTACACCAATTGGAAGTGCTACAAGTTGGAGAAAGATTTTTGAAATTAATTAAAGCAATCTATACCCAGCAAAAGGCAAAAATTAGAATCAATGGAGAGCTGACGAAAGAAATACAAATACAGAAAGGTACAAGACAGGGGTGCCCACTCTCTCCATTACTATTCATTCTTACTCTAGAAATATTAATTGAGTCCATTGGATCCCCCAATATAATAACTAGATCACCTGCTAAAGCTTGGAGCTTAAAAGGCCTCTTACTTTCAGTCCTTTTATTTCCTTTTTATCTCTAATTAAAAAGGAAATAAAAGGACTGAAAGTAAGAGGCCATTCTTTTAAGCTCCAAGCTTTAGCAGGTGATCTAGTTATTATATTGGGGGATCCAATGGACTCAATTGAAGACCTGATGGAGATGCTGATGAAGTTTGGTGATATGGCAGGATGAAAATAAACCAAACGAGAACAAAAATATTTGTTAAAATATGAGAGATCAAGAACGACAGAAATAGAAAGGACTAACTTCCAAGAAGAGAAGAGAGTCAGAGAGTGGTCCTGACCCGACCAGATAGGTGGGATATTAATTAATTAATTAATTAATTAATTAATTAATTAATTAATTAAATAAATAAATAAATAAATAAATAAATAAATAAATAAAAAATAAATAAAAAATAAATAAAAAAATAAACATTTAAGGATCCAAATCACAAAGAAAGTGAGTACATTATTCAAAGACAATTATATGAAGTTGATTAAAGAGATACAGATTAGCTTGGAGAGATGGGACAAATTACAGCTATCGTTGATGGGAAGAATCGCAACCATCAAAATGAATGTTCTACCTAAAAGTTTATTTTTATTTCAGACAATTCCCATAATATTAAAAGTCATTTTTTTCAAGAACAAGATAATCATGAGATTTGTGTGGCAAGGTAAAAAAACAAGAATTAAAATCAAAGCAATGCAAGATGCCAAACAAGCATGTTTTGGTCTCCCAGATTGGGTATTGTATTATAGAGCCTGTGTATTAGTCTGGATAAAGGAATGGATAACTTTAGATAATGATAGACTACTCAAGTTGGAAGGATAGGATTTACAGTTAGGTTGTCATACTTTCCTATGGTATAAAAAAGACAAAGAGCAGAAAAGTTTCAACTTGCATATGATAAGAAGAGCCCTACTAGGTACTTGGAAAAAGATCATCCAGCAAGCAGATTTACCAAAAACACCAGGCAGGGTATCACCCATCGAGGCCTTTACACAACCTAATCTCATGACAGAAGTGAAACTTTTAAGATATCAAGATCTAGTAAAAATGATTGTGAGTTAAGATCCAAAGAAGGGTTAGAAACACAAAACATATATCTAGACTGGTGGGCCAGAGCACAAGTGGAATCTAGGTATGGAAAAGATAGAGGGCTTTTACACAGAAAAAAACGATATTTGATAAACCTCTGCTGGGCTCAAATGGTAAGGTAATTAAGAAACTGTATGATTATTTGCTTGTACTTAAAGTGCAGATGGTAAAAGAATGTATGATTAGGTGGGCACAAAATATAGGACATAATATTTATATTGATCAATGGTTGCAAATATAGAAATACAATATAACATAAAGCTCACAAAATCAGTAAATTTCAAGGACAACATATATAAGACATTTTACAGGTCGCATATGACTCTGAAAAAAATGTCAAAGATTTATACAGAGGTGTCAAATGTTTGTTGGAAGTGTGAAGCACAAGAGGGAAGCTTTTACCACATGTGGTGGACTTGCAGAGTAGCAAAAACAGTACTGGATAGCAGTACATACTCTGTTACAAAAAATAGTGCTTTGTAATGTTCTACTAACCCCAGAATCGTTTTTATTGAGCATTATACCAGATAATATAGATAAGACAAAGAACTGCCTAGTTTTATATATATAGTCACTGCAGCCAGAATTCTTTATGCTAAGAACTGGAAGAAATCGGAGATACCGAAACAAGGGGAACTTACTGACAAGATATGGGAAGCGGCAGAAATGGATATTCTATCAGAAGTGTTGAAAGACTGTCCAATACAAAATGCAACTGAACAATGGGATTTATTATATAAATGGCTTGAGTCTCCAGAAAGTGCTTGAATAACATAGAATTAAACTAAGATGTAACTATAAGTTGAAACCTGCAAGGCAATCAAATTGTAGAAAAGTGAAAAGTTGACTTGATATCGCAACGTGAACAGACTGAAGAACAGTACATTTTGTGTTCTCCTTTCTCCTCTTTCCCCCCCTCTACCTTTTGTACTCCTTACCTTATCCCTAGTTGTTAAAAATAAAACATAAATTTAAAAAAAGAGAAAGCCTGCCTGAAGAGAAAGGTATTTGCCTGCTCGTGGAAGGACAGCAAAGATGGGGCCAGCCTAGCTTCCCCTGCGAGGGAGTTTCAGAGTCTGTGAGCAACGGCAGAGAAGGCCCTCTCATGTCCCCATCAAGTGCACCTGTGAGGGTGGCGGGACTGACAGAAAGGCCTCCCCTGATGATTCTAGTGCCTGGGCAGGCTCACAGAGGGAGATATGGTCTTTTAGATAGCTTGGACCCAAGCCATTTAGGGCTTTATAGGTTTAGACCAGCTCTTTGAATTATGCCCTAAAACGGATCTGCAGCCAGTGGAATAGCTATAACAGACAGTTTGATGTAACCAGCCCCAGTCAGCTATCTGGCTGCTGCATTTTGGACCCTCTGAAATTATCCCAATTTGAATTTGGTTTATATTATGAACTGAACTACGTACCTACACACATTAACTGAACAAGCTGCCATGTCTACCTATGGTGGGTAGGCAACTCTGAGGTTCACTGTCATTTGCCTGGGATACTACTACCTTTATGTCTTCTTGTGGGCTTCCCAACGTCATCTTTTTGGCCACTGTAAGAAATAAAAGGTTGGACTAGATAGTCCTTTGGTCTATTCGGAAAGTCCATCTGCCCTGTTCAGCACACCTATTTAGCTGGGCTCTGCTGATATTCTTCAGAGTAGAAGGCATTTATCATCATCAAAAAAAACTTTAAAAATGTACAGAAATATATTAGCAAAACAGTAGCATCGTTCAATTAAAATCTGTATGACACTGAATGAGAAACTTAGTAGCCTTGAAACTTACAAACAAACTTGGGATGTTTTCTTGGTGTAGGTATGACTCCTTGCTGTGCTTTTATTTACCCTTCAGCTTTTATATGCCTCTTAAGTAAAAAGTGCAACTTGTGGAAATGAAGGAAAGGAAAAAAAAAACCAAAATAAAAAATATTGTGCTTTGAGGCAGAAATCCCAATTTAATATATTTTCCTTCATATTTCCACCCAAAAGCTGGGCTCACTGGAGGACTTCTGTATGTCGTATACGGAATGATCTCCTCCAGAGTACCCATTTCAAGCTATAAATTTGATCTCAAGGATTCAGTGACACTGATAAATCACTCAAGGTTTTGCTCTCTGGGTTGATGTTGCCATGATCTCTCAGTGGAACCAGAGTCATCTCATATAGTTCTGGTCTGTGCAATACTTCACTTCTTCCATTATTATATGATGTATATAATTTAAACAAAAAACTACTCCTTTGGGGGCAATTTGAAATTTCACAGTATAATATACATGGCTGGTGTTACTGCACAGTATCACTCTTCTGGAATCTTTGAGAGCTCTTAAGATTTCCTCTGTATCTCATGATGCCCCTGAGGTGTGTTATCTCTCGGTGACATTACTTGTTCTGTCTTATTGCAGTCTGGTGGAAGACTTATCTGTTTACCAGTTATTACTTGGATTTGTATAGAAGCCATTTGTGATTGACCCAAAGAGTCTAATTTCCTATTTACTGTACAGTATTGTCTTCCTGTCCTTTCTTATAAATGGTTTTGGTCTAAATGGCATCAGGAGGGCTGTAACAGTTAACATTCATTAACATTTAGAGTGCTGCTTCATGTTTCCCCTTCAGGATATTAAATTAGCTAGAGTTATTCAGCAGTAAACTAGCATCTGTTAAATTTCATCAATACTAAGCAAATCACAGTATTAAATATATTTTAATTTATATTGTTAGTCCATCCATTAGAACTTCTTGGTATCTTTGGGTGTTGTGTCTTGATGTTGGAAAGAATGGTTGTTGTGGAACAAACCTCTGTCCTAAAGGAATTATAAATATCTCATATAAATGCTGCCTTCTTTTGATTTGTTTGGAAAAAGTATGCATGTTGTTTTATACATAAGATAATAAAATGGTGAAACCAGCAAATATGTCAGCACACAAGACTATTATGGAGAAAGTTCATCTGTTCTGTGCAGGCATTTGTACCACAACAGAATCTGATCCAGTTCTGATTTGGGGGGATGGGTAGGTTATTTTACATGCTCAGCTGAGAATTAAAAACAAAAACAAACAAACAAAAAGGCTTAAATGACTTTTCTGGCAACAAAATCCACTTTTGCAGCTACTCTTTGCAAAAGCCAGCAGCTTTATCCTGTTGCATATTGCTTGATGTTCCTCTGTGACTCAAATGAAACTTTTTGTGAGACTAAAGAGAAATTAAGGAAGTGAATTTAAAGAGCAGTCAAGAGTTGCAACCAGATAACTTGAAAGGAAGGAAGGAAGGAAGGAAGGAAGGAAGGAAGGAAGGAAGGAAGGAAGGAAGGAAGGAAGGAAGGAAGGAAAACACCTGAGGGAGATGTAACACTCCAAAGATTGCGCAGTCCACACAAAAACCACAAAACCTTCAAAGCTCTCAGCAAACGAGTGCGTACCCGTCACCCTCAAAGTATTGAAAATATTGAGAGGAGGACAAAAAAATAACTGATACACTGCAAAAACAGCCAGTGATTTGCAGAAATGAGGAAAATGCCTGATGAGACACCATGTCAACTAATGCTTCAGGTTTTGCCAGTGAAGACCTAATTCAAATCTCGGACTTTAGAGTTACCAACCCAAGTTATTTCATGATTAAATTCAGGATTTAAAATACTGTATAGGTTTGACATAGAAAAATAAATAAATGCATGTGTCAATTAAAAAAACACAGACCTGCGCACGCTGAGATGAAGTTGGACATGTGGGTGCTCATAATGACAGTTATCATAACCAGCTTCTTCCATAATAAGAGACTAGAAATGCAGGTCTCTGAATTCAACCATATTAACAAATAAAGATCAGAGTCTTCTGCAAACGTAATAGCTGAATTGCCCATTCAAGACCAAAACACCTTTAAGTGCTTTGCATTATAACATGGACAGCTTTAGAAGAATGTACTGTTCCGAGCAATTACAAGAATCCTTAGAGACTCAGGAGGGTGGCAATTGATATCATAATTCTTGCTACTCAGAAAATCATGGGGCTTTGACCCTGCAATCCCTGGCTCCACTACAGACCTACCTATATTAGGAATAACAGCCAAGCCCACACAATGTGTGACATGAAATGCATTTTTATGCAACATAGAGAATTTTAAAAATTGCAAATTGCATCAGTGAAGAGATTACAATGAATAGACTGGAGAGAGTATACAGGAGTCATTAATTTAAGCCTTGCCTCCCCTGATGTGGTCTGGAGGAAATTCTCTCTTTAAAACTCTTTGTGTGTGTGTGGGGGGGGGGGGGGAAGAGAATTTCCCATCACTTCCATTTTTAAAAAAATATACTTTGAGGCCACTTCATGATAATGTACTTGAAAGAAGGGAGGTCTTTAATTTTTCCCACATGCCATTTTCCTACCAAGATCATGGCCTCAAGATAGTTTGTTATTTGTATTATTTTTTTCCTGTTCCTGTAAAAGTATGAAAATCATAGGACTGAAACTTGGCATGGATACTAAGGGGGTTATAAGTGTGTGCACGTCCCATGGTTATACTTTGTTTTTTTTTAAACTGGATAAATAATGTTAATTAAATGAAATCTTCCTCTAGCCTACAGCACTACATTTTGCCAATAGGTGACAACCTTTTCTCAAGCAGGACAGGCAAAACAGGCTCGGGAAATGAATTCTTCTCCAGGGCCTCTAGGCTGCTCCATGTGCTCTCCTTTGCAGGGCATCCAAACTCTTTCAACAGTTTGGAAAGCATGAGTGAGGAGAGAAGAAAATGACTGGGTTTTGGTAGGTAGGAGGAAGAGAGCGAACAGAAAGAAAGGCTGAATGGGTGCTAATGCAGAGAGAGAGAGAGAGAGATGGCATGATGAAAAAAGTGACAGGAAAGTCAGAAATGAAAGAGCAGAAGGGAAGAAAAAGCGTATCAGCCTGGGATGATGTCGATAAAGTTTCCAAGTCATATGAATCTGAGTACCGAGTAAAGCTTGATAATTGTAGTTCGGCACCTTTCTATAACTCTATAACCTTTAATACTACATAAGAAAAGGGATAAATGACTTACCTTCTGAGTAAGCAGTGCTTGGACAACCTGATTGGCCACCTATAGAAGAAATAAAATATATTTGAGCAGTGCATAGTGCGTGTATGTGCGTGCTATGTACAATCTCTTTCAGGTAACTCTGGGGGCCTTTCAAAACCCTGCTTATTATCCGTACAACTTCACATCCGACTATATTACAGTTTTCTATGACGATCTCATTCTGTCTGAAAGCCTGTATCTAGTAATAACTCATGTGGTTAAATATATTGTTAGGATTCCATGTATTCTAAAGAGAAGAACTAATGTTGAGTCAGAGACCAAACCCTGTGTTTCTGTAAATGATATGACTGAAAATCAGTACCATTAAGCTGGTTTCGTAGAAGATATTTTCAATTTTGTGCAAGCAGGATATGGGATCCCAAATGTTTTCAAAAGCCTTGATTGTTTCCCGATTTGATATTGACAAAACGGAATAAACAGCTAGGTAGAACACAGTGGCACAGAAATTTAAATACCTGCAGACACCAAAGTGTGGTTGGAACTTACTCAGACCCCAGTTTCTAACTGAATTATGTCAGAGTACAAAGCACTGATTAGTAGCTATACAACCATGTTGTTTAATACATATATAAAAGAACACAGAAAACCAGGAAAAAACTTTTAAAAGCTTCTTTGACATTCACAGTTTCTCTCTCTCTCTCTCTCTCTCTCTCTCTCTCACACACACACACACACACACACACAGAGAGAGAGAGAGAGAGAGAGAGAGAGAGGGAGAGAGAGAGAAAAATAAGGGCAAAAGTTTCAACCTAATTCATTTTAGTGAAAACCATGTTCCTGTGTGATCCAAAAATTTGATTTGATTCATTTTCTCATAAAACATCCCAACACTCTTTTCTCTTTTCAAAACTGGTGTTTAACCTAAGGCAACAATGAAAGGAATGGCCACATAAAACAGCTCTGTACATGATTTAACAGGAGATACAAAATAAAACTGCAGTGATAATAACCCACATGAGTGAATGTGTTATATTTCTGAAATCCACATGTGCTGCCCTTTAGGCTTTTAGAACAGATATACAGCAGTATTTCTTCTGCCATACCCTTTCTGTTTTAATATTGTTTTGTTTACCTAAAAATTGAACAAAAACTCTAATACATTGTTACTTTACTTACTGACATGAGGTTACTTTTGGAGGAAAGAAACACCAACAAAACCTTAAGGGGCTCTTTGCACCTCCAGGACATCTGAAAGAGCTTTGCCCAGTAATCACTGAAAGACTGACAAAGATTGGAATAAATAGGATAGAAATTATTGTCTTTAGAGATTCTGTTAACACCTCTAACCTGAATAGCAGAAATTACAGTAAAATAAGGATGGGTGCTTATATCCAGCACTCCTGTTGTTATGGGCCATCAAGTCATTTCTGGCCTATAACAATCCTAATAGGGCTTTCAAGGCAAATAAAATGTTCAAGGAGTGATTTAGTATTACTATAACTCAAGTGAGTTTCCATAGCTGAGTGGGATTTGAACTCAGGTCTCCAGAGTCTAGTCCAACACTATTCTGCACTGGATCTTCTTATCTAGAACTACAGAAGCTTCTTTAGCCAACATGGAAACTACACATCTGTTGTATGCCAGCCCTGGAGGATGATAATGTTTCAATAATTTTGTATACATAACATCATAGAATGAAAGCAGTGGATTTACCCACCAATATTCATGCTTAGGATAAAAGTTGTAAGCTGTAGCATTTATGATCAAATTAATATTTTGTTATGCCACACTGTGGGTTCCTGACTCACAATTTGAAAAGTCTTTTTTAAAAAAATACATTTTCAACTCTATCAGAACTTTCTAAGGCTATGTATGCTTAGCTTAAGATGCTTATTGGATTTTATCCAGCAGTTGCCTCTAGAGAGTCAGGAGTAGAATTCACTTCGAACCTAGATTTAGCCTGTCTTACCAACAGTATGATAGCTGAATCCATCTGAATAATTTTTTACAATGCTTGCCATTTTTCAAGTACAATATTTATTCAATCTGTTTGTCAGCATGCAGATATTTAAATACTGCTGATTATATGTACTACAAGAATTTATCATGCACAGATTTATATCCACGTGAAATCATATTATTTTTATGAAAGTTTCCATTATATAAATAGTTTCTATAAACTGTATAAATAGGTACAAAATAATGTAAGTTAGTTTTCTCTCCAGCTAAAATCATAATTGGCTTTCCCTGATCATTTCAATTTTGGTAGCAGTTGGGAAGATTCTGTAAGTGACATACAGACAAGTAACAAAATAGTACATTGTGTGTCTTCATCCTCATGTTATACGAATCCATTATATATGATGAAGTCTGCATTCAATAATTAATTAATTAAATGATGACATTTCGGCGCCAGGTCAAAACCTTCCTGTTCCAGAAGGCTTTTAATTGAAATAATATCAACTGTGGGTCCTGATGGCAATTTTTAGAGTACCTATTTTAATTATATTTTAATTGTTTTATCTTTTTATTGTATTTTAATTGTTGTAAGCCGCCAAGAGACGTTTGGGTACAGTAGGCAGCATATTAGTTAAATAAATAAAATAAATAATAAATAAATTAAAAATATGCCAAGACAAGTACTTTTTCACTAATAATACACCTAGTATTTTTTAAAACATCAGGTGACTTAAAATCTAAACTATTATGCATATAACAGAAAGTTGTCTCCCGTCCAAATAAAGTGAAACTCTACAGAATGAATGTTTTCTTTCCTGATCATAGAAGACCTCAATTTCTGGACTACAACTGGCAGGAAGGTTCTCGAAGTTACAGTGCAAAAAATGTCTTCTTACTCATACTAGATGCTCAGCCGAAATTGTACTACCATGCAGAAATATGTAGAAGATTAATGTTTTACTGTACTTCCAAAGCAAGGATGCTAATGTTAGGAAAAAAATGAAACACCCTTACCACCACCTCCTTAATTTATAATGACTCACTCTAGCATTATAAACATAATAATATCAGTGTGCAATGGTGCTAACATATTCCAGGATATATTTCCAGTGAGCTGGCCGTGTTTTGACATTGAAGTCCGGTAAAAATGGGTATAAAATTATAATTACATCCCTTTTTTTGTTTCTGAATTTAAGCGGAAAATTGGGGGCATATATATTTATATAGATATAGATAGATAGATAAATTAAGCGGAACATTGGGGGCATAGATATATATGTTCCGCTTAATCTATCTATCTGTCTGTCTGTCTGTCTGTCTGTCTGTCTGTCTATCTATCTATCTATCTATCTATCTATCTATCTATCTATCTATCTATCTATCTATCTATCTATCTATCTATCTATCTATCTATCTGTCTGTCTGTCTGTCTGTCTGTCTGTCTGTCTATCTATAGATATATAGATATATATACAGTGGTGCCTCGCATAACGAGCGCACCGTTTAACGACGAATCCGCATAGCGATCTTTTTTATATCGCTAATGCGATTGCATTGCGATGTTTTAATGGGCAAAACATCGCATTGCGATGATCGGTAAGTGTTTCGCTTACCGATCTTCGCATTGCGATGTTTTTTTAAACAGCTGATCAGCGGTTCCAAAACCATTTTCGCACGGTTTCCTCGCTTACCGAAGGCGCGAAAATGGCGGCGCTATGGAGGATCTTCGCTGAACGGTGAGTTTGGGCCCCATAGGAACGCATTAAACGAAGTTTAATGCATTCCTATGGGTTTTTCCGTTCCGTTTAGCGATGTTTCCACATAGCGACGATTAATCCGGGATGGATTAACGTCGCTATGCTGGGCACCACTGTCTAGATATATGCCCCCAATGTTCCGCTTAAATTCAGAAACAAAAAAGGGATGTAATTATAATTTTATACCCATTTTTACCGTACTTCAATGTCATATATATAGCATTGCAGAAATTGGTATGGTAATTTTAAAATGCTGTAGTGTAACATATCACATTGCTCTGAAAGACTACATTTTAGCCTGACAGAAATCTTTGCTGGCTTAATAACATGAATAAATATAATGCCACCTCTTGACAATAAACTGACAGCCAAATTCCAGAATAGGAAACTAGGATTAAGCATTTAAACCACAGCCCCTGAGGCAGGAGAAAGGTAATCCTGTTTCTTGCTTTCCGTTTCCTAGAGACAAGGAGATGCCTTAGAATTTTTTTAAATTTAAATAAATGAAATTCATTCTTATATAACACAAAGCTAGACCACAGAAGTGATGCTGACTTTCAAATGTAATCTAAGTCACTGATACATCAAAGTTAGAGGAAATAACAGAGATAAAGAATTAGTTTCAATTATATTGTTGGTAGAATTTTCTGTTAGAATTTCCTGCAATTGTGCAGCCTTCTGACCCTTCCTGCCTACTTTCTTCCTCACAGTAAAACTGACTTTTACTGCCAGAATACACATTAGGTTTTATTTTCACATTACAAGGCAAGAACCTATATTAATAATCATGAAGGTAAGGTTCCGAATAAAGACAACAATGTATGTACAGAAGTAATATTAGGTTTTGTTATGCTTCTGAAGAATAAAAAATAATTGCTGTATCATAGGTGATATGGACAAGAGGTGACGTTTAATACAGAGTGGTACAGGGGGATATACAGTTGCTATGCATATTCATATTTGAAATGAGTTTACGTAAGCTTTCACTTTAAAAAAAAAGGATTCTGCTGCTGAGGTGCCTCCGAGTGACAGGAGGTTTGATCCATGGGTGCAAAACACCAGATGCAGCCACACCAGATGCTGATACAGGACAGGTATCCTGGAAGCCAGAAGTAGAAGAGCATGTGGGTTCTTGTGCAACAGCTCTACATTTGGGGATCTGAGCAATGACTGCAGGCCAAACTCTGCACAAGATGGTTCATTCCACAATCTCCTGAAGGAGACGAAGGATCTGGTGCCGGAGTATTTTCACAAAAGCACATGCCTATCAGATATGTTTACTTGAATTCCTGCAACCACAGCCTTTCCAGTAATATGCACCAGCACCAGTTTTAACATGAAGGAGAAATATGCCATACCTTCAGAACATTTCCATGCATTTTAGCCAAAACTAATTTAAATGGGAGAGGAGAGACCCGCAAACATCAGAACATTTACTTGGCTGTAATAGAAGCAGCAATTTCTTAAACCAGCCTACAGGCTAGCCAAAGAGGTTTCTATTGCTATTTGCTTCCCACAACAGATCTAACAAATAGCTTAGCCTCTTTTCTTGCAGTAAAATAGACAGAATCTCTGGGATTCTTAAATTTTGCAAGTCTATTTGAGTCAGAAAGAGAAGAAAATTACTTAGATAATCATATCTGGCCTGAGGCTTAGAATATACAGGCACAAAAAGTTAGCAGTCATCATCATCTATTACAGTATACGTATTTCAGAAGCTATAAATCACATAGGTAGGTTGCTGGCAGAGGTCCTTGGGGATCAGTGTGATGACCCAATGACTTTTCACTGCTCCATCCTGTATTAAACTTCACCAAATCACCACTGAAGTCAAACTGCCTTTAGTGGATCTACTTAGTAAAAAAAGGCCAAAGAGGGAGGGAGAGAAGCGGAGAGTGAGAGAGATCGAGAGAGAGAGAGAGAGAGAGAGAGAGAGAGAGAGAGAGAAAAGAGACACCAAGACAGGATCACCTGAGGACAGCGTGTTCAATTCAAAGTAATCATCCTATTCAGGAATGAAGTGAATGAAAGTATAAAATGTTCTATATGTCTCATGTCTCAAAAGCGAGGCCCTCCTTTCACTTCAATCACTTCTTTTGAGGCTGTGGTCACATCAGGCAAATATTCCCCTGTTCTAATGATAAATGGGATGCATGTCCCAATGTGTTTCAACGTTGCTGATTCATTTTCTCCTATCTGAATCATTATGGCCATAGCACAGTTTATTTTCTTTCTTGTTTTCTGGGGCACGCACCTCCTTACTTAAAAAAACAAAAACAAAATTACTGATACGTTGGGAAGCAGTTGCTATTCGGTAAAATTTCCTCTGTTGTTCCGCCGCCTCTGGAAGCGCACATGTCATACCACTAAGGAATATATTAATACACCATTGGAACAAAACAACAGAAGCCTCTCAGGGAGGGGGAAACTGTAACCACAGTTACGCCACTGGTCAGGTAAATGATTTGATAGTGGCTGTGCTTTGTGTGGCTGGAAATTTCTTCAACAACCTAACAGGGGAAAGACTAGGGAACATTTGTCTTGTGTGATCATGCCCCGAAATAAACCCATCTGTGAAAAGGATGTCCAATGTTAGACCAGATGGGCAGGATAGAAATCAAATAATAAATAAATAAATAAATAAATAAATAAATAAATAAATAAATAAATAAATAAATAAATAAATAAATAAATAAATAAATAAATAAATAAATAAATAAATGTAAATCTCCAGACTCCTAAGTGAAACTAAGTCCATTTTTTTTATCTGGCATATTTGGGATTATAGTAAGATGAAATATCTGGATGCTGCATATTAAACAAAAATAGAGCATATCCAGAAAGGGTCAAGGCACTTACTAACACAATACTGTGGAACCAGCATTATTGTATCCACCTTACCTCATCAAGGCACCTTTCATACTGTTCCCTCTGAGTTTCATTTTCCATAGCCAGCGCAGAATTCTCTGCCTGCAAGATGCAAAAGTAATGCAAATTAACCAGTGGGAATGGTGTGAAACATGACAATTTAATCACCACTTTTACTCAATACACCTCATTGGAATCCAAAACAAAAGTAGTGGGGGTGAGTGGGTAGGGAGAAAAAGAGCAAAAAAAATAAAATAAAATAAACCATATCCATGGGATCTCATTTGCTGTTATAAACAACAGAGAAATTCCATTATCATTATGAAATTACCCACAAAACTATATTACAATTTACAGAAAGACTGCCGCATCTTTGTAATCCATTTTTGGCAGATACAGAAAACAGCCTTCAGTAAAAACATTGCAGCGGATATTTTGTACATCAATTTTCTTTTATTCAGACCTGACAAACTTGAATGCTTGAAAATCATGAGTCAGGGGCATCGTCCTCTCTTTTCAAATCAGAAAGCTTAGCACAGTATTAAGAGATTTACAGATACAATAATAAAATGTGATTTCTTTTTGTCATGTGGATGTTGCAGTGTTGATGGATAGCGCAGCCAAGCTTTCAAGGGTTTCTTTCTTTCTGATATTGTAAAATCTAGAAATGCAGTACACATTTCTCTTATACTGGGCGCAGTATTTTTTCCCCAGCACAATAGGTGAGTCATATATAAGCTTCTCGCCCTATTATCATAAAAGGCAAAAATACAATCCACCGATATAGGATTAGACGGATTGATATTGCAAAGCCCAGGTACACAGACAACACATGCCACAACTTGCAAGAACATTTTGCAGTGTGGAATTCCTGTGTTCAGATGCTACAACCCATTCCCTGCCCCATCTCCATTTTCTGTTCTTCTAAAAGGATAGCTCAGTGAGTGAGGCATCTGGCTCGGGAGCCAGAGAATAGGATTTAAATTCTCTACTGTTTATCCCAGAAAAGAGCCACACCGTGTAGGAAGCTGAACAGTTCTAAGGTTATCCCCAGAACACCGGAAGGGTAAACTACTTCCGACTACTCTCTACCTAGGGTACCCTGAAAGGGTATTTATATACTGAAAGTCAAGAAGCATTCCATGTTCCATTAGACCCCGGCCGTGAAAGCCTTCGCGAATACATTCCATGTCCATTGAACATGTTAACCCCCTAGGTTTTTGTTCAGGCACAGAAAGAAAGAGTATTGACAAAATACGAAGCACCCAGACTAGTACGTATATAACACTAGTGCAAGTTTAAATAAGTATTTGTGCTTAAAACTAATACTATTATGTCCCTGCTCAAAATCATGTTTACTTACATACTTGTGTACAGGTAAACATGAAAGCTTGCCAACCCTTTCAGCAGCCTCTCTCTTACACCAGACTGCAAAATCAGATGGTGATCTGGTGGCCCAGCTAAAAACACAAGCAGGAGCCATCGGAAGGGGAGGGGGAGCCAGTGCATGATTGTGCACTTTATGTGCACAGTTTCCCACTAATCAGTTCTAGATTCCTGGCTGCTGTCTCTGCTTCTTCTGGATCAGCTGAACAGAATCACATCCCTGTTCGGCCAGATCTCAAACCCACAGTCCACTTTTGAGGTACAGTATAGGACTCATAGGCAAATACTGTAGCATATCTTGCCTGCACCAAGATGTTACAGACTCTGTTTTATTTTTCAGTTAAACCAGTCTTTTCCTGGTCTGAGAGTAAGCTACAGTATTTCTTGTTACAAATATGACAATGTAAACAATCTCTCTTAGTATTTAAAGAGAAAATACCAACCTACCCTTTCATCTACTTATCTTTTTTTTTTTTTACCCCACAGCCATCTGGCAACCAGGCCACTCTGGGCGGCTAACAACAAGACAAACAACACAATATCAAAACACTATAAAAATAAGATAATTCAAACATTCAACTAACTAATAGGATAAATTAAAACAGATGGCTGTGAAGATGATGAAAAAGGGTAATGAAAGGATGGCAAAAAAGATGATAAAAGGGAAGCTTAGATATCAAAAATTTAATGCTCATTGAAAGCCTAGCAGAAGAGCCAAGTCTTCAATGCTCATTTAAAACCATTCAGCGAGGATGCCAGGCGGATCTCCATGGGCAGATTGTTCCACAGGCAGGGGGCGACCGCTGAGAAGGCCCGGTTTCTTGTTCTTTCCCTCCGGGTCTCCTTTGGGGTCAAGGCCCTCAACCGCCCTGCCTGTGAACAATGGGTATTATGGACAGATCTGGCTGGAAGCAGGCGTTCTGCTAGGTACCGAAGTCCTAAACTGTTTCAGGCTTTAAATGTTATCATCATAACCTTGAAGTCGATGTGGAAACAAACTGGTAGCCAATGAAGGAGGCCAGAATGGGGGAGATGTGCTGAAATTTCTTCACCCGAGTTATTAATCTGGCTGCCAAATTCTGGACCAGTTGTAGTCTCAGCATCAACCTCAAGCATAGCCCCAAGTAGAGAGTACTGCAGTAGTCTATTCTTGAGATTATGAGTGCATGAATCAAAATTGCGAGTGTCCCTGAATCTAGATAGGGACACAGCTGGGCAATCCTCCAAAGATGGAAATGGGCTGCCTGGACAACAGATGTCACCTGAGTTTCCATGGTGAGATCCGGGTCCAGACAAATACCCAAGCTGCAAACCACATTCTTCGTGGGGAGAGTCACCCCCCCAAAGGAAAGGGAGTTTCCCAACCCACTGACACAAAAGATTTCCGTCTTGTCAGGATTCAACCTCAGTCCATTTGCCCTCATCTACCCCAGAACAGTTCCCAAGCAGCATTTAGCACTGCAGTCGAAGAAATGAAGAGGTAGAGCTGGCTGTCATCAGCGTGCTGATGACGATCTACCTATCAGTCCTTATAGTCTTTTATTTCTGCAAGAGTGTGTTTATATCCTACAATAAATCTTTTAGGGTGCAGGTATCTCTAAAAACATATTAGGTTCAACAAGACCCAGAGAGAAGCAAACTTAAAATATCAATTCCTTTAGTAAGTGAGAACAAAAATAAACATTCAAGCAAAAATTAAAGCTAGCCTTGGGAATCCAGGCACATACCTGGTCTCTTCTCATAACCTCCACATCACCTAACCTTGACACCATAATCAATACTCTCACATAATTATAAACATTACACAGTTTACTTGCCTCACGTTTCTTTTTAATGCTCTAACAATCTATGGAAAGATAATGAATCAAGTGTTCTCAGGGACAGAAATTATTATCAAGGGCTTTCATTGTTAACAGATCAAGTTATTTTAGAATTTAGGCATTTAAGCTGTGCTTCCGAAAATGGATTTATATGCAAGTAAGGGAACCACAAACACAGCTGGAGTTTTCTTTCAAGTTTTCTCTGCAGCAACACTCATTCCCAAAGGGACATAGTGATATTAATTCACTGTTAAAAGAGGCCCACTTCTTGATCATGCAGTCTTCATTTAGTTCACAATGTTTCCAAACCATCCCAGTGTGTCAATTTTGTTTGGTGCTGAAGAGTCTTCTTAATATGGTACAGTGGTGCCCCGCAAGACGATGTTAATCTGTTCCATTGAAATCGCTGTTTAGTGAAAACATTATCTTGCGAAAAGTGTTTCCCCACTGGAATGCATTGAAATCCGTTTAATGCGTTCCAATGGGGAAAACAGTCGTCATTTTATGAAAATAGCCCATTGGGAAGCCATTTTGCAAAGTGCCGATCAGCTGTAAAAATCGCTGTCTTGCAAAGCATCGGTCCCGAAAACAACCGTTTTGTGAAGATCGCCCATAGGGAAGCCATTTTGCTGAGCTGCCGATCAGCTGTGGAAATCGTCGTCTTGCGAAGCATCAGTCCCGAAAAAAAAACCCATCTTGCAAAGCATGAACTGAAACATCGTCCAGCAAAAATCACCCATAGGAAACACTGTTTTGTGAAGCGCAATGGTGATCACAAAACCTCATCGTCATGCAGATTTGTCGTTGTACAGGGTAATTATCTTGTGAGGTACCACTGTACTTACAATAAGAATATCATTTTAGAACAAGTAGCTGTGCTAGCCTGCGCTAATATATTGGGAAAAACCAAAATAAAAAAGAAGACAAAATGTTATGGCACCTTAAAGACTCACTGCTGTATTTTAATATGAGGTTTCGTGAACAAGCCTACTTCCTCAGACATAAGAATGGGACCACATGGCAAATATTTCATACATTTATACATGGGACCATTGCTGGAAGAGAATGCTTTTTTAACAAAGTGACTGTTTTTTCCTCTGTTGATAGTGTGCATTTCACATAGGCAATGGCCAGGTGTGAAACGAGAATGGTTTCAGGATTATTAAAGGATTGTAGGTGTTGGCAATGCTAGTTTATCTGTGAATTTGAGATTTTAATCTGTATCAGCCATAATGCTATGGAATCTGAATTAAATGGAAAATATAATAATGTGACAATAAAGTTATTTAAGTTAAATATGAAAATTGGAAAGTAATATCTCAACTAACTCTCAGTTTACTATAGCAGTATTTTTCAGCATATAATTACACATACACACCCACACACACTGGAAATCATCATTCATCAAATGCAGCAAAAACTATAAACGTTGAGTCAACCCTGATTGCTCATATCCTTGATTGCTGGCAGGATTGATTTTAACTTGTGTAAACAGCTCATCTAATAGTATCTTCAATAATTACTTCTTTCCAGTTAGAAATAAAAGAGAATTCTGACCCAGAAGCTAAACATAATAATTTTATTCACACAAGATTGCTCTAATCAGTACTTTAAGAGATGGCAAAGGCTGTAACTCCATACTAATTTAGTCAGAAGTGTATTCCATTGAAACTCTTAAGAAAGCCGTTGAGAAGCATTGAAGCACTGGAATGGGAAAGAGGCCACCAGAAGTGCCAAAACACCCCCATGAAAAACAAAACAAATCAAAACTGGAAGTGGCAGTCTACTTTTTATTTTGAAAGATGTCCACCCTCCCCAAAAAATAAACAATTTAGAGTGTGCTATCACTTATTTTTTTAAAATGACTTGCACCTCCTGGAGTGCTGAAGCAGTAATGGATGATTTTTGCAAGGAAAAAAGTGAGGTCCCAGAGGAAGAATGCGAGTGGCAAAAAGAGGTGGGGGGATGACGTTTGTACACCCCTAAAATAGGGTTTATTTCCAAGGAGGCATGCATAGGATTGTACTTTAAAAGGTAAGCAGAAGAGAAAACGATAACATGAACATTATTTTGGTTAAACCAATACTGAACTTGGATCACAGTTTCAGCACTTGGTGAGAAATGAATGACAAAGCAAAGAAGCCTTAACAGCACAGCCTGTATGGAACTGGATGAGCAAATAATTACAGTGGACCCTTGACTTACAGACGGCTTGACTTACAGACTTTTTGAGTTACAGACTTCTCTGGCCGCAAAATTTAGGTTTGACTTGCAGACCAAGATTTGACTTACAGACCAGAAAAAAAACAAAATGGAACAAAAACAGCCTGTTACGGGATTAATAGGTTTTCAATGCACTGTAGGTCAATGGAGACTTAACTTACAGACTTTTTGACTTGAGAACCGCCTTCCAATACCGATTAAGTTCTCAAGTCAAGACCCCACTGCATTGCAATCAACGGCAAACTTTGTTTTTAAGCTCCTGAAAGAGCGAGGGAGTAAAAACTTGATACCCCAAGGTAATCCAAATGTTTATGTTTAGAAACATAATTGTTATTTTGTTAATTTTGCTGTCACACCACCCACATTCTTTTAACCAACACTTTAGCAGATGTTGCCTTGGTTTCAGCCATTTCCCTGTCATGAGTATTTTTCCCTACAACAATCTAAAAGGGGTAAGACTGGGGATATTTAAAGAATGGTTAAATATTCTTGTCTCAGTGTGTTTCCATGGCTGAGCGGGGATTTGAACTCAGTTCTCCTAAGTCTTAGTTTGTCACTCTCTCCACTACACCATACTGAATGCTGTCATGATTACTAGCAACTTGCTTTTTTTTTAAATCATATTTTACTTTCTGATAAGGAGGAACTTAGATGTTGAATGTGGCCACATATTGCCCTAGTCTATGCCCTTTCATCTGTACTGCACCCACAGGAACATGAGAACTACAGCTCCTGCATTAGTATACAGAACTGTAAAAAGCAAATCTGCTATACAGGTATCTGAATTTTAAGTATGAAAAGGGATTTGAAATTACACAGCTGGGGACTCTTCTGCATTCTGCTTCTTTACATACTTTGGCTGATTTGTACTCCTTGATCAGAAAGACAATGCAGGCAAAGCTTTCCAATGCACAGATTTCTGGCCAAAGATGTTCCCCAAATACCATTGTTTTAAAATAAATAAGAAAATGAAACTCATAGTAAAGACTACTTATGGAAATGCCCATAAGCACTCTTATCCCAGGAGCTTTAAATATGGAGCAATTGGATTTAGTCCAATCTATACAGGTAGGGTGCCTATACTTCCCTTGACTGCTGAGCAAATCATGTCCATTTATTTGACATTTTGTAATAGGGGCAGAAATAGGAAGGCAACGCTTCAATGACTTCATTTAAGACTCTCCTGCCAGTCCCCTAAGGATGAAAAAGCAATGGCTGAATACATTAAATAACTCATAATATAATAGGCCATTAGAGGAAACAAAAAAGTACACCGTAAAAGGTAAAAAAAGGAGTCTATTTCCTGTTTTCTACCTTGACCTAAAAATAACATTTTCTGCACCTTTAGCATTCATGTTTTATCATGCTTTTTAAAACTTTCATTTGAAGTTCATGGTTCTGTTTACCACATGTGGAATATTTATGAGGTTTCTTGAAGAGCCAATCTACAAATATTTCTGGGAAAAATCAGCAGTCTTGCCTCTATTTTCTCATGTAGGGTTGTAAGTGCCCATAATTCTCACAAATTGGGGCCAAGATTATGTAGGAGACTAGTTCAGAGAGTATATTCTAGGGAAAAAAGGAACAAAAATTCTCATTGCATATGCTCGCTCCTCCAGTAGTATTTCCTCATGTTTTATCTGACGTCTGCAAGCAGGAGTGTGCTGAGAGCATCTCAGTAGCTTAAAGCATGTGAGCAATCAGATTTGCACAGCTACGCACAGAAAATAGTTATCTTCCGTTTCCCTGTATCAACAACTGTCTCACAATGGCCTGGTCCAGGCATCAGTACTTATTTCAAAATATGCATCTTAAATACAGGATAATGGATTTTATCAGTATACAATTCATTACCCTGTATTGTAAAATGGTATAAAAACAGAAATTATTCTTATATTTTATTTATTCAAAGCTTCTATAGTTTGTTCTATATTGCAAGTTCTCAGGAAAGGTAAAGGAGCCATTTGAGACAACTGAAAAACACAAAATCAACAATTCAAAATTTACACATTAAAACCACTGCATTAAAACCTCTGTAGACCAAGATCCTCTGTCCTCTGAAGATGCCGGCCACAGAGACTGGCGAAAAGTTAGGAAGAACAACCTTCAGAACACGGCCTAAGAATCCAAAAAACCCACAACAACCATTTCCTGAGATTTCTAGTCCAAAACCTGACACCGGGGTTGTAACCATTGCAGTGTCATAGGATATGGGCCCTTGTGGAATAGTTACAAAATGGCCTGTTTGTGCATGCTTGCAAGAGGGTGAGGCACACCATACAGATTTCCTGTACTACCCTATATACGAGTATAACACATCACATGTTTTATTCCATTTTCAAACTGCTATCAATTTCCTGAGACTTTAGTGGATGCCCTGATATCAGGTCAACTTTGCACATTATGAGGAAAGTTTTAGAAACCTCTGAACCTACGATGTATAATTAGGTATTTAATGGCTGAAATCCTGTTGGCGGATCTGCACAAGCATAAATGATGGTGATGTCATCAACTGGTGATGTTACTTTTTAATTTAATTTAATTTAATTTAAAGCACCATATCCATCCAACTCAGATTCTGAGGCTCCCTAGGGATCTCTTTTGACCACAGGAAGCCTTCAAGAGCCTCATCATATGGAAGGGAGCCTTTTGCATCCCAAATTGTCAATGGCAGTCTCGATCACAGTCATAATCTTAGCCAGAGATATCTCACAGAGTTGTTGTGAGGATAAAGTAGGGAGACCACGCCATGTACATCATCTCATCATCACTGAAGGAAAAGTAGGAGAAAATGGGACAATTAAATTAATAATATTCATAATAATAACGGTAGGGGGGAGAGAGGGAAGGAAGGAAGGAGCGGGAGGGGAGGAGAGAGGGGGGCTGTGTGACTGCATTGAGTTGTCCCTGTCAATAGGTGGACCCCCTCCCGGCCCCATAAAGCTGCTGGAATCGAAGCTGGCAGCCTTTGCTGTCTGAGATCGCAGCTGTCGGTAAGCTCGCTTGGAGAGGGGCTGCGGAGGACGGCTAGAGCTGCCCCCCCATGCAGCCCAAACCAAATTTATGTGCGGCCCAAACCAAATTTTCATCTTCTAATGTGGCCCAGGGAAGGTGAAAGGTTGGACACCCCTGACATAGAGGTATTTGCAAGGTGCCTGTAAAGTAGGTAGAGCTCTCAAAATGGGAATTTAAATACTGAAAATATTAAAAATAGACTTTTCTTCATGAAGCACCAGCTTCAGTTGTGAGTACAGATCACAAATACAATATGTATGAGTTGATGGTTATCTTTTTTTTTTTTTTTTTTTTTTGCTCTGAGGAAAGATTCTTAGGATTGCACTGTTTACTGATTATGCGTTCCAAGCGAATAAATATAAATGTTATCTGAACTTTGGTTTTGACCTTACACCAGCTGGATCTAGAAGGGAGAAACTCGTATTTTAAGCAATAAAAGCAGCATCATGTGTAGCAATGCATAACAAAGTATTTTGCAAAGAAGAATATGGCCAAATTGGCATCTTTTTAATATTTTTATAAGATTTTATGTCTTTCGAAACTCTCATACCAACTCTGATCTGCTCTCCTAAGCACTCTGTATGTTGCTCAACAGACCGCCTTACTAAGACTCATTTAACCTATTTTATACTGACTAGGGGGAAAACAGTCATCACATACAAATTGTCATGCTTCTTGGTCACAGTTCCTCTTTTCCTGACTTAACATATAGATGTGTATGTGTCCACAAATCAAAGGAAAGGAAGACAGGAGATTGCTTAACCATGGGCATTGGTTGCTAGTTTCAGTGGTTTCTCAATTCCACTCCAATTGTGCCTTTAATGAAGGAAGGTGTCACAGGTGTCTGTGGTATCACAAGTAATGTCTCACAGTAAACTATTCCCCACTGAAGCCATTACCCACAGCTATAGCAGTGAGTCACTCAGACATACCATGTAACACAATTTCCCATTAGATGAGCCATTATTATTGCTTTGGCAGCTCTTAAGATATCCGAAGATCTGACCAATATACTTTTATTGGCTGGTCTCTCCTGAAAGGGTAGCAGGATTAGTTTCCATGGCAGAGTAAAGATTCCCTGAGCACCTTTTTGAAAAGGAAGTTTCCCTAGGAATTGAATAATTTTAAGATGCTTCAATTGCATCCCATTTCTTCCCACGCAAGATCAATTAGAAAAGGAGAACTTTCAAATTACTTTGAATGGCATACAATGTTGCTGACAGCAGAAACAGGAACTGATGAAAGACGTATTCTTTTTCAAATCTGCCTTATCATGCAACTGCTTTGATTTATGGTGCCTTACGATTATCACATCTGCCCAATCTAACTCCAACACATACATTAGTCTGGTTTCCTTGGGCATGGTCATCAATCTTAAGAAGTCTCATGCATGTAGTCCCTATATTCCAAGATCTCAAACATGGCTGGGCCAGAACTATGGACTATTTGGGTCAAGCATTTTGGATTCAATGTGCACAGTTGGAATGTAACCTTAGGAAGCAATAAATAAAAGATCCAGGTTGGTGGATGAAGGCAAAAGGAAAGTGAGGCTGCATGATGCCACCTGTTTAGGAACACACTGATGAAAGGCAAGAGAGAACCTAGGTCTTCCAGTACCTTTAAGACTAACTAGATTTTTCATATGGTTTCATGTGTCTAAGCACATTTCTCCAGGTACATAGAGTGCCTGGGACCTCGGGTGAATTTAATACTGTTGGCAGAAGGGTGTGTCAGGGGAGGACAACAATAGGGACTCTTGGCTCATTTTGAATAACGACAAAATTCTCTATAATGACAATTCTTTATCATAGCAACCCATGCTGACGTACAGAGAGCCACCCAAACTAAAGAGAATTTAAATTGGCAAAACAGACTGTCCACCAGAGATGCTCACACAGGAATAAGATCTTGCAGCAAATCTAGATGCCAGCTCTGCCCACATACTTACACAGGAGACACTATCACAGGACCAAATAACATAATCCGCAATATCAGTAGCTCATACACTTGCTTATCTGGTATGCACCATTGTCTCTCAGCAAGGCCCCACTCAATTTTATATTGGACAAACAGGTCAAACTCTACATAAGAGAGTAAAGCACACACACACAAAAAACTTCAGAAATAGAAATACCAAGACACCAGTGAGGAAACCTTTTACTCTTCCTGGACACTCTTTCCCTAACCTCAGAGTTGCAGTTCTTGAAGAAAGAAATAATGAATAAATTCCAAAGGGAGGCTACTGAGCAGGCACACATCAGGAAGTTCAGCGCACTCTCTAGGCCTTACAAAGCCATTTTTTTTTATCCTCCAAAGACAATGGAGGAGCCTCATGGCTATACTGCAGACTCTCTGCCCATGAACTGGGTTCAATTGCACTTAGCCAGTTCAAGGTTCACTCGACCTTCCATCCTTTCGAGGTTGGTAAAAAGTGTACCCATCTTAGTGGTGGTGGTGGGGATGTGTAGCCTACAAAATTAAATTGTAAACCAACCAAAGAGTGCTTTATGTACTATGGGGTGGTATATATATTAATCCAATCACCTGGGCTTTTGTCAGCAACTCTAACTCTAATGACCATTATTATGGTGAAATTAATTACCACGTACTGTCTGTTAAAGACATTCTTGACCCTGGACCAACATACAGTACCCTATTGTTGTCCCCCCCCCCACACACACACCCTCCTTGCCAACAGTTTTGAACTTACTGCAGACAACAGCCATTCCATTCATCTGAAGAAGTGTGCTTGGACACACAAACCTTATGAATTTTTTTAATTTTTAAAAAACTTGTTAGTCTTAAAAGTGATAAGAATTCTGGTTCCTTTTGTGCTAGAACAGCCTAAAACAGCTGTTATCACATAATGTAATAAACCTTTGCCACATTAAAAAATAAAAGTAATTGTCCATCATGGGGGAGAGCCTGAAGAGCTCCTTACCCCTGGAGGAACAGAAAAAGAGCTCTAGGACCTGCATGTCCCTGGTGGGCAGTACTTTGGCCACCCCCTGAAATAAAATGGAAGACGAAGTGGCTGAGTATCATTTTGCAAACTCCAAAATCCACAACTGGGTGACACTGTTGTTATGACCTGCACAAAAGAGTTACACATTCCAGCTCTATAGCATTCTTCATGAGACTGAATGTTAAAATAAATAAATGAATAAATAAATAAAAATAGGGGGTGGAGGAAGGGATGGAAACCCTTCTTTAACCAAGCTTAAACCGGGCTAATGTTTTGAAAGCCATTGCGATCAATTGTGTGGCAGATTCTCAGATATGAGGGGTCTCTTATTATTTTATTTGTCTGTGGTTTTTATCATGATTTTAATTGACCATATCGGTATTTTAAACATTTGTGACGGCTTTTAGCTAATACAATAAACTTGAACTGGAACTGGTTAGGCGTCACACCGCAATCCAGTTCCCAGGCCAGAAAATGGGGCTTGAAGAATCAGAGAGTCGTGTCATTGTCACACGAGCTCTTCTCCACTAAGGCAAAGGCAGTAGTAACATGCACCTCCTTAGCCATGTGCAAAACACACAAGTTCCTCTGTAGGGCTTAACAGTTTTGCAGTCTCATTAGACATATTAATCAGATTTCACTTCAAGCTTTTTTTTCTTTTCAGCCACATGAAGCAGTTTATGGATATAATTTGTCGCACGTTCTTTCTAAGCTAGTTCCTTTGTGAACATGGGTACATGAGCAGCCTTCTGAGTAGATTCTTTTGAGAAGAAGGAAGGATGTGCTGGAAAAATACTTGATGAGGCTGACGCTGTCTATTCAGAGGTTCGTTCCACTGACTTTGAGGAATGATGTGTTAAATCTTCTGCATGATATCATTGATAACATAACACTTACAATACAGGCATATCATTTGGCTGACACTGAAGTCAACAGGCATATTGTCATGGTAGTAGGTCAGTAAAGAGTGACATAAGACTAAATCGAGAATGGTGGAAAAGCATTTGGAAAGATTATTAAATTTCAAATGCTCTCAAATCTTTAAATATTTGGGTTGGTTATTTTTTATTAATACAGAAAGAGTAAAAACCTTGGATTTCTCCAGCAAGCAAAAGGAAGATGAGCATGCAGAAAGCACATCTGTAACCAGGCCAGAAAATGGGGCTTGAAGAATTATGTGCATTTGGATTTGGAAATACTAAGAATTCCACTAAATAATGTCATATTCAGATAGTTCCTAATATATTCAAATCTGATAATTTTGAATATCTATAATAATTAATTCGGATTCCCATTTAGATTAGATTCTTTTGTGGGAGAAAGACAGCATAGAAATATTTTAAATAAATAAATAAAGAGATTAGAGTCCCATTTAGATTAGAAAGCAAAAGGCTCGGTTTCTGCTTGCTGGAGGAAGAAATTATTGTGAAACCTGTTTCTCAGGCATCCTGGAGTGATTTCTTGAGAGAAGAAATTTAGAGACACTTTGGCACCACAGGAAGTAGGGGCGGAGAACTCAGGGTCTCCTGACTGGGAATACCTTGGGTTTTCCAAGGGGGGGAAGACTGGGGTGAGAGCAAAATCTGTAAATGATGTCTCTCTACACCACTGAAATCTAGAGACAGGCACCGACAGCAGAAGGTAATTTTTTTTCCACATAGGTTCTTTCCAACTGAAAGATGGACATAGCTGCTGATGCCCTGAGCATTTGCTGTTGGGATATGGTAGGGAGGCAACAGGGGTAGTGGGAAAGGGGAAGGGGGGACAGGCTTTGGGGATCACCTTTTTTTAAAGACACCCTCTGGCTGTCTGAAAAAACCCCAATGAACCGACAAATCATTTTGTGGTTCATTGGTTCATGGGGCGGAGATTCGTGCTTCGTCAACTTTGGTGGATCACAAAGCAGGATAAATCGCCATTTCGGCAGTTCTTCCCCACCAGTAGTGATGACAAGTTAGTAGTTCAAAACTGGAGTTTTCCAGAAGTCAGTAATCTAGAAGCATTTTCAACAGTGTGCGAGAGAGACTTGTATGATTAAATGTATGCAAGAAGGTTTCAAGTGTGGGCAGGGCTTGGGCCACCTCTTCAACAGAAGCATGCTTAGCCACCTGAAGACTCAGCACAGGACACTGCTGCCAACAAATGAAATGGGTACTATGGGGACAACTGGCATATTTATTGTGAAGGATAAGAGTAATCAGAGAGCATCGGTTGAGCCACCAGTCCAAGGGAACAGGGAAGTATGTGGGCAAATAGCAAGAGGTCAAAGGCAGCAAATTCCAGAACCATAAGTTTGGAGGAGCTTGGAGGGGTGCAGGAAAAGGCATTCTGCAAATGTAGAAATGCCAGGATTAATTGCTGCCTAGGGGAGAGGATAACCCTCAATGACCAGCCATTCTCTCTGTTGGAGAATATTGGTTCCCATAGGTTTGTGGCAGAAAAACAAGTGGCACCCCAATTACCAATTGCTGTCCTGAATGACCCTTAACCACAGGGTGGTGCCAGATTTATATTGGGGTGTCAGGCAACTGGCACAACAGTAGTTGGCAAGGGCACAGGTGATACATTTCACAAGTGACAAAAGAGGCAGGGTACAAAACATTCTTATCTTTCGCTGACCGGACACTGGTGGAGACATCAGGCACAGGGCAACCCAGAATGGTAGGACACAGATGGGCCCTGTCCAATGTGGGCGTGATGGCGGACAGCCACAAGTTCCTCAGACCTATAGCAACAGGACAAGCTTTGTGGGACACTGAGTTGACAATAATGGCAAGGGCCTGTCCTTCAAAGACACCACCACAGAAGAAGGACATAGCAGAGTCGGAAGTAGAGGAGTATGTGTAGGAGCCCTGAAATCCAAAAGAGACTGATCCATTGCCTTGCTAGGCTGAAAAGGTGTATGTTTGAAGAAGTCTGGCCAAGTTGGCAGTGGAACTTCTCTCTTCCCCACCAACTAATGTACCTAGCAAGAGAATCTTCTCTCAGGCAGAGGACATCGTCAGTCAACCCTGCTCATTATTGGAACTCAGATCTGGAGAAAAATGTATTTTCTTTAAGGTCAACCTATCATTGCTGGGCTTCCCTGAAGTCCCCTTTAAGTAAGAGAGAATGACACACTCTGCTCTCAGTGTGAGGTATGCCATGCTTCGGTCTGCTGCCCCCTCTTTCTGCCTCTTTAATTCCTCCAATTGCTACTACAACATAGTACTCACTTGCTCAACTGCATTGTCCCCCATACTGTTTGCACAGTTCCCAGGTACCACAGGCTACCTGCTGATCCAAACTGCCCACTAGTGCTACCTGGGGCATTTGACCACTCCTCAATTTGACCTGTTCTTGGCTTTCCCAATGCTATTGGCACTTCTTGCTGGTATTCCCACTGTTTAGGATTCAATTGGTATGCCCATTACCATTGTTTCCTAATTCCTAGGCACTGCCAGCTGTTGGTGTGCACTCTTTTTCTTTGACCCATTCACTGGGATGGCGTTAGAAGACACAGAGAAATCCTTTAAAAATATTTTGCCTGTTGGTGCTTTTTAAAAGGGAACATAATGACTATATAATATTCATATTGACAGAAATGGAGTTTTGGACATTCTGAATTTTTAGAATTCCAAATTCTGAATCTGAAGGGCTACAATTCCAAACCCCATATCCAAATGTTTGTGCTAGCGCCTATCCCCTGTAACTACCAAGTAACACCATACAAAATAGATGTGGTAGCGAGAAATAAGAAGGGGGGTTGGTAGACTAGATATTGGTTTGGTACCAAGGGGAAAAGAAATGAGGGCTTAAAGGTCTTATGTCAAGTTAGACCTCAACCAGCAACTCAAAAATCTTTGAAGGCATCAATGATAAAGGTCAAGGCAAACAGAGTTATGACAGTGAACTTTAAAAACACGGACAGAATTCTAGAACACTAGTTATCATGTACATTTCCTTGTTATTCATACTAAACCATTAGTCTCCTCATAGAGAGGTTTATTGATTTACAGAGATACTCATTTAGCATGCTACATCCAAGGACATCAAACCCCCCTGAACATTTTTTTTTCATGCAAGAGTCTGTAAAAGGGAAAGAGTCTTTCATTTGTAATTCCATACAGGCTGGGCTCAGTGATACAGGGTTCCATCCCACAGCTGTGCAAGCAAAAGCAACTGATGCTTCCCCTTCACACTTCTCCTTTAACAGCCTCCTGCATCCCTCAAAAGCCTCTCAGATGTTTTAGGGAGCCTCCAGAAATGTGTAGATTTGTAGGATATACTGTATTTTACTGCTTATACTGTCCTGGCTTTGTTTTATTATTCTCACCAATTGTTTTTAATGAAGATCTTGTTCCTGCAAGAAGTTCTGGGGTTTTTTGAAATGAAAAATCAGATTAAACTTTTCAGAAGTGAACAGATTTGCAAATTAAGTGCCACGATCTGCTGTGGGAGGAGAGAACTGCCTAAATTGAGCCAAAGAACCTATGACCTGTCGAGAGTTCTACATGAAGAAGGTAACTTGTGCCTGACTTCCATCAATCTCTGCCACTCTGCTATATACTCCTACAAGACCCCCCCCCCCAAATAGCCTTTGACAGGGAGCCAAAAAGGTGTGGGTAGGCAAAGATCAGGGAAGCACTGGTTTGTGATAGCCCATACATCATGTGGCTGCCAAGAAAGAGTAAACCAGCCCATCGCCAGAGCAGACCAAACAGGACAAACTCCATTTGACAGCACCCTAAATTTAGGCATCCAAAAGTCACAAACAGAAGCGGTGATACCTTGTTGGCACAAAACAGACACAAAAATTACATTGAGGCCTATGAAGGTATCACTTCAGTATAGCATCTGGAGTTTGGTTTCTGCTAATACAGCTAACTCTAGTTATGCTAAATCCATTTAAGCTATTTAATGCGCTCACTAGAGGACTGCAAATTTTCAGAAAAAATACCCACATCTTCTGATTTTCTTTCAAAGTATGTGAGTCTCATATGAGCTTTATAGGCTGCTATATACCATCTCCTCAAAGGGAGACAGCAGCTTCATCCTTCTACTTAAAATCCTAATAAACATTTCTCCTGCATTTTCCTGTGTTAGGATAGATTTGGTAAAGGTAAAGGTTCCCCTTGCCATTTAGTCCAACCATTTCCGATTCTAGGGCGCGGTGCTCATCCCCGTTTCCAAGGCATAGAACCAATGTTTGTCTGAAGACAGTTTCCGTGGTCATGTGGCCAGTGCGACTAGACAAGGAACGCTGTTACCTTCCCACCAAGGGGGTACCTATTTATCTACTCGCATTTTTACTTGCTTTTGAACTGCTAGGTTGGCAGGAGCTGGGACAAGCGATGGGAGCTCACTCTGTTGCGTGGATTCGATCTTACGACTGCTGGTCTTCTGACCTTGCAGAACAGAGGCTACTGCAGTTTAACCCGCAGCACCACCACGTCCCTTAGGATTGCTATATCAGTGGCAAAATGTACTTTCATAGGTCACCTTTTTTACTGCTCCTTATTTCAACAGATAGAAGTCAGCCTACCTACACCCACAGGACCACTATTTATACAAATCAGTTCAACATATACCTTAGGCTTGGATTTTGAGCACATCAGAAGTACCCAGAATTTTTTTCTCTAATACACAGCAATTAAAAGCAGATCAGAGGATAGGGATCAGTTGAAATATTATATTTATTAATGGTTATATAGATAGGTATAAGAACTTAATTTAACAAAAATTTCCTTGCTTTTACAGTAGACACACTAGATAGTCTGCCCATGTTCTCCCACCTGTCTTTTTGGATAACTTTGCCCTATAGCTCCCTATAGGTTTTGTTAACTTGCATACAGTCTGCAATGAAACAGAATTTCACAGATGTGCTATCTGATCATCATAGTTCTAGAATAGTTCACTGTAAGGAGAAAAAAACAATGCTTCAGGTATAAGCAGTAATTTCAAATTGTTGCTAAAACACCTTGAAGGATCTGCAGATGTGAGAGCAACACATTCAACCGGCTTATCCAGAGCTTCACTAAGGTCATCAGTATTTATTACATTTCTATAAATGTTCTCCACCGCGCAGCTCAGGATGGCTTCGATTTTATGTAGGGATGCATACAAACCCCCTCATCCATCTAATTTATGTATGGTTTTGTGGTTTCAGCATTATCTGAAATATCTGTTGGACTGGAACTTAGTAGGGATACGGCTTTTTCCAAAATGCAATCACCAAAACAAAGTAAAATTAAAATAGTAGTATTTTCAGGTAAGGAGTTACTTTGAGGAAGGTCTCATTTTTGGCTAACATTTTTGTTGTTGTATAGTAGTGCTATTAAAAAAAGGAAAGAAAGAAAAATCTCCTGAGGTCAAATTGTGGGAGATAGAGAACATATAGAGTGTGTGTGTGTGTGTGTGTGTGTGTGTGTGTGTGTGTTAGAATTCATGGAGGAAGATCTACCAATGGAGGAAGATCTACCAATGGTCAAGGAAATCTGAAAGGATTTTTCTCAAGGAAGGCAAAGCTCTCTAATGGTGCATGGGAATAGCCAGTACATTTCAGTGAGCACCAGGGCAACTACCAGTGGCCTTTAGTCTAAAAAGCGGTTTATCTCACTCTGTGCTTTAGTGTGGGATGCCTCTTATTCTTGAACCACATGGGAGGGGGTGCAATTCTCACCATGGAAGACCAAAACAATGGCAATTAAATGAACCAGAAAGTTCCTCCTCCTCCTCCTATGTTGTGTCTTATGACTTAATTCACTGGTTAATAACTCTGAAACTGTGTCTATTTAGGTTTCAGTGATGAATACGGTGGGGAACAAAACCAGAAGTTACCGAACGAGTCCAACAAGAAGTACCTATCTTATGAGAAACCATGTGTAATTCTATATAGCTTTAAAGGAAGGAAAAATAAATCCAGGAACTACTGTAAAAAACAAACTCTGGGTGTGATAGAACCATGATTATTTTTACAAATTCCACAGGTATTGGAAAGCACTGAAGCCATATTGAAACAATATTCCTTTTCACTACCTTTCACTACCTTACATATGTGATGGAAGGTGCCTTTTGGCACATTATTTCTTCATATATTACTTTATACCCTTGAAAGTTCTGTGTGATAGAAAACAACAGGCATGGAATACATAATTTAAGACTTGATTTAAAAAGTTATTCCCTTTCAGTCTGCATTGCGGAACCTGCTTCAAGAAAATTCTGAATGACATCTGCAGTGAGTTATGGTTGGCTTAAATGAGGGAGTCAGACTAAGCTACTGGTTGCTAATGGAGAGAAATAAATTAAAAGTAAATTATACTTAAAGTGAAGTATGACTGCACTGATTACAATCAGGGTCTTAGAAGATCCTTAGTAAAGGAACACAATTATTATTTTTAAGGGCAGAACCCATTTGTTTTTTCAGTTTTTGAAAAATGAACTTCAACATGCTCATTACTTTGTCAGATTTTACTCTTAACGAAAAGCTGATGAATGGATTTTTTTTTAATTTTAATGTTCAACATTGAAATGGGGGGGATTTGTAAGATTTTAATGATTGGAAGAACAAATAGCACTGAATAATGGCTGCCTCCATAAAATGTCAGACTTTAGTGCTTCTGAGCCAATGTTTGGTATATGTGCTGTGCTTTCTTAATACATTTCTGAAAAGATGTTATGGTCTGATTTAGAAATAAAAAACTTGGTTCAAGCATCATAATGTTCTCTGTTGTCCTTCTGTTGACTGTAAGTTGGTTAAGACTGACAAGCCTTTAAAACCTTCAGCATTTTCCCTTCCTGGAATTGCTGAAATGTCAGTTCCAGACATTTTGAGAGAAGGTTAGGAACAATCTCCAGCCAAATAGAAAGTACCAAATGCTTATACTCTTCAGCTAGAAAATAAGTGATCTTGACTTCAGTTTTTTTTTTCTCCTTTCTGTTAATCCAGTGCAAGGACCAGTTATTTTAAACACTCCTACTGGTACAGCTCTGGTACAAACAGGTTTCTAGACTATTCCACAAGCCACTAGCTGGTCTGTTTGCTTGTTTCTTTAATTTCTTGATTAATCCTACAGATTTGCAAAGGAAAAAAAGTATTTAATCCACAGGAAACAAACAGACTAAAGCCAAATATGAAAAGAATTTTTGTAAATTCAGTGGGTAATATTAATTTCAGGCACCAAGGTGGGACATTTTAATTCCCTTCCATCACATTTTGCTGCTGATCTCACAATTAGACCTCTAAGAAGGCATTGTTACCGGAAAAAGTCTAACAATCATCCAAAACCTCTTACCTAGTTATGCTGGTACAGCACAAATGGCATAATTTTTAGAGGCTAATTTCTCTCAGTTACTGTCTCAGAGTGTTCACCATTTACCATGCACAATTTGGATAGTTCCAACTGTCTGCTCAGCCACAGAAACATGCACGAAGGGTCATCCTGTCATTTTTATTAGTATTGCTGGTGCTTGGAGGTGGACCAAAGCATCAAATCTTTGAATGAGATGACATGATTTCAAGACCACTGATTTTTAAATTTTAGGAAGCAAATTAGCAGCTGTTGTCAACTGTTTTAAATTGGTTTGGAATTTTTCTAGTTTGGTAGTTTCCAATCTTGGGTCCCCAGATTCCAGGACTAAAACTCCTAGAAGCCTTCATCTGTAACTGTGCTGGCCAGGATTTCTGGGAGTTGTAGTCCAAGAATATCTGGGAACACAACGTTGGGAACCACTGCTCTAGTTGCTGAAGTTAGTATGGGGGGGTATGACCTGATCTTGCTTCCATATTCTTTTAATGTATTGCCTGAATGTTTGGTAATTGGAAAATTTTGGCACAGAGCAATGGAAAGGAACAATCAAAACGGCAATAGACATAAGCAAGAAGACAGAATACACTAGAGGAAGAAAGAAGAAGCAACTAAGATAATGGAGGACAGAGGGAGAGAAGACATTTATTTATTTATTTTTGAACTTTTTTTACCCTAAAGTATCACAAAGTTTCTAAGTAATAAAGAGAAATAGAGTGTTTCTGGAATAAAATATTTATTTGGGCATTTCATGTAATTTTTGCTTCTTTTTCCAAACTGCAAAATCTAAAGCTTGAAAATTGTTCAGGAACCAAAGCACTTTTTCACATTGACCTAAAAAAATAGAGGCCAACTCACGATGGCTTGCTTTGTGACTGTCACTGGGGAACCCATTAGGTCATAAGTGCAGGGTCTGCTGTATTGGCCAACAGACTTTCCTGAATGACAGGTTGTTTTCCATTAACACTCTTACCCAGTAACGGGTAGCCACAAGGGGTATACTGGGCATTTTCAAGGCTGCCCTCTCAGTTTATGTGGAACAGTAATGAGGTCCATCAGGTCTGGCATGAACTGAACTTTTCATATATGCAGGGGCTCTGTGACAGATAAATAGTTATACATATGTTTCTCTGAAATTAGAAAATGGTGAAAGTCACATATCTAGTACAACTGCACTGTTTGAAAATCAATCATTTTCCTGATTGAAATGGTGTAGAATATCACCGATGAATGATACAAGGAAAAACTGTAGTGTTCTGCCACAGAAGTCTGAATTTAACAATACAGTATAGTGTTGTTAGAACACTAAGACAGCCATCCTATCCCTCGACTGTTTTGCAAGCCCTGACTTTTACATGTTTTTATATCCTACTCAAAATTTTTATTTGTAGAGTACACCTCCTAGTTATTTGAATTGCTTATCATAGAAATTTGCATTCTTTCTTTGAATTCTGGAAAGAATTTCAAACCCAAACGATATCTACCACATCCATGAGGTCAAAGGGCCATTGTCGAGATAAATCTGCTAGAATTCTGGGAATATTTTATGGAAGTAGGCTGTGAAACAGAAAGAGTATATATGGCTAATTTGATCATCCTTTACTCTTCCACCTCAACCCCAACCCCAGTATTCTTCCACGGAGATCTGACTTGTGATTGTTCTTTCAAAGTGCACATCAGTATAAATAGAATCGGAATCCTATAGGTCAAGAGGAAGAGTCTACACTGGATTACTGTAAGACAGAAACAAGGAACATGTTTCTTCACACCAAAAAGCGCAAAAGAACAAACTTACTTTCATAGGTACAAAGAATATCCGTCTGGATCATCCCTTAATTGGTTATTTTGAAAAGTGGGAATGTATTTTTCAAAAATTAAAAATTAGATCAAAAAACTGACAAAGATGGAAACTCCAAAATATTATAGATCAGAATATATAATGCTGATGTGTCGGGGTTGTCAAGCCATATGCAGTATACTCAAGTTTCTCTGTTAAGAATATTGGGTCCCATTTGAAAAACTTACTTTCTTGTATCCATCTATCTGCCACTGCTTACTGACTGGGAAATCATAGGAGAACATACAGCACAGAGTGCAGTAGTTTACAGTCTATCATACCTACATGCCTGTAGAAATGACAGACCCAGATGTTGCATTTGCCCTTCACTTGTTCTACAATCTCTTCTGCTACCCCAAATAATTGTGTATCTCAAATAGAACAGAGCAGAAATGTGATAAATCAGAAACATTTTTAATGCTTAAAAATGTGGAACATAAAAGAGCTAGAGTGCCTATTCTTGTTTTGAGTTTGTGAGAATAATTTTTGTGAATTATAAGCCTTTTTGTGCAAAATAGGAAGAACTCTGGACTTCCTATTTTAGAGCAGTGGGCTTCCTCTAGACTTTTAAAAAGCATAAGCTCTGGATGGGCTGTATGCATTATTCAGTCAACCCTTCTGTGCTTGCCCTCTCTGTCTCTCGTAGTCTCCCTCCCTCTATCTCAGTGCACATGCTTTTTTCAATCACTAAGACGGAAACAATTAATTGTACACAAAGACACCTTCCACAAAATGTGGGAAAGTGTTATTTGTCTCACTCTCACACTGGAGGCAAGAACTCTCATGGATATTTAGTAATTTTTTTAATGCCAAGGTAGCCGGTCTCAGCTGAAAATGAGAACTTTTTTCCAGAAATCTTCACATCTCCACTATATTTTCATTGAACTCTCATTGCTATGGGACTTGTGTACACATACATGCACACACACAGGTACAAGGAAAATGTATCTGTCTCTGGTCCCTGGCCAGATACAGAGAGTCTCAACATGACCACACTTTTACACATTCAACTCATCATATATAAGTAATGGTTCCCAGATGTAATGAGGGCCCTGTTGTAGTCTTGTGGTGGAGGAGAAGGGACAAAGAGGCATGGCACTGACAGCCACATGGGATGGTCTGCCTTCCCAGAGCTTCCCTACAGTTCACAGAAGACCATGGGAGAGAAGCGCATCTGGTCATCCAATTAGGTGGAGAAAAACTGACCAGTGGCAGGGCTGCCAGGTGTAGATAGTAATAAGCACTAACTCAAGTCTATGTCTAGATCAGTGGTTCCCAAGCATGGGTCTCCAGATGTTCTTGGATCAAAACTCTCGGAAAAGGCTGTCAATAGCTGTGCTAGTCAAGATTTCTGGGAGTTGCACACTGATAACATCTGGGGACCCAAGGATGAGAACCACTGATCTAGAGCATTTCAGTGCTCCAGGCACAGCAGATTTAGGCAGATTTTGTCAGTTTTATCTACCTACACTTCCCTCTATTAACTGAGCTGGTCAGCCTATGAGCAGAGTGGGGACTTAGACATTACTAATCTTTAATCTTTCTGTAATCATTGACCTGTTAATCTTTCTTTTCTCAACTTTATCGGAGGGTTTGTTGTGATGGTGGGCATCAGGCCTACTCTAGCTGTGGGAAATGGGTGTCGATGCTTATTTACCTGTTTTGGGGATCCACTTAAGTGCTCTTCAGATGAAGGCAATAAGGGCCCTGCCTAGAGCAGAGGTGCACTGCAGTTACTTTCATCACAAATATAGCAAGTACATATATATGCATGCCTGTCACTCCTCGGGTTTTCTCCAGCAACCAGGTTGGCATAGTATAGCAGCTGGCCATCATCTCAGCAAATGCTTGGATCTTCTGCCTTGTGGTGAACCAAGCTAATTCAGCTATACTCAATAATAAAGGTATCTCCCACCACCTGGTTTACGATATATCTTTTCTTCTCTGGGTCTGGCTGTGACTAAATTGCCGCCTGGGTCCACAAACCTTTATATAAAACAAAAACTCTTTTTATTGGGGGGGGGGGAGTTATTTAAAGGATAATTTCTTTTTTAAAAAATATACAGTACTTATTTCAAAAATATATGGAAGGTACGAGTTATTTCTTGTATCAAATTAAGTTCCTTGTTAATATTTAATTAATTATAAAAAGTCCATGATTTCACAGGCCTTACACGATGGTCCACACACATTTTGAATTTGCAAAATATTTGCATCTGCGTCTAAAATGCAACAGATACGAGCAACAAAGATGTGTTCAGGACACCCATGAATCATCTAGCTATCCTGTTTACACCTTCTTGCAACTGTGAAGTGGCTCTTCAAGCCCCGTACTCAGCTACAGAGGTGTGGGATGAAAAACATTTGATTGTTTTTGTTGCTCTCCTTCAACACAGATTTGTGTTTGAGCCCAGCACTGAACCTGAAAACTTATATCTTAATTATTTTGCTGGGAGCAATTGTAAGCTGAAAGCAGAGGACTTGGAAGTGTGAGTGCCACACAACAGGAAAATGTGGGCTTGGATTCCCATATCACATAATTATCATTTTGTTTTCTTCAAATCCTTTATTTCTTTATCTATCCATTCACTATTAGCATACACATCTTGCAGTTAGGTTTAGAGAGGATATTTATGGAAATTAATCTGTTAGCATCTTCACTCAGATAGGATTGGCTTCTGATATTTCACAGCTGGTCTTTCGGAGATGTTCAGAGTAAACATGCAGCTAATAATCTTTCTCATTTTATGGCACCCAGGAAGATCAGAGCTGTAATACCCATTTTCAGGGTACACTTCAATTTCTGTAAATAGATCTAAAGTACTGTATAGCAGCAGTAAACCTAATTGCTTCTTCTAAATAACATAATTGAGTGAAAAATGCCAGTACTATCAGGCAAATTTAAGTTCGTTCCTGAAGGCTGGTAAGGTGGCTCAGTCTTCAGACATGATAATTTTGTTTTTTTTTAAGAAAATCCCAAGCATAACACATTCAAGGAGTGTTTTAAAAAGTATACAGTCAGAAAACTTTCTTATTAACAGGCAATCCATATGGTAAGATCTTTCAAAAGGAGTGGCCAAAGAGCAGCCCTCCCAACATCCCCACCAATGTGAGTTGCAATCTCTTGTGAAAAGGATCTGCCCTTGGTATCAATGGGATAAGGGCCATTTTGGAGATGTTCAGCCTCGCTTAGCGATTGCCTCGTTTAACGATGTATTCGCTTAGCGATGAGGTTTTTGGAGTGATTTTGCGCTCCGTTTAACGATGTTCCCTATGGGGAAAATTCGCATAGCGAAGTTCGGGACCTTGCCTTGCTTAGCGATTACAGTTTTAGGTCCCCTGTTTCACTTAGCGATGTTCCATTTTCGCTATTTTTAAAGTGTCTTAAAAGGTTCAAAAATGGTTTTAAATGCTTGGAATTGTTAGTGCACCTTCAAAAAGATGTGCAAACCTAATTTGACCTTGTTCCGACTCTTCGTTAATTTTTGGTGAATTTCCCCCCCCCCCCCCCAAATTGGAAAGCATTGAACTCGATTTTGACAGCTGTCAAAATTGAGTTCAATGCATTCCAATGGGGGAGAAAAAAAATTCACCAAAAATTAATGAAGAGTCAGAACAAAGCCAAATTAAGTTTGCACACATTTTAGAAGGTGCACTAATGATTCCAAGCATTTAAAACCGTTTTTGAACCTTTTAAGACACACTTAAAATTGCAAAAACGGACATCGCAAAACCATTGAAATGCACTGAATAGGCTTCAATGCGTTCCAATGGGGGATACATTGTTTTGCTTAGCGATGTTTCCTATGGGGATTTTCGCTTAAGGACGGCAATCTGTTCCCATTGGAACAGATTAACTGGTTTTCAATGCATCTCTATGGGAAAACGTGTTTCGCTTAGCGATGTTTTCCCATAGTGATGTTTTTTTGGAACCAATTAACATTGTTAAGCGAGGCACCACTGTATCTGGATGTCTCTTATTTACTCATTTATTTATTTGTAGCAGGATGCATGCATCGCTTTTTAGGATGCAGCCCTTACACGAGACAGGTCACAATAAATAAAGAAGTTAATGGAACACATTCAATAGCTGAAATGTCACAGGTGAATCAAGAAAAAAAATGGGGAGTCTGAAAGAGTTTGTGTTAGCTTGAGGCACTGAGGAAGGCTCCCTGTATAACTTTGCACAAATCACCTGCGTGAATGAAGTATGGGAATAATAAAATTGAGACAGTCAGTCATCTTGAAAAATGGCTCACTTTCAGATGTGTCATGTGAAATGGCAGAAAATGCAATTCACATTATCTTGCAGCAATAAACTAGCGCCTGTGCTTGGGTCAAGAGGAAAGATTATGGTCAGCAGAAGAACATTCGCAGAGTGACTTATTCCCACGGGTTTCCATCCAATGTTGGTGGAGCAGATGGTCTCACAGCTCCTTCTTCACTGAGTATCCTGAAATCTGATTGGCCCCTCAAAGTTCATGGGACAGAGGGAACTACCAAGGGGAGTGGGAATCAGTCAGTCCCTCCTCTGCTGATGGAAATCTTCCACCGGCAGAGACACAGTAGGTTGATTTCACCGATGAACTTCAAATAGCTTACACAAGTTATATGCTGTTAAAATACAATTCAAGGCACTTCACCTGTATACACAGCCTACAAGGGCGATCTTCATTTTTAAAATTTATAGCTTTCAGACTACAAAACCTAAGGCAGTTCAAAATGGTATTAAGAAACACAGAGGTACTCCAAACAGTTAAATATAACAGCATCAGTAAAACCAGACCAACTAAAAGCCATTCAAAAGCCAAGAAAACCCTAACATTCTTCACCTGCCATCTAAAGACAATCATTTTCAGAGTCAACAGGCAAACAGGTCGGGGTGGCAAACTGAGCCGATAAAATGTTGCTTCCAACATCTTAACTCTTGCATTAACTCACATCACCAAATCAGACTACAGAAAAAGGCCCTCTTCCACAAGCACTTCTCAGAAAAGAATAACAAACCCCATGGTGGGCTTTAATGCAGTCACTGCTCTTGCACAGGGATGACTACTAAGTATTAAGCAGCAAAGAACCGTATAAATAGCTCCATACTCACTATAGTTTTCTGAATAATGTGGTCACATGCCACACTTTGAAATCTGGTTTTGAAGCTTTCAGAAATATCAAAAGTGAATATGGATTGGATGTTGGTTTTTCAAAAAAAAAAAAAAAAAAAAAAAAAAGGTGATCTGTTTGGGGTGCTCCTAAAAAGTTCTATGAATGCTAGAGAAGGCAAATATTATTATCTTCTTCAGAAGTAAGGGGAGATGTGTTGTTTGGACACATGAATGGGGATGGCTTGACCATTCCTCCACTCAACACCATGTACTCCATTTCTCTTACCAGAACACTGACAAAGAAAGACATTTGTGAAGGGCATCTCTGCATACATGGCTTCATGCATAAAAGCTCCAACACAGTTTGAATAATATAAGTCTACTAACCTGCAGATATATAACAAAAGACTTTACCTTTGCGGACATCCATGGCATTGCATGGGTGTCCTGGAAAGCATCAGCACAGCACACAACAGGAGAGAGAAAGAGCCACCAGAGCCAATATAGCCCTGTTCAAGAGAGCCCTGTGTTCTAAAAAAAGTTGACACACATCTGTTGTGTTTGTGTGTCTGGTTATCTGACCTACTGCTCACTGCATAGCCCCAGAAGCTAGATTTTGAACACTTATATTAACCATAAGGAAATGATAAGCAGATCAATTATTAATTGCAGATTTTCATAAATAATATCAGCAAATAATTTATTAGCTGGAGGGAAAAACATATGAAGAAGAGATCTGTGTTTGGATAACTGTAATGTATGATATACAGTATCTAAAATGGATCATCCTACCATTCAAATAGATATGTTCTCGTCACTGGGAAGTAACCATCACTGATTATTGCCAGGGCAAATAGGCTGATTTGAGGGGGGGGTGCACATGTTCACAGTTTTCTTTATATCCTGTTTGTCACTGAGAAGAACAGGCTATGTTCTACATACTACAGTTAACAAATCCAAAGGGACATAAACCAAGAATTGGTATTTTTGCTTTTCTGCCTCTAATTGGAAATACTCAGTCATGGAATGTTACACTTGAAGTTCTCTAAGGAGAAGAAAAGAAGTAAAACAACAAAATGAGGATTAAATTGCCCAGCTGACTAAAGTTGCTTGTGCCGATAAAGAACTACTGTTTTATCAAAGATATTAACACCTCTTTGGTGTGTATTTTTATAAACAGTACATACACTACACACCGATCTGAGAATAGCTTTACAAGCGTATACCTGGAGAGGACTCAGGTAGACCCATATGAAGCAAAAACATTACTTGTTCACATTCCATCAGATGGGAAAAGGAACATTACTACACAATACAACAACAGACTTGGATGCAGTGGCTTTTATCAAATAATGGCACAGTATGATGTAAGGGAACTTTCTTTATTCTTGCTTTTGAGAGGCAGGTATTCCCAGCTGCAAACAGGAACACACACACGCACACACACACATCAAATCTCATCTCTGATAGGGATGCATATGTCCTCATATACACAGATACATGCATGCACACACAATTACATATATGGACATGTTTTCCCACATGCCCACACATGTATATGTGCTATCCAGTTTGCAGGCATGCAAGGAGAAACTTCAAGAAGACAATTTTTCTGCCACTATCAAGGATGGAAAACAGCCACCTTACCTATGGAATAACTGAGGATTAAGAGGGGTGAAAACATCTTTAAACTACAAAGAACATCACGGCTGGTCTCAAAGCAAGGCCCTGGGAAGCAAATTTTTAGCATCCTAAAAGAATGGGATCTAGCTAGTTAATGGTTTGCTATGGTTGTGGCATTACAACCAAGTATGAAGTTTGCTGTATTAGGTGCTAACAAAAAAATTAGAGCAGTTGACGTAGGGTACTCTGCACTGAATTAGAGGAAGAAGAGTGTGACATTTGGTTCTCTGCCAGAGGCAGCAAAATGCCTTCGGCTGGACCTGGAGAATGCTGTCTCTCCACCATCAGCTGCAGTGTAGAACCTGTGATGCTGGTAGTGTTGGTGTTAGGAAGAGAAGGAAGGAGATTGCTTGATGTTCATCTGAATACAAATAAAAGCACATCTGAAGTTCCCACTCCTCTGGGCAGAGATATGAGGGCCAGGGCTAACACTGGTTGCCATTTTCAACACTGCAAGCCAGGAATTAGTTTAAGTCACTTCAGCACAGCAATGTGCACCGTATGTTTAGGTATACTGTCTGAATAAATACAACCACTAGTTTTCATGTTTTAATTTCACATTTTTACTAGTGAAGGAGAGGGGGGCAAGCTACTTCTTCCTCTTGAATCTCAAAAACTCAATCATTGAGCATCATTCATTTCAGAGAAATAGTCTTTGAAATGATTCTCAAACTGGTAAGAAAAATGCTGCTTCCAGTCTGCTATGTAATGGCTCCTTTTTTTCCCACTTCTCTTTCAACTTATTGATTGAATTCTATACCTTTTGATCTCAAATAGTTTCATCATATTTGAAGTTCTATTTGTACGTTTCCTAGAAAATCCAATACAACTAATAACAATAGGAAAAATTGCTACATTGTATGTTAAAAGGACATTTTGTGCATTAGCTCTCGCAATACAGTAGAGTCACAGCTGGATAAAGAGATTCTTTTATAGAAGGAAGGATATGGTAGAGCAGCATCTCAGAAAAGGGCTCAGCCAAGCCCGAGCCACCATAGAGTTAGCTATGATGGTGATATCAAGCAGGCAGCATGTCCCATCAAGGTAGCTATATAAATATTAGATCCTTCAAAATTCTCCTGGTTAGGAAGGAGGAGTACTGCTTCTGTGACCATCATTCTTTGTCTACGTTGGCTTATGTCCACCAGAAAGCAGCCCAGCATGCTTTTGCACTGTCATGCCCCAGCTGCCAGCATGAAAAGGGATGCCAAGCTTTGAAAAGTAAAGGCCAGCATGAATAATGATGTCATCAATGTCAGCAGTCAAGATGGTTTACAACACTGAAAAATAACATTTAAAGTTCAGAACAACGAGTATACAATAGTGGTTAACAACACTAAAAGACAATATTTAAAGCTAAGAACAATGAGTATAAAGAGGCATCTTACATCATTAAAAGGCAATATTAAAGCTAGGAACAATATGTATACAAATATTAAAAAGAGGGAGAAAATGTCACTCGGAGAAACAGAAAACCTAAAAATGGAAAACACAATTAACAATCTATCTGAAAATCACACACGGGTTGCTAGATTACTGAGGGAAGGCTTGTATGAAGAGAAAGGTCTTTGCTTGCTTGTAGAATTAAAGCAAAGATGCCGCCAATTTGGCCCCCTGTGGGAGGGAGCTCCAAAGCATCAGGAGAAGCAACAAAGACAGCCCTCCCCTGTGTCACCACCAGAGTAGTGCTTCTCCCTCAGAACTCTGACAGCACAAGCCCAAAACAGTTTGCTATTTGAGACAGACTGAAAACTGGCACCCCTTTCCCATATAGGTCAATGTACATACCCAAACTAGGCAAATTATTTTGGTAAATGAGGCAGAGGTTCTCGCAAGGACTTGTCTCCATCCTGGGCAGTAAAAATACAACAATAACAAAGTGCTGATGAAAATGTGCTTCCTCGGGGAGTCGCCTCACCCTAACTAATGGTAAGGTTGGCCCCACATATGCCGATTCTCCCCAGGAGGTATTTTAGACAGAGAGATAGCAGAAGTCTTGCAGGTCACCATAACATAAACATTGGCAGGCCAGTGATTTGAACTCATGAGCTTTTGGATCCAAGAATGTAACCTCCACACTTATGTAGATATCTCTGGTTGGAGGACTGGATAGAAAAGTAAAGAAAACAATGGGAAAGTTCTTTGCATGGTGCAACCATAAAGTTCAAGCAAAAGAACGTGTTGACAAATTCTGATTTTCTAGGTCCTAAGCTTCAGGTGCACTAAAATGCACCAGGAAGGTAATAATTGGGACTTAAAGGACTACAGCTAGGACTAAAGATGATTCAGTTGGCAAAAGGATAAAGTCTACCTTGGAATAAAACGGACATCAAAATAGATGAGGCCTGAAAAGAATATTCGTGTTTCCTTCAGTGAGAAGTAGATCATAAGTAAGCTTACCACATGACATCCTTTTTCCTGAGACTGAGAGCCAAAACTTGGAACCAGGGAGTGGACCCTTGTGATTTTTACAGCTTCTAAGGCTTGAGCAACAAGAAAGCTCCGGGGTTTCAACAACAGTAATAAACATTCTACCTTGATCCAAATGATGTGGTGGGTCCAAGTTACTATTTTTCACTCCATAAGACGCACCTTTCCATAAGACGCACCAATTTTTAGGAGAAGAAAACAGGAAAATATAATCTGTTTTCTTCGCTCCATAAGACGCACAGATTTTCCACCCCTGTTTTGTGGGGAAAAAGTGCGTCTTATGGTGCGAAAAATACGGTACATACATCCCTTTGCTCCTGAATGTGCTGGTGTGATATATCTTTGCATTGAACCAGTGAGCCTTAGCATTAGCTGGAAATTAGTAAAGAACCTAGACTTTAAAGCTGTATTTCATACAAAAATCAAAAGTTTTTCCTTCTCTAGCATTGGAATCTGTCTCCTCACCATGAGACTGAGGTAACAATAGTAATTCACTCCGACATCAGCACCCACCCTGAGACCTACAAATCCAGCCACAAAAGAGACAGAAGATATGCTTCTTCAATTTTTTTGTTTTTTTATTTAGTAGTCAATATTTCAGCTGACTCAGTAACTTGAATTATTGTTGCCTGATAATCTTGAGAGAAATCCACAGCTTTTATTTTTCAAAAAGACTAGTGCAATATTTATTTTATTTTATTTATTTATTTATTTTATTTATATCCCGCCTATCTAGTCGCGAAGACTACTCTAGGCGGCTTACAACAAAGTTAAAATACAATAAGAATAAAACAACAAATTACAAAACAGGTAAAAGAAAAAACAATAAAGAAATAAGAAAATCAAAAATAGACTTATGAGAAGGCCTGCCGAAACATCCAGGTCTTTTAAATAGGCAATCCTTTATTAAATGAGAAATAAGTGGAGATAATTTATGTAGAGTAAATAAGTGGGGATAATTTATGTAGAATTAAAGGAAGGTTTGAATGTAGATCCCCAAGTAACATCTGAGGGCATTAATTTATAAGAATTATTTTCTGCTGACAATTGAACTAAATATTCATCTTGCCAGAGAGAGAAAGAGAGAGAGAGAGAGAGAGAGAGAGAGAGAGAGAGAGATGCAGTCGTTCATACATATGTAGCTAGAAATAAAAAAGATCTGTAATCTTCACAAGTGCCTGAGCTCTACAGAAGACTGTTAATGTTATCTCATGTCACTGTTAAAACTAAGCGAGATATGTACACACTCCATCATGAAACCCTCGAGGTGGAAGGAATCACTTCTGTATGCCAACTGTCCATGAATCCTCAAAGCCAAGCCACATGGGAAATGTATACACCTAAGCCAGAAAGATCTGAAGATACTTACTGGCCTTTAAGGGAAGTGACAGGTGCACAGTTCTAGCATCCAAAGCAGGTGCTGTGCTCAGGGACTGCTGCCTTGTAGCAAGCGAACTAATACTCTACTTGTATACCCCAGGGGCAGCAGTCGGGGAAGAAAGGTTCCAAAAATGGTAGGAGGCAATAAATCTACTTTTTTGTCATGCTTTTACTTAACATTTTAATATAAATTTATATTTGAATAATTTACTGCAGAGTTAGGTCACACTGATTTCAACAGGATACTCTGACTAAGTTTAAATCCAACCTATTGTCTATACTGGAATGGGCTAAATGTATCAAATCCATACTTTCTTATTCGTACTCTAAAATGGATGAAGAAATAAAATTTACATCAAAAGCACATTAATGCTTCACGATTCCCCAGACTAATATGTGAGAGATGGGAATTACATGATTTTAAGTACTCAAGTAAATTAAATGGGATTCCCTGGGTAGCCAGGAAAGCATTTAGAGACATAAAGCTCAATCTGAATTTTAACTACAGTGTCTATTAGAAATCTCTGAACTATTTGTTATTTCTTCATCTGGTTACCACAATTATTTTTACTGCAAAAAGAGAGTCTCATCCTACAAGATTCTTTCTATATTTACTGTTTCCCAGATACTATGTCTGCTCAAATCCAGACATTTACATGTAGAAATTGCAGACAGAACAATTAAGCACTCAATAAGTTTCCTTGATATTTTATAAACAGGACATCTGGATAAGAATGAACCTTCCATGATCTGCCACTATTGGCTCTTCTTCTCAGTTCTCTATGGATCTTCCCTATCAGAAGTCCACTGAGTATCATCATGCCTCTGGATATGGCAGTTCTAAACAAAAACAGTACAGTATGTGTTTGACCCATGCAGCCTCTTGCTCTTGGTGAAAAACCTTTGGGAGGAAATCCATCTTTCCTTCTCACAGTGAGATTTCTCTGTGCAAGGTTTTTTCTTTTCCATAAATGTCAAGTGATTTCCTGGGTCACTTTTTACAAGGGGGGGAATCACTAATCAATATACATTGTTATTACAAGTTCTGCGCAAAAAGACATAAAGTGGTGCCCGCATGACGACGATAATTCGTTCCACTTAAATCGCTGTACAGCGAAATCATCATCATGAAAAAAAAATCCCCATTGGAATGTATTGAAAACCGGTTAATGCGTTCCAATGGGGAAATTACCTCATTGTCCAGCGAAGATCCTCCATAGGGAAGCCATTTTCTGACTGCCAATCAGCTGTTTTTAATGGCTGTCTTCCGAAGCATGGGTCGGAAAACAGCGGGAAGCCATTTTGTAATGTTATAAAAATCGTCGTATTGTGAACAAATGGTTCGCGAAGCATGGACCTATTCCACGTCCAGCAAAAAAACCCCATTGGCAACATCGTTTTGCGATCACTATAGTGATTGCAAAAAAGACACCATCCTGCAGTTTCATCGTTCTGTGAGGTAATCGTGTAGCGGGGCACCACTGTATTTCCTCCACAGCATTGCTAGAAAGGTTCTGAGATACACAGAATGTGCAGTGCCTTGGACAAAATAACAGAAAGTGCAGTGCTTGGAAAAAAGCAAACAAAAGAAAATAATGCTGGGGTGGGCAGAAATCTTAGGGAGAATTCTCAGAGTGCCAAGACTTGTGAATTTGTCAGGACTGAGAAATTTGTTAAGCATTTTTCACATCCCTAGCCAAGAAGTTCTATATCAATTATTAAGATTTTTCTCAGTGCCCAATGTGTGGTATAGTTGATAGAGTGACAGACTAGAACTCAGAAGAGTTGGGTTCAACTTCCTATTTTGCCATGGAAATTCACAAGTGACAGGAACACTCCTTACACATCCCACTTACCTAGACAGTCCTATCTGAGCTGTTATAAATCAGTTTCAGCTTGACAAGTACGTAAGTAATTAGATTTTCTATGCAAATCTTACAAATGAATGAGAATCACAGAAAAGTCACAGCACATGATCTGAAAGAAGCTAACCAAAACTGTGGAACCTAACTATGCTCCTTTCAGGCTCACAGAAGAAAAATGGAGTGCCAAGGTTATAAATATGTGCAGGAAGCTCACAAGGAAAGGGACACAAAGCCAATAGCCATCTCCGGTCAATGTTCCCTACCAATTCTGTGTTTAGCAAGTGCAGAGCAAATACTTGCAAATTTTCTAATCCTTCATGAGAAAGTGTCTCCACATATTGACCTATACCACCGTGGAATTTTTCACTCAACCTCAACAACAAACAGAGCAGTACTTTTTTGTCAGCAGCAACATTTGCAAAAACTAAAATGAGTGGTCGAAATGACTAGATAGGCGGGGTATAAATACAATAAATAAATAAATAAAATAAATAAATGTAAAATTGCAAGAATTTTTGTGCAAAAAACAAAAAATGGTGCTTTGTTTTCTATGCAAAATTCTTTTGCATAAAGATTTTTTTTTCCGGCAACATACACTTCCACAAATGATCTCACTTATCACTGAGAAAAATTTTGAAACTTGTCATTTTCACATGAATGAAGGAAGTGAAGATTGATAAGACTAATGTTTAGAGGCAGATTCCTTCTTAATATAGAACCCTATGTTTGACTGATTGGGAAATTGAGAACATTCTGAAGCTCCAAATGTGTTGGGTATGGATGTGAAGAACATCTAGTTAATCCCTCATGTTTGCCCATTTAGGCTGTTTCAATACAATAAGACACCTTGTTGCATTGCTGCAGGGTCCTTCCTGTATCTCAAACCCTCTGAGATACAGTAAGGACCCTGCAGCGTATTAATGTCACAAAGACATGTGTTTTCTTGAGATTTCTATTTGGGCAAAATGTCTCCGTGCCAAACCAGTATCTTTTCCCTTTGTGAAGTGCATGCCCACATATCCACACAAACCCAGAGCAAGAACAAAAGGACTGGGTGATTGATCAAAATGATACAGAGAACTCTTCGGTTTTTAAAAGTTTATGCAACAGGACAGCAAGCTCTGCAATCCATATTATTTGCAGGAGTCCGAGCATGGCTTGGGTTGCCCAGCGCGGCGCGGCTCCCAGCGGCGGCGGCAGAGTGGGGGACCTCCGGATGCCTTCCAAGCAGAGAAGCAATGGAAGGCATCCGGAGACCCCCACCCCACCCTGCTGCCGCGGCCACTGGGGGCCTTCGAAGCTCTCAAAGGGCTTCCTCCAATGTCGGGGGGAAAGTCCTTTGAGAGCTCAGAAGGCAAACAGGCAGGGAGAAAAGGCTGGAAATTCGAATTTCCTGCCTTTTCTCTCTGCCTTCTTGCCTTCGGAGATCTCCGCCCGACATCGGAGGAAGCCCTTTGAGAGCTCGGAAGGCAAGAAGGCAGGGAGAAAGAGCGGGAAATTCAAATTTATAAATGTTTCCCCCCGACATTGGAGGAAGCCCTTTGAGGGCTCCAAAGGCTTCCAGTGGCAGCAGCAGCAGGGTGGGGTGGGGGTCCCCAGATGCCTTCCATTGCTTCTCTGCCTGGAAGGCATCCGGAGGTCCCCCGCCACCGCGGCTGGGAGCCGTGCCGCAGCGGGCAACCCAAGCCATGCTCAGACTCCTGGGAGTCCAAGCATGGCTGGGGTTGCCCGGCGTGGCATGGCTACCGCCAGCGGCGGCAGGGTGGGGGACCTCCGGATGCCTTCCAGGCAGAGAAGCAATGGAAGGCATCTGGACACCCCCTACCCTGCCGCCGCCACCACCACTTGGAGCCACGCTGCGCAACCCCAGCCATGCTTGGACTCCTGGGAGTCCAACCATGGTTGGGATAGCCGGGCGCGGCACGGCTCCCAGCGCCGGTGGCGGGGGACCTCCGAAGGCCTTCCCCGCCACCATGGGAGGCTTCTTGGATGTCTCCCCCACTGCCGATAGTGGCACCAAAGCACTATCAGCGGCGGCGGGGGACCTCCGAGAGGCCTCCGGCAGCCACGCTGAAGCCCTCAGAGTCCTCCAACAGCAGTGATGGTGGCAGGGGACCCCTTGAAGACTTCGAAAAGATAAGGTGATTTTTTAAAAAATTATTTTTAATTTGTGTGTGTGTGTGTGTGTGTATGTGGGTTCTTGGGCCAGATACGGATTACTAGGTTTTCAATGCATTCCTATGGGAAATGCATTTTCGACCTACGTACTTTTTGACCTACGGACTCCGTTCCAATACAGATTAATTCCGTAGGTCGAGACCCCACTGTACCTCTCTAAGCTAAATCCTAACCAGTTATTTTCCTAGCTAACTAGTGTCTAGCTTCACACATCTCTGAGCCCTAACTGGCTTCTTTATGTACCCCATTGTTACGTGGGTGCCTTACGTTTCACATCATGGTCTAATCCTATTGGACAAGTCAAGCGGTCAGATCCTGCTTTCTAAATCTCTCTCTTTCATCTGACTGGCTGTGGTTTTTCCATGACTTAATTGGCTAAGAAGTCTTGAGAAACATCGACACTATATCTATCCACCACAAGCTGGAACTGGGCTTTAAAGGAGAATAGTGATGCTAGGGAGAACTTTGAATACCAATAAAGCATGTTAGCACCAAGGGTAAATGTAAAGTTTTGAATTCTGGCAACAATGTACAATCAAGTTTTGCATCAATATCATCTACATGTCTATATTTCCACTGAAATAAACTTAGAACAGCAAGTATTACTAAAGGGGAGTTTAGAAAACACATCCTCTAACTACTTCTTGAAACCTTACTGAGAATCAGACTTACATCTTTCCTAACAGTATAAACTGAGAATATTTCTGTAAAGAATGTGCCTAACATTTAATCTAGCAGAAGCAGTTCAAGTATCTGAAAAGGCAAAGGTGATTTTCTGTCATTCCCTGTCATCTGACCTTATCTTGTGTCCACACACTGCATTATTAACCAAGAATCATGGGCGCCGAGCTATTATTGTGCTTGAAACTTCATTGTCCTGTGCAAATGCAGTTGAATGAAATTCAAAAGTGCTGGTTACCTGAACTAAGAAAGAAAGCACATAAAAGAAGTCCTAAGAGCCAATGTATTGTTTTGCTTGCAAGGCTATGAAAATACTGCAGAGGCAGGTCAGGAGAGCCTTCATAAAAAGCAGAGCCTTTACACAATTCTGGCAAGCTGTTTCAGAGATATATATATATTCTTTTTCTTTCTTTCTTTTCTTTTTCTTATTTGTCCTGATTTTCTCTCAATTGATTGGCTCTTCCGTTGTTGACATTATATTCAGGTTAAAATAATAACTGATACTAGAGGTTTTTGTTTTCTTTTTTTTCTGCACAATAGCGGGACTGAAAAAATTAATGAACTGCATCAGGAGTCAACGAGAGACAAACAGCATGGGTATCGTAGCCTTCAACTACAACCCGAAGATGCTGCCAACATTAAAAATGATAAACAAAGAAAAACTTTGTATAAAGGCTCATTCACTGGATGAGAAACAAAACAAATTCAACTTGCGCTGTGTGTCGCTGGATGTTTAACATATAAAAAGAGAACTCGTACGCAAACCTGGGGCACCGACAAGCCTTTCATGTTATGCTTAAAACACTATATGTACATCTACAGTATTACATAGCTGATTTAATATTACCAATTATTTACCAGCTGACTAATGAACATATACACCATTAAACTGTAAAAAATAGAGCTTAAGGACACCTAGCTTCATCTTGAACTTTGCCATTAATTATCATCTTCTGGAGCTGATTAATTCTTTAATTTGTACTTCATATCTCAAGAATGGATCGGATTTAATTTAAAATTGAATTTGAGCAATTAATTCCCCTGTATCCTGGTAAAAACTGCTGCTCAAGGAATTAAGCAGTAGATCCCAGAAGTAATTATTCATTTATTAATAACTTCTACTAAAATAGTGTTACTCCAAGGATATGTAGAACTTGTTGCTATTTGATATTCCAAAACACCCTGTGGAGTAGCCCAGGCATCTCTAAACGTTGTAAACGTCTACATGCTCTGCTCTCACCTTCAGGTTGTGCAGGTAACTCTGTATCCGGTCACCAGACGTGTCCAACAATAACTACATATTATATTTGCCCGGCGAACTACAGGTAAATGCCACAAAGATCTCCAGTAAATTCCACACATCCCTTCAACCCTGCAAAGGCAGTTCAAGAAGTTCCTTGGCTACGAAGGGGAAAATAACAAATTAAGAGTCCACAGAATTATGAGCAAAGACTGCAAATGGCAAAGACAGGAGAAGCTCCTTACCTAGAACAGCATGGAACGTATTCTATCGATTTTATCAAAATACTGAACACACAACACTGCAAAACTTAAGGCTTTTTAAAAAGTATTCATAAAAAAATTCTTGTTGCACATCTAAACATTTATTTCCCTCTTTACGTATCCAAAGAATTCATACGTCCAACTTTGAAGTTCTTAATTCTCCACAATAAATTCAATTACGGTAAGTACACGGGGCAGAATCAGACATTGGAAGGCTCAAGGATACTGGTGGCAGAACTACACATAATATTAATACTTGAATTGAGCCTGAAAGATGACTGTGCATTTCAGCCATTTTCATTAGCTAATCATATACCTTTACACCCAGATTACACGGTCACCCTGTCACCTCTGTAAGAGAACAAGATTCACCACAGGTCAGTGCACTAATCAACTATTTTGGACATAATTTAAGGTGCTTCAAAAATATGAGGATTTACCTTTATTACAGAGTCTTCTAGAATGATACTGTAATCAATACTGGTTACAGAAGACTAAACAACCCTAGAATACTTTCTTTCAATTGAGCAATACAATACGCTGTGTTGAAGTACTTGCTCAATCTTCTTTGTAATCTTTCTCTCTTCTTTATGTTTTGCATATGCATACTTGTTTATCTATAAGAAGTGGTAAGGTTCAAACTGCTGGAACAAAAGAGCATTGAAACTGAAAAAAATACTATTTATTCTCTGTTTTTTTTCCCTCTCCCTCCCTCCTTCCCTCTCTTTCTTTCTTTGCTTTCTGTGTGTGCACACAAGCAAGGTGAAGGAACACCACTGTTCTTCAAGTACCAGCCAATTACCAGAATTTGGATAGCAGTGGAACTAGTGCCTTTGTTCTTATCCTGTGGGGCAAATGTCTGCAAACAGTACAGAATCCCACAGGTAAAAATCTTCCTAGTAAAAGAATAATTACTAGCAAAGGGTCAGATAATTAGGATTAAGTTGACCTAGGGCAGCTGAACAGTTAAAAAATTCTAACAATGTGAATTGTTAATAGACTGGAGTGAGAAGGGTTTATATGAATCAGATTAATTGGAATAAGTTGGCACCTGCAACAGCTTCAAATGAGAAAATGTGAAGGTTCTGCAATGTATTTCCATAATTATACTCAAAGTTTAACTGGATGCAACATTTATTCTCAGCACTGCTCTCCCTGAAACCAGTAGGCATGTTTTTTGTTGTTGTTGTTGTTGTTGTTATGTGCCGTCAAGTAGGAACTCACTTATGTTGTCCCGAATAGGGCTTTCACGGAAAGTGAGATATTTAAGAAGTGGTTTTACTAGTTGCACTCCCCCAGTCAGTTTCCATGCTTGAATGTGGACTTTCTTCATAAATTACATGTACAAAAAAGTAGTTGCCTTATTGCAAAAACAAAAGACAAAAACAAAGAACCCTATCTGCTACAATTTACATAATATAAAGCATAAACAGTTGTGTGTGTGTTTTTTTTAAAAAAATCTTTCCAAACCCACATTCTTTAAAAAGAGCATTGAAAGAATTAGAACAGAAGTAATTTCTCTGGATCATCCATGAAAAGTAATCATCATTACAAACAACCTTGTCAACAAATAGCTTATTTCTGCAAGTGAATCAATAGGGCCATTTCACCTCATTGTCTGAAGAGGATTATACAGAATTTGTAAAGTGTACATATAAACATCTGCCTAGAAAGACAAAGGCTGAATTTATTATAACAAAGCATATTGGACCATACCAATTTATATATGATGCAGGAAGTTATGATTTCAAAATATCAGAAAATGTGTTTAGGGATATCCTTTGGGAAAAAAGTAGGCCAAGAACTCTATAGGGTTACGGTTAAGGAGCCTTGTGGTGCAGGGGTTAAAATGCAGTATTGCAGCCAAGATTTTGCTCACGATCTCAGTAGGATCCTGACAGGCACAGGTAGTCAGGTCACAGCTGATTCCACCTTTCATCTTCCCGGGGTCAGTAAATTGCATGCCCAGTTCACTTGGTGGGGCAATGTGTATCCTGCATAATTAACTGGTAAACTGCCCAGAGAGTGCTGTAAGTACTATAAGCAGCAACATTTCCATTCATCAGATCAGGTTTTTCATTGGCAACCTTCAAAATTATATTTTTAACTTTACTTAATATGTAAATGGTGTGTTCTCAAGTCAATTCTGACTTACGTGGATCCTTTAAGGGTTTTCTAGCTACAGAGTACTCAGAAGCAATTTACATTTGTTCTTCTTTTGGGGGGGTATCCTGGGACCGGGCAGCTTGCCCAAGGCCACACAAGCTGGCTCTTCTGCGAGGCACAGTGAGGAAGTGAACTCCCAACCTCTGGCTCCACAACCACATCCCTAACTTACAGAGCTTTCCAGCAACCCACTGTTAACACTACCTGCATTTTAATTATAATGAGCTCCCTTTATAGGAGAAAGGCAGGATAGAAATGAAACAAACAAGCATATATATTGCTTCCATTGATTTGTAATGTAGTCCGTGAAAGCCAGGAGAATAGCTTTTGTTCACTTGAGTATTTTCTTCCTTTGGAGTGAAAAATGTGTAAAGGTCCCTTTCACATTTCCTCAAGTAGCCAATGTACTTCACACACAAACTAGTACCAGTTGTCTTCTCATTTCAGATATACAGTGGTGCCCCGCATAGCGATGATAATCCGTGCAGCCAAAATCGTCGCTATACGGATTCGTCGCTATGTGAAATAAAAAAGCCCATAGGAATGCATTAAAACCCACCAACCCCCTGCCACCACCCCTCATGCCCCCCGCGGCAAAGCGGGGCTTTCAGAGGTGCATTTTCACTGCTGAAAAAGCCCCCAGAGGCTTCCGAAAGCAGCGTGAGGGGGGGGGCTCTGGGGGGCATGGGGGTGGTGGGCCTGCCCCTACCACATCCCCACCCACCCCACCCCGGCAAAGTGCCGCTTTCAGAGGCTTCCCCAGTGCATTTCCACTGCCTGTTTACCTGCTGGGCAAGCCTGGGGGAGCTTCTAAGAGCAGCGCCCATCAGCTGTAAGGCGGGGAGGGGGAGGGGCTGGAGCGGAGAAGATGGCTCCTGGCTCTTTTCTGGGACAATCGCTTCCCCCCCTCATTGCAAGCTGTGCAAAAATGGGCATTTGCGATGATGGGGGGGGAAGCCATCATCGCAAAGCGATTTTTCCCTATAGGGAACATCGCAATGCGATCACAAAAGCGATCACAAAATCTGCATCGCTATGCGGATTCATTGTTAAATGGGGTGCCCATTAAGCGAGGCACAACTGTAATTAGACTGTGTATTGTTTTGACCAACATCATATACACATATATGCTGTACTATAGCTTGGAACTTTTATACAAATTTAGTCTCTTGTTTTGGGCACACAGCTGAAATAAGAGCATATATAATTCAGAACTGGATTGTTGAAACTTAGTTCTTGGACTACTTCAACCAGAGTGCCATAACAAGCACGGCCACTGCTCATGGTGACTGATGGGTGCTGATAGTTCAAAAAGTAACTTTTTCATACTGTGTTCAGAGTCCCAATGACTGTAATGTAAGTAAAAAAAGGCAATGGCTTTTCTTTTTCAAATGCACATTCTTTTCTTTTTTGAATGCACATTTTTGAATGCACATTCTTGATTTTTATTCAGAAGAAATGACAAAACAAAGGATGATTTTTACTACTAGCTTTCATGACATAACTCATAGGTAGTAGCTTTGTGACAATGAAGCTGAAGGAATCTTGTTTTATCAATTGATTTACTCCATGTTCTGCTGCCCCTCTATCTCATTTGTGGCAGGATTTAAAATTAACACTTCTTAGGCTTGTAGGAAAAGGACTTTGACTGATGGTTAATCTATTCCATGAACGAGATCTGCAAAGATCTATTGTATGTCTTAAAGTTAATGTATAGTTAAAACAAAACAAAACAAAGAAGAGTAATAATAAAATCAATAATAGTTTGAATGGGGCTTGAAAGTAGAGAAAGGAAACAAACTGATTCAAATGCTAACTTTTCAAAAAAAAAATCCCTACGATGGACTCTATTAAGGCAACTATTCATTGGTTGAAGAAGCAGAAACAAAAGTAGGTAGAGAAGGTCATTGGATAAAGCATGAGGAAGTCTGGCCAAGCGTGTATGTGGGGTGGGGGGACCAGGGGAAGCGGAAAGCATCCACAGGCCATAAGGGGTATTGCCGGTGTGTTCTGTTGGGGAGAGAGGAGAGAGGAAAGGACTTCAGAGCACTGGCCCCCAACCTTGGGCCTCCAGATGTTCTTGGACCAACTCCCAGAAATCCTGGCCAGCAGAGGTGGTGCTGAAGGTTTCTAGCAGTTGTAGTCCAAGAACATCTGGAGGCCCAAGGTTGGGGACCACTGCTTTAGACCATACAAGGACTACAGACGTATGACCTTATCTGCAGTACAATAGTGCCATTGCCAAATGGGATTTCCTAAGCATTGCATGTTCATGGCACAAGGGACTTGCACTATCCAAATAATTACAGTGCAAGAATTTCAGCTACTGAGGGCACATACGTACGCGTATAGCTATGAACTGTTAATTATAATCTGTTTCCTTTGATTGCAAATGTACAACATTTATCATGAACAAAATTAGAAAAAGAATTGGTAGAGAAAGATAAAGAATAAGAGAACTGACAGAATTGCTAAGGGCAAATGAGCAACTGAACTTAAAAATATTTTTACTTTTATCTATGCGGCATGAACAAAGGAATCTGAAGGGGGAAACAGCCATCTTTTCAAATGCTCAAAAATTCTTTCTTTGAAAATTGTATCAGTAGTTTGTTTGAGTGCTCATTTGAGCACTCTCCCATGAAACAGCGTTATATATGATGTCCACAACTCATGTTAAGTATCTATGCCTTGTACACAGAATATCCCATGTTCAAAACCTGGCTTTTTTTGGAGGGGGGCAGGCTAGAAAATAATCTTGCCTATAACTGTGGTCAGCTGCAAGTAGTCGGTGTCATCTAAAGTCTCTCGTTACTAGAGCGGAGGGTGTTCTTACCCAAAATCTGAGTATGAGGTATTCCTTGATCCATCAGCCACTCTCAATGTCAATTATACTGAGCTAGGTGACTGTATATCCCATATTGTTAGAAGGCAGCTTCCTAGATAAGGTTATATAGGTTGGAGCTGCACATCTTGAAAGAGTTGTTTTGTGGGACTGCAGCTGCCAGGGTGTGCTGTAGTTGAGGGAATTCCGAAAAGTATAGTCCAAAGTCATGCATGTCATTCCCTACTATAGCCAGCAGGACTTGTATTTCAGAAGTACAGTAATGCTGACAGCAATGGCTACATAAGAGCACTGTTCTTGACCCTCTGTGCTGAAGTTCGTACATTAAACATACGTAATAGAACGTCATGATGCTGGGAAATTAATACAGCCATCAGAGTAAACCAGGACATTTGTCTTACTTAGAGGCTGTAGTGTTTTCACTACAGCTTCCTAAACATAGAGATGTTCCAAAGTATCCTTTCTCTGGGAGAAGCGTTACATACAGATAGGCAGATACACCCCAATCATAGCAACCTGTGTAGGTTTCACTCAGTGATGGAGCCCATGCTTTGCATGAAGGAGATCCCAGGTTCAACTTCCACCACCTCCAGGTAGTGGGCTTTCTTTTTCGCATAGCGACTAATCTGTGTAGTGACAATTTTTGCTGCACGGATTATTGTCGCTATGCAGGGCACCACTGTACACAGACTAAAAGACAGACACACAGCGCCAGCAACTGGAGGAGACGCTCCTGGATGGTTTCAGGAGTGGCAATTCAATTGCTCTGGCTCTTAAAATAGACTCTTTTTTATTTTTTATTCTGGAAGTGAACTAGTGGCCATTTATTTTTGTTTGTGTTTTGTTTGTTGTATATATCCTAAAAGCCTACCGATGCTATTTCTTTCTCACTAGAAGCTATAATAGCTAAACTGAGGCTAACACATTTGGGCATATTGTGAGAGGACAAGACTCACTAGAAAAGGCAATAATACTAGGAAAAACAAAAGGAGGTCGGGTGGGTGGGGGAGGAAATCTAACCTGAGATGGATTAACTCAATAATGAAACTACAGCTTTTGGGTTTGTAAGACTTGATCAGAGCTGTTAACAACAGGACATTTGCGAAGCCATTAATTTATAGGGCGGACATAAGACAGAAATGGCTTTATGAAACGTAGCAACAGTATGCAGAAAGGCTCAGATATGGATAGTTAATGGACAGTTTGTACCGTCTTACATAGTTGGATGAGCCAAATACTTTGTGCCTGCAAACCTCCTGAAAACAAGCCTGACACCCATGTCAGAGGAACGGAGGGATGACTATTTTTACTTTGGTTTTTTTTCCAACTCCACTAATGAAATAGAGAGATAAATTGCTCTCTAAAAACCAAAGGATTAAGCCCCACTAATTGCACTACTAATAAAATGCATGTCTCTTGATTAATAACCCTCAGAGCTTCCAGCATCTGACATAAAAAATTATATCTCCAAAGCACAAATACACAAGGGTAAGGATATATAACATTAAACCAACATACAATTAGCAACACTTTATTTTAATTATCTTTGGGTACTATTAATGCTGCCCTGTAGTTCATTTTTCTTCATGGATTACTCTTTAGACTGCTTGTGTAGATTAATTCTGGAAGTATTGGCACACTCAGTTGTTGTTCTTTAAAAAAACAAAAACAAGCTGAAATACAAAGCTGGAATCAATGACGAAATCCTATTTGCTGACCTTCCACAGCCAGGTTCACCTGCCATAGCATTTCTTCCCTCCCTCCCTTCCTCAAGGCAATTGACAAGAATTGATAAAAAGCTATGACTTCATTAAATAACTATCTGCTGTCAGAAAATGAAATGATCAAAATGCAAATGGTTACACAGACTAACGTTGCCACAGTTTAATATAAATACCTGGAAAATAGATTAGAAAGATCGCATGCAGAATTCACCTGCTTCAAGGGGAAGTGAGCGTGGATGTTGCAGAAGCAAACGCCATAACATACCTATCTTTTGCGAACGTTGGTTTAAGCACTGATGAAATGATGTATTCACAAGTATGAAAATACATACATAATACAGTGCACTAAGGCATGATACAAGGAATACAAATGTTTAAAACCTTTTAACTTGAACCATTTAAAATGGAGTTTTTAATGTTGTTATATATAAAATTATACATTGAAATATAAAAACTGGTGGTGGTTGTCAAACACTCTTATGCATGTCCATTCAAACACTCTTATGGATGTCCATTCAATACTTTGTGTTTGAAGCTAGTCTTGGACGCAGGAAAACAGCTATCACGTTTGAAGCTCTGCTTCCCATTCTCTAGCCAAATAAGCTGTACTTTGTAATTATCTCAACTAGCTCAAGAAATCTGCTGCAGCACTGAATCATTTTGATTATGATTTATTTTAAAAAATGAATATTTACTAAGAACTGTAAGGTAAAGGTAAAGGTTCCCCTTGACATTTAGTCCAGTTGTGTCCAACTCTAGGGTGCGGTGCTCATCCCCGTGTCCAAGCCATAGAGCCAGCATTTGTCCATAGACAGTTTCCGCGGCCACGTGGCCAGCGCAACTAGACACGGAATACTGTGACTTTCTCACTGTGGTGGTACCTATTTATCTACTTGCATTTACATGCTTTCGAACTGCTAGGTTGGCAGGAGTTGGGACAAGCGATGGGAGCTCACTCTGTCGCGAGGATTCGATCTTACGACTGCTGGTCTTCTGACCTTGCACCACAGAAGCTTCTGCGGTTTAACCCGCAGCGCCACCAGGTACCATAAAAAGTACTAAGAACTGTACACAGTCGTAAAAAAAAAAACAACTTACCAATCAAAACAGACAGTTCCTCACAGAAAAAGAATAAATTCTTGGGACACCTTAAAGACTAGCTTGTTCTAATGCGAGTGAGCCTCAATGGGATGAAGCTGACCTATTGCATCTGATAAACTGAATTCCGGTGAAGAAAAAGCTACACCAAACACAATTTGTCTTTAAAGTTGCAAGACAAGGGCAATTTTCCCAGGAAACAATGAAAACCTAAACATTTTTGAATAATTAGCAAACGTTGCTCTCTCATTGTTCAATACTAAATTTCAAGGGATGGATGGATGGATGGATGGATGGATGGACAGTTGTTGCTATGTGCTGTCAAATCAGAACAACTTATAGCAACCCTAATATGGCTTTCGAGGTAAATGAGATATTAAGGACTAGTTTCACTAGTTTCATACCCCCACTGAGTTTCCATAGCTTAGTGGGGATTTGAACCCAGGCCTCCTGAATCCTATTCCATCACTTGATCCACTACACCATGCCAGGTATTATCAACAAATTAATCATAGCTTTTCAAATATCACCTCTAGGAGCCCAGTCAAGAAATCAGCTATATCAATCAGTCCACAGATTAACCTTGGGGACCACTGCCCTAAAATCACCTGTGCCCTGCCATCCTTTAAAGTCTAAGGATACTGTTGTACAAGAACCAACAGCATTTATATGACTAGTGAGAGAAGTGGCAATAACTCTTAAGAGCAAATCATGAACTAGTTTGAAGCTTGTTACTGCTGCAGTCAGCTGCCAGCTATGCTGGTAATTTGATACATGTCAATTAGGCCATGCGGTATTCAGATTGGACCTATCTCTAGTTTTCGTCTCTTCCTTATCGTGGAAGAAGAGAACATAGAAGCAATACAATGGAGCCCTTTCGTGGTTTGTGCCCTACATGTACACCTGAAGCTGTATCATAAAAGACTACATCTTCTGTATTAAAATCTCTGCGGGTTTCAGCAAGCCTCAAGCTTGAAAGAAGTTACATTTATTTATGAAGTTTCTTTTTAAGAATATATGATCCTTGACATTAGAGAAAGATCATTTCAGTGGTTCCAAGATGGAGCATTGCACTCCTCCTGGTTTAATGAATCATGATAAAAAAAATACATTGTAACATGAGCCTAGGTGAGCTGAGAAAGATTTATAGTGCAGCAGCATTCAGTACCAATAAAAGCTAGAGACCTCCTATGCAAGAAGGTTCTTTTTATCTTACCTCCAGAGCCTTCAGCCGTTCCAGCAGTAATTTCGTCTTTTCTTTTTCCTCTTCAGTGCTGCTGTTTTCATTCCTTGAATCTTTATCTACTGCCAAAGAAATGTCTTCCACGTCTGTTTTGCATCTCTTGCCTTCCTGCGTTAATGTTTCCTAAAACAGTGACAATTCATTATTTTTTTTACCAATCAAAGAGAAAACATGTTGATCAAGTGCTCTACTTACATTCTCCCATGCAAACAATGATAGACATACACTGTGAATGTACAGCAACCTGGATGAAGCATAAGCAGGGCTCCTACACTTGCAATTAGGTGGACCTACATTGTTTTGGATCCTTACTGAGAATCCCCCTTTGATTTTCCTTTGCTGGGCTTTTGCAATGTCCCACTCTCCATCTTAGAGTTAGGCCAGAACAATCCGTTAAAGGGGCCTATCAGCAAAAGCTGTGGCTTTGTCATCTCCTCCTCTGTGACACTGAGAAGGTGATGCCTTTCAAAATATTGGCCTTAATGCCATCTAACTGCAAGTTTGCTGCTCCGTAGCAATGTCTGCTACTTGACAGAATGGAGAACTCACAATGTGCTGGTACTGCATCAACATTCTGGATTTCTAATTGCGTTACCAGAGAATAAAGGAGACGCTGCACCCAGATAAGGAGGCAGGGCAGGGAAGCCTGTGCTGCTGCTCGCGACTGGGCGACCAACCATGGAGGCAGGGGAGGGAAGTGTGCGGTGCCCACAGAACATCCCAGGCAAAACCACCAAAGCACAATTCATGCCCATCTCTATGTAACGAACACAGCTAACATAAAGATTCAACGCTGTTTCCCAGATGACACATACGACCTCAAAAGAACCTGACTGCTGGATAGCTCAGTGGTTTAGGTATCTGGCTTCTGGCTGCTGGAACCAGAGGTTGGGAGTTTGAGTCCCTTTCAGCTCTGCAATTTTAAGATGGCAATGATGACAACAACAGCTTCCTGATCTCACTGCAGCCTGTAGGCATCCAACAGATCACCTGTGAGGACCAGGTGCTCTGACGTGGGGGGGGGGGAGTCTGCCTCCTTTGTCCATCTTCTATGGATGCTGAATGTGAGCAAAGGTCTCTGGGAATGGGGGTTTCGACATTCCACAGATGAGCTGTTAAAAATGGCCAGCTGAAAGAGGATCAGGGAAAATGAGGAAGACAGAAGGGTGTCAAACAAAAGGTCCAACTGCTTAAATTGTTCCCAACACACCTCATTATAGCACAATGTTAGCAGTTCAGAGAAACCTCTTGATCTATTCAGTTTTGTGCAAATGCTGAGCATTGATACTATATTCATTTACCTGTAAGTTGTTCCATTTCACTCACTGGGATTATGTTCTAAATAGACATGTCTAGACTGCACTGTGACTCTGGGATAACTTAATCAACCCTACACTATAAATTTATAGTGTGTTTCAAGATCTGTACCAGGACAACTTCAGTCAATTGACTCTACAGTACATTCAATTCTTCAAAAAGCCTCCAGTTTATGAATGTGAGATACAGTGGTGCCTCGCTTAACGACAATAATCCATTCCAGGAAAATTGCCGTTAAGCGAAAACATCGTAAAGCGAAAATAAAAACCCCATTGGAATGCAGTGGAACCCGTTCAATGCTTTCCAATGGGGTAAAAACTCACAGTCCAGCGAAGATCCTCCATACGGTGGCTATTTTCGCTGCCTGTATAGTGAGGAATCCGTCCCTAAACACAGCAGGGAGCCATTTTAATCACCTGGTGGCCATTTTGAAACCGCCAATCAGCTGTTCAAAAAACGTCATTTTACAAAGAATCGGTTCCTGAAACAGGGAACCGATCAACGCAAAGCGAAATTTCCCCATTCAGACCATTGTTTTGCGATTGCAATTGTGATCGTTAAGCGGTTTCATCATAATGCGGGGCAATCGTAAAGCGAGGCACCATTGTATTGTGATTCAAAATTCCAGGAAATGGCCCAATATTGCTGCACAATATTGTGCCCATGCAGCCAGAAGGAAAAAGGATGCCAAGCTTTACATAGCAAAGGGTAGGCTGAATGTTGACAACTCCAATGGCACCACTCAAGATAGTCTACAGGATAACCTCTTCTGCTCATTACCATTCACAAAGTGACACCAAGCAAAGGAAAACCCCTGAAGCTGACTCCTTTTTTCATGAGTTAACCACTTCTCACCCAAACACAACTGTCAGGGCAGAAAAACTGACTAGAAAAAAACAATATTGCTGGGAAAAGTAGGGGACAGCAGTAGGAAAACCTAACACGAGATAGATTGTCTCAGTAAAGGAAGTCACAATTGTTAGTTTGCAAGACCTAAGCAAAACTTGCTGGAAAAGACAATACAGTATTGCTGAGAAAAGGGGGGAGCAGCAGGAAGAGAGATGAACCTAACATGAGATGCTTTTGGTCTGCAAGAACTGTGCAGAGATGTTAATGATAGGACATTTGAGAAGTCATTAATTAACTGAAATAGTAACTATACATGAGAAGTGACTTGATGGGACATAACATTTTGGGTCATGACATTACCAAACAATTGGTAAAGTGACAATGTGGGTGCAATGGTTGAGACTATGACAATATATAAGCTCTGCTAAAGTAAGAATATCCAAATTTGGCACAGAGCAAAAGTGGACTGCCTGCTACAACTGTGCCAAATGTGGTGTTAATCTGTAGTCCAGTTTCAAAGTTATAATTTTTTGTTTGGAGTGCCCACATTTTTTAGAATTGCCATGCACAATGTTGATTTGTTCTGGTGTACAATACCATAGATCCAGGTATAAAATAGCGGATTGCTAGATTATATGTTCAGGGGTTGATTTAGCATAAACAAGGTAAAGTCTAGGAGGAGAGGCCAAGGAAGAAAGACATATAGTTACAGGGAAAAAATACAGGGATCACAGAAAATGGAGGGTGAAGTTAAAGAGCAGTGACAAAGAAGGGCCACCGACAATCAAATAAAGCATGAAGTTGAATACATGTTTCCTGCAACTAACCCATTTTTCCCTCCCATAATAAGAGCTCCCCACAGATGCATACTTGAGCTAAAAGACTTTCAGATTAGACTCCTGTTTATCTTCCAATTATCAATCGTAAAACATATTAAATGAAATGTTTGATTCAGGAAAATCAAGTGCCATATCAGTTAAAGCGGTGGCTTGAGGGAGTGTTGCTTCTAAGAACGTGTTAAGCATGTTGTCTGCTTTGATCCTGATATCGTCTTAAAGGCCCACAAAAACTTAGTGGGATTCAGCACCATACAGCAGAAAAGGACATGAAGAAATGTGTGTAGGACTGTGCTATTCATCTTTTTTTGTCAACTAGATCCTTCCTTCTATTTTCTTTGAGCTACAAGAATTAGTCCAGTGATTTCTGCTCCAAAAACACAGCTTGCAAGATCGAATATGCAGGGATTTGTGCTTGGAAAAGTATCCTGTATTTGACTGTAAAAATATTTTAAAATATATTAAATTATAAATAATTTAGGACCAGAACTTTGATCTGAACTATAATTAAACCATAAAAAGTACAACAAGACATAGAAATATTACATGACAAGTACCGAAACAGCTAAGCAAGGCATATCATGTCTGAAGAACCCAGTATGTCTGCTACCCTGCAGGTGTCTGGACCAGAAAAATTCAATGAGGGTGCTACAAATCTCCCTGGGAAGTTTGTTTTCCAAGTATGATTGTGACAACCCCAGACCTACCGGAGTATGCCACACTTTAATTAAGCTGCCACCAACCATTCCCTATAAGGAGTCACACAGACCAGGAATGGATTTTTAACAAACAAAAGAACAAGGTTTATTTAAATAACAAACAGGGTAAATAAAAAGATCTGGTAAATAAGATACTGTAACGTGGCTTAGTCTCAATCATACATACAACAGTTTGGTTCACACAGAACACTTTAAAGTAAAGCACAGACCCTGAACCTATCAGTTCTGGCTACCCAAATAGAAACCTGAACCTATCAGGTAGGTACTAACTGACACACAGTTGTACCCAGTCTGACACACAGACTCCAACTCCTACAACTAAACTTCTCCACACAAGCTCCAAATATATATACAGTACAGCCCCTCCTCCCTGATGTCCCGCCTTCCACTCCCCATAGGATGGAACTTTCCCTCCAAACCCATGACAGACAGGTACCATCAGTGCTGTATGTAACAATGATGATATCACAAATAAGGCTACAGCCTAACAGCTCACAGGTCTCATTTGGCAAATGGAGAATATGAGATGGTCTCAGAGGTACACATGGGAATAGTCCTATATGAAGATGGGATCCGAGGTTGTCACAGCTATAGCACTACTATTTATTTTACTGTATTTATATACCAAGTATCATGCATTTATGTTTCATGTCCTTTGTTATCCCAACCCATCAGGTTGTGGTAACCCATCAACATCTCTACTTCTTTAACTATAATATTTTGTTTTCTTGCAGTATAATTCTTTTTCAGATGTTTGCATACATTTGGAATGCCAACTTTGTTCATTCCAATTTCCACCAAGTTTAGATATAAGAACTGCAAGAGGAGTAGTGTTCATATTCTCAAGGCCTCATGCAGCTATATACATTTGTTTTACTTGAACAGTCCTGTTGGAAAACTGATTTTTATACTTCCTATTTAGGTCATGGGGATTGCTCAAAAACTGGGGGGGAAATGTAATTAGCTTGTGTATGCCTAAGAGCTCATGCTAAATACTGTATTACATACAAAACACTATCTGTATACAGTGGTGCCTCGCTAGACGATTGCCTCACAAAATGAGGAATTCGCTAGACAATGACTTTTTTGAGCAATGTTGCACTTCGCAAAACGATTGTTCCTATGGGCAATTTTCGCTGGACGATGTTTGGGTCCTTGCCTCGCAAGATGGTTTTTTTTAAAACCCTGTTTCGCAAGACAGTCCCCCCCCCCAATTGAAACACATTAATTACATAAGACCTAATTTTTTATCCCAAAAAAGTGGGGGAGAAAGTGTATGCTGCTGGCTTTCCAAGGTCTGCTTCTTGAAAAAATAGCAGCATACACTTTCTCCCCCACTTTTTGGGGATAAAAAAGTACGCCTTATGTAATTAATATATTTGAATGGGGGGAAAAACCATCTTGCAAAGCATTGCCAATGGGGTTATGGCTGCAAAGTTACATGGTAGAGAATGGTGAAAACAATCAGGAGGCAAAGGGTAAAGAGAATGTAAAAACACCAGGGAAATCACAAATGTAATCCCCCATTACCACAAATTATGCAGTTGAGTTCCCCACATTTGGGGAAATCACAGGGATCAGCAACACACCCAAAGTGCAATGGATGAGCCTCCCCCTGGCAAAACCACTTTTATGACATGGTATTTCCTCTGCAAGGTATGAGTTGGAATGCCCCTTGCACCTCATTCCCCATTCTGTCCCCTGACCTCCCAAGGCATGGTGACCCCCTGGCTGCACCTCCCACTCAGTACAGGGCTGCACAGCCCCAGTCCTGCCAGAGGCCAAGAGAGCTCCTCAGTGTTTTTGGGTGCCCTGTGGGACCCCCATCAGGGGCTAGGTGTTCTTCCCACAATCCTCTAGTGCACAGGTATTAGCATCTCTCTTTCTCCTCATCAGGACCTATTGCAAAGGCAGCAAGTCCTGGTGATGTCCTGCATTGCATTCTTCCTCTTTTTCTCCCCTGTGGTAAAGGAACAGGGCAAAAGGAGTCACCATTATCAGGAGCCAGGGGGCTGCTTTGATTCCTTTCATCCTCTTTCTTTGTTGCTGATGAGAGAAAGAGGAGGAAGGTCATCTGAGACCCATTGAATTTCCAAAGGCAGTGCAGGCGAGGGGATTGTTTTTCCCCAATATGGTATGGGGAACTCTGTTTTGCAAGAAATTTTTCACAAGACAGTGATTTTTTCCCCAATTGGAACACATTAAATAGATTTTAATGCATTCCAATGGGGAACTGGGTTGCACAAGATGTTTTTGCAAGACAGCGATTTCTATGGAACGAATTAAAATCGTTTCGCGAGGCACCACTGTACTCTTACAATTATGAAATTGGCCACAATGCTCCAAAGCATGTGTTGTTATTGTTGCTAAAGGCTGTCAAGTCACTTCCAAGTTATGGTGACTCTATAAATCACTGACCTCCAAAATGTCATGTCTTAAATAGCCTTGCTCAGCTCTTGTATGTTCCTTGATGGAGTCAATCCATCTCATATTTGGTCTTCCTTTTTTCCTGCTTCCTTCAACTTTTCCTAGCTGTCTCAAAAAATGTATGACAAGACAGTGCAAAACACTTACTACATTTTTAAAATTTGATCATAAGCACATTAACCCATCTTAGACTCATGTCCTGCAACTTTTGTACTTTTCTTCTACTTTCCTTCCATCTTCTTAACATTTTCTTCTCTGATCCCAACCTCCCCTTCTGCTTTCTTCCTTTGGATGGGTTCCTTATGAAGCAGGCATGGGCAGCAAAAGCAGGCAAAGACTGGACTACGTAGAGCTCCTTGCCTTTTTACAAGAGAGGTGTTGGTTGGTTGGTTTGAAATGGGGAAACTTACAATAACAGCATCTTGCACTTGAACACCAAAGTGGTACAATTCTCTGCAGCACATGAATCCATGTGCATATACTAATACTTGCAATTTGTGTTTCTAGGAATTTGTAATTTGTAATTTTTCCTACATGCTTTAGATGGGATTGGGCCCCATCTGGATCTCTCAAGAAGAAGGGTGAGATATAAGTCATGCATACAAATAATTAAAAAGACATGCTGATCATTCAGTTTCCTAGAAAAACAAATTTCCTTGTGGGTCACTACGCATATTTAAGAAGCACAAATCACACTTCACTATGATTCAGAATATGGTTCCATGACCATCCTAAACATATGGATGCTCAAACTCTCGCTGATCTTCATTGCTGGGGTTGACAAAATACCCTCCATGGACATTATAAAGGGATAGTGTGTGTGTGTGTGGGGGGAAGTAATATAAAGATTTCAGGAAGAAAGCAGATCAGGAGTGGGAGTTTGTACATGCAATTGTAAATACTGAACACCTGTAAAGGGTGACCCGTTCCTGACAGGCAACTGTGCAATACATGTTCTTCATGCCTATTTTCTACTCTGCACAGATTTGCACATTTTAAAAGCCTGCCCTTCTTTATTAACTTGTAGCACTCCATTATTCAGTACCAGATGGCTATAATTTGCATCCTCCCTTTGGAGAAGAGTGGAGAAGCAAGTGGTTGATATCTATAGCTGAAAATATTTTCTGAGGAAAAACTATCGTTGAATGGAGAGACTTGGTTTTCAATGGCCAGTACCAGCAGATATCAAAATACAGTGGTGCCTCGCTTAGCGAGTGCACCGTATAGCGATGTTTCCGTATAGCGATCCCTTTTTCGGGATCGCTATACGGAAACATACCCGATCTTCGCAATGGGGAAAACCCGCATTGCGAAGATCGGGTATTGCGGCGGCCATTTTGGAGCCGCCGAACAGCTGTTCGGCGGCTCCAAAATGGCCGCCGGAAGCCCGGAAATGACTGCCGGCAGCCGTTTTCACGCCCTGCCCTCGCTTAGTGAGGGCGCGAAAATGGCTGCCGGCAAGGGGAATCCTCGCTGAACGGGTAAGTAGGCAAGGTATTGGAACGCATTAAACTAAGTTTAATGCGTTTCAATACGTTTTCCCTACCCGTTTAGCGACGATTCCGCATAGCGAGGGTTAATCCGGAACGGATTAACCTCACTATGCGGGGCACCACTGTAGCTGAAAAAGGTAAGGAACAGGTGTCTTATATATGTTCATCATCTAGTCATTTAGTCGTGTCCGACTCTTCATGACCCCATGGACCAGAGCACACCAGGCCCTCCTGTCTTCCACTGCATCCCAGAGTTGGGTCCAATTCATGTTGGTAGCTTTGATGACACTGTCCAGCCATCTCGTCTTCTGTCGTCCCCTTCTCCTCTTGCCTTCATACTTTCCCAGCATTGGGGGTTTTTCCAGGGAGTCTTCTCTTCTCATGAGATGGCCAAAGTACTGGAGCCTCAGCTTCAGGATCTGTCCTTCCAGTGAGCACTCAGGGTTGATTTCCTTTAGAATTGATAGGTTTGTTCTCCTTGCAGTCCAGGGGATTCTCAAGAGCCTCCGCCAGCACCACAATTCAAAGGCATCAATTCTTCGGCGGTCTGCTTTCTTTATGGTCCAGCTCTCACTTCCATACATCACTACAGGAAAAACCATAGCTTTGACTATTCGGACTTTCGTTGGCAAGGTGATGTCTCTGTTTTTTAAAATGCTTTCAAGATTTGTCATCGCTTTCCTCCCAAGAAGCAGGCGTCTTTTAATTTCGTGGCTGCTGTCTCCATCTGCAGTGATCATGGAGCCCAGGAAAATAAAATCTGTCACTGCCTTCATATCTTCCCCTTCTATTTTCCAGGAGGTGATGGGACCAGTGGCCATCATCTTAGTTTTTTTGATGTCGAGTTTCAGACCGTTTTTTGTACTCTCCTCTTTCATTCTCATTACAAGGTTCTTTAATTCCTCCTCACTTTCTGCCATCAGAGTGGTATTGTCTGCATATCTGAAGTTGTTGATATTTCTTCCAGCAATCTTAATTCCAGCTTCGGACTCATCCAGTCCAGCCTTTCACATGATGTATTCTGCATATAAGTTAAATAAGCAGGGGGACAATATACAGCCTTGTCGTACTCCTTTCCCAATTTTGAACCAATCCGTTGTTCCATATCCAGTTCTAACTGTTGCTTCCTGTCCCACATATAGGTTTCTCATGAGATAGATAAGGTGGTCAGGCACTCCCATTTCTTTAAGGACTTGCCATAGTTTGCTGTGCTCCACACAAAGGCTTTTGCGTAGTCAATGAAGCAGAAGTAGATATTTTTCTGGAACTCTCTGGCTTTTTCCATAATCCAGCACAAGTTAGCAATTTGGTCTCTAGTTCCTCTGCCTCTTCGGAATCCAGCTTGTACTTCTGGGAGTTCTCGGTCCACATACTGCTGAAGCCTACCTTGTAGGATTTTGAGCATAACCTTGCTAGCGTGTGAAATGAGTGCAATTGTACGGTAGTTGGAGCATTCTTTGGCACTGCCTTTCTTTGGGATTGGGATGTAGACTGATCTTTTCCAATCCTCTGGCCACTGTTGGGTTTTCCAAACTTGCTGGCATATTGAATGTAGCACCTTAACAGCATCATCTTTTAAGATTTTAAATAGTTCAACTGGAATGCCATCACCTCCACTGGCCTTGTTGTTAGGCAGGCTTTCTAAGGCCCACTTGACTTCGCTCTCCAGGATGTCTGGCTCAAGGTCAGCAACTACATTGTCTGGGTTGTCCGGGATATCCAAATCTTTCTGATATAATTCCTCTGTGTATTCTTGCCACCTCTTCTTGATGTCTTCTGCTTCTGTTAGGTCCCTCCCATTTTTGTCCTTTATCATGTCCATCTTTGCACAAAATGCTCCTCTAATATCTTCAATTTTCCTGAACAGATCTCTGGTTTTTCCTTTTCTGTTATTTTCCTCTATTTCTTTGCATTGTTCATTTAAGAAGGCTCTTGTCTCTCCTTGCTATTCTTTGGAAGTCTGCATTCAATTTTCTGTAACTTTCCCTATCTCCCTTGCATTTTGCTTCCCTTCTCCTCTCTGCTATTTCTAAGGCCTCATTGGACAGCCACTTTGCTTTCTTGCATTTCCTTTTCTTTTGGGATGGTTTTAGTTGCTGCCTCCTGGACAATGTTACGAGCCTCTATCCAAAGTTCTTCAGGCACTCTGTCCACCAAATCTAGTTCCTTAAATCTTTACTTCCACTGTGTATTCATAAGGGATTTGGTTTAGATTATACCTGAGCGGCCCAGTGGTTTTTCCTACTCTCTTCAGTCTAAGCTTGAATTTTGCTATGAGGAGCTGATGATCAGAGCCGCAGTCAGCTCCAGATCTTGTTTTTGCTGACTGTATAGAGCTTCTCCATCTTTGGCTGCAAAGAATATAATCAATCTGATTTCGTGCTGCTTATATAACGCCCCATAGCGCTTCAAGCACTCTCTGGGCGGTTTACAATTTAATTATGCAGGCTACAGTTTGCCTCCCCCCAGCAAAATGGGTACTCATTTTACCGACCTCGGAAGGATAGAAGGCTGAGTCAACCTTGAGCCGGCTACCTGGGATTTGAACCCCAGGTCGTGAGCACAGTTTTAGCTGCAGTACAGCGGTTTAACCACTGCGCCACGATGCTCTTCATAAAGAAGGCTGACCGCCGAAGAATTGATGCTTTTGAATTGTGGTGCTGGATGAGACTCTTGAGAGTCCCCTGGACTGCAAGGATAACAAACCTATCCATCCTGAAGGAAATCATCCCTGAGTGCTCACTGGAAGGACAGATCCTGAAGCTGAGGCTCCAGTACTTCGGCCATCTCATGAGAAGAGAAGACTCCCTGGAAAAAACCCCAATGCTGGGAAAGTATGAAGGCAAGAGGAGAAGGGGACGACAGAAGACGAGATGGTTGGACAGTGTCATCAAAGCTACCGACATGAATTGGACCCAACTCTGGGATGCAGTGGAAGACAGGAGGGCCTGGTGTGCTCTGGTCCATGGGGTCATGAAGAGTCAGAGAAAACTTAACGACTAAACAACAACCAAAACCAGATGTCAGTTAGAGAAGAGACAGGAAGGGGGCAAAGTATATAAAAAGGTAAGAAAAATAAGAAAAACCAGAGAGATTTTAAAAATAATAATAAAGTACCAAATCAGATGGTTGTGACTGCTTTCAACACCCCCATTTACTTCTTTTCTCATAAAAAACAGAGATTAGATATAACACTGGATGCAGAAATAACATACAGCTCCATATTCATGAGCTAAACATCAAGTTCTGAAGTGAGTGAGGGGGAGAGGGGATGACAGTCTACAGCTAAAACCATGGATTATTATTTAAAAAATGTGTTGTAGAAACCCAAACTACCCCTGTGTGAAATACATACAATTTGGACTGCTATGCAGTTTTCCCCTGCAAAGGGAACATATTACATATCATATGAGTATAGCGGAAAAATCATGATTCATTTGGTGTTTAGACACATGAAGTAGATTATCAACTTTTGAGTAGCCAACAGGATATGTCACTGGTGATTTTTTTTCATGCTGACCTAAACAGGGATTAAAGCCTTACCTGCACAACTGGATTCAGCAGTCTGTTACTGCTTTTCAGGCTTCTTTTACTCACACAGATATTGGTTTCGTTCCCATGGTTTTACTGTCATTATGCAGTGTTTAGATTAGTTTATGACCTGATTTTTGAAGTTCAGACACTAAAATATGCCTCCTGACAATTAGCATTGGCACCTACCTTCTTTTTGTACCTGTTTTGACTCAGAGGCAATTAACATGACAAAAAGGCATTTTATACCTTCATATCCAAGATACGTATTGGACTTGTCTACTGAATTTTGGATATGCCTTCTGTTCAGTTCTGTGTGGAGAGTATGAGAATAAGGTTTCCATAATCTTGGTGTTCCTTTTTTCTGAGTTGACTTGAAATAACTATTTTTCCTTACTATTGGAAAACCTTTCAGCTCGCTAAGACTGTGGTAAAATGAGTTATGTCATGAGATTGAAGGAGAGTGGGACTTGTAGTCAATGAGAAGGAAAGAAAATGGAGTCAGTTAGGTTTTAAAAGTGAAAGGAGTTGAAGACATGAGAATGTGTAAAAGACAGAGAGGCTGTTTTTCTTAATTTATAGCCAGGCTGATATGGAGTGAAACCTGGTAAGAATGCAAGGACAAAGAGGCCCCAGTGCGAAGACCAAACAAATTCTTTTCTAATTGGAATGGCGATAAACCACCTGCATCTCCATGAGAACTGTAGGAGGAATGGACAGTTACACCTCTTTGAGTTGATTGGTTTACAGTCATGAAAAAGGAGGTCCGAGGAATGTAGAGAAATGGACAATGAGTTATGTTGGAGAGAGACCATTTTGTGGAAGAGAACTTTTGCCTGAGAGAAGTTATTGATGGTTTGTGTTATGTAGCTTGAAGGGAAAGAATGTAGGTAAGAAAGAAGGAGGTGGGGCTAGCCCACCATAGCCTAGTTTTTAGTCTTTATTATTTTAATGGGAATTAGTTGTTGTACAGTGGTGCCTCGCTTGATGTGGATAATTTGTTCCATTCAAATCGCTGTTAAGCGAAATCCTCATCAAGCGAAACGAAAAAGCCCATTGAAATGCATTGAAAACCGGTTCAATGCATTCCAATGGGCGAAATACCTCAGCGTCCAGCGAAGATCCTCCATAGGCGGCCATTTTCCGGTGCCTGTAATGCGAGGAATTCGTCCTAAAGCACAGCGGGGAGCCATTTTGCACAGCAGGCGGCCATTTTGAAACCTGACGATCAGCTGTTTTTGATCGCTGTTAAGCGAAAAATCGGTTCCTGAAGCAGGGAACTGATCGTCATAAAACGGAAAAACCCCATTGAATCATCATTTAGCGATCGCAATAGTGATAGCAAAAAACTAATCGCCAAGCAATTTTCTCGTCTAACAAGGTAATCATCAAGCGAGGCACCACTGTATTTAACTGTGGTAATCATTTGAACATGTCTTTATGCTAATGCTTGAACAAAAATAAACTGTTTCTATGAAACTATATTTTCTTAATAAAAATAATTACTGTATAAAAATCCTTACTGGGGACTAGTCTCTTGGATCAGCAGGGTTTGACTAAATACAGAGGAGTGGTAAAAGCCATTGACTAGCTACCATAGAGAAGTCCTATTTAGCTGAGCTTTTGTGAGTTCTATGGAGCCGCAGAGCCCATGTTCCTGTACTTGCAAAGTACTGAATAAAGTAAAGTGTTATTTTAAGGTCAGGCTTCTTCCAGTTGCAAATGCTATGCTCTGCTGGAGGTTGAGGACTTGCCCCAGTGTAAAGTGGTAGATTTGTGGCCTGCGGAACTCCCTGCCCAAATGACATATGCTCCTTAGGGAGATTTGTCACAGGCCATTACTAAAATATTAAGGAAATTGCTGCCTCTACTAGCTAAGTATGAAAAGAATCCCTAGTGCTCATTGTATAAACACCAAATTTTATCGGATTTGAAACTTGCATGTGGAGATGCTTGTTTTTTAAAATGTTATTACTATTCCCTTTGCATGTGAATGGCAACAGAGCAGAACAGAATAAGTCTTTCCTTTAGACAACCTATCAGCAAATCCAAGAATAATGGTGGGTTGTATTTTTTGTTTTCGTACAGCTAAGAGTTTTTGCTCTTAGGATTCAGATAAATCAGACAGTTATAGAGGAACAGCCTAAATTGTTCACAGTTTAACATTACAGCTGTCAGGCACGAACGTACAAAACTCTTCTTTTTCATCTCCACATTTGACTTACAAAGTGTACACAGACTGAGCTGCAAACTCTCTTAGATTAAATGCCTGTGATGGATAAGAGAACAAAGTGTTTTCTTTATGTCTCTAATATGAACCTACAACCACTGTATTTCAATCTAAATCTACTTGACAGTCATCTTCACTCAAAACACTTCTAAATATTGCATGGTATCATCCTTATTGAACAGCTCTGCAGAGCGACATTAATACAATTTCTGATGAAGCTTTTATTGCTTCTTCCATCTATCAGAAACATTTGTTTCTGCTGAGAAATGCTCAATCCTAAGAGGTCTTTGTAGTAAATGGAAACCTACAGAGGAAAATGAAATATCAAGAAATGTTCAACACTGTTAATTAAATGTCTTTAATGGGGAGCGGCTCTTATTAACATCAGTAGCGAAAAACAGAATCTCTGGAAATCACCGCTTCAAATGAAGTCTGCAGTGACAGTTTACATGAGCACTGGCCCATGTGAACTGTCTGCTTCCTGATTATGTCCTTTCCCCCAGCCCATAAGTGATAATTATTCACATCTGGGGAATTGTCATGCTGGTATTTTGTTCCTTTGTAATTACTATTAGTACAAAATGAGAAGCAGGAGCAAAAAAACTGACCTCCTAATGAGGTCTAGGCATGAGAGCTTCAAATGAGAACCCATCAAGAGCAAGAATGAAGAATCTGATCAATTTGCCAAGGAATATTCTGGAAGGGGGGGGCTTTTTGAAACATTCAAAGCATTATTTGACCACAGAACAGCCTCTAAATTACAGGAACTATTGGGCCAAATCCTGACATCAATTTCCTTCTCCCAGACAACTGGCTTTCTTATAACACTCCCTCGTTGAGAACAAGGGACGGAATCACACACACACACACACACTGATATTTCAGATGATGAATTTCACAATCTCATGCCACTAACCACTGCAGATGAAACCAAAGGACGTTGTAGGTCAAACCATCTCACAATAATAATAGTAATCTCAGAACTGCAGAGCTGGAAGGGACCCTATGGATCATCAAGTTCAGCCCTGTCAAGGAGACACAGCAGGGAATCAAACTCCCAACATTTATCTCCACAGCCCAAAGCAAGAACCATTTTAATTTATTTTTGTAGAAATGAAACAAAATTGGCAACCACTGCAACTAAAGCAATAACACAAATTGTGTGAAACAATAATGGGCGTTGCTCTGTTGCACAGATTTTTATGGACCACAAGCACTGGATGGATTGCTTGAGTCTTTTTAATCAGCCAGTCATTCTGTGCTTCTTGTGCTTTGCTCCTCAAAGGGAAAGAAAACTAGTTTTGTGCAAAGATAGTATGCAACGATTATGGAGACCCTGATGTAGGAAAACAGTACCCTTTGTTTCATTCTCACCCAGGGATGAGGAAGCCCACAAAGCTGCAACTTTTTTTCAAGATGAGAAAGCTTAAACTGATGAAAACAAATATCTGTAATTTGGTAGCTATATTTGCTTTCCATTTTAGAAAATTCTCTCCTCCATATACACATGAAAGTAGGCTGGATACATCAACCAGCTTAATTTCTACTGGCTTTTGCATCCTCCCTGTCTAGCAATAGCACCTTCAACTACAGTGGTGCCTTGACTTATGACCATAATCCGTTCCAGAAGATGGACGTAACTCAAAACGGTCATAAGTCGAAGCACCATTTCCCATTGAAATGCACTGGAACACGATTAATCTGTTTCGGCCAAAAATAATAAATAAATAAATAAGTAAGTAAATAAGTAAATAAATGAATGAATGAATGAATGAATGAATGAATGAATAAAGCACACAGCAGCCCTGTCAGAAGGCGTGGGGCTTTAAAAAAACACAGAAACCAAAAATAAAGCACACAGCAGCCCCGTCGGAAGGCACTGGGGCTTAAAAAACAACATCAAAAATAAACAGCACAGCGAGCCCCATCAGAAGGCACTAGGGCTGAAAAAAATAAACACGCCAAAACACACAAAAAATATCACAGCACTGAAACATAACCCCCCCCAGCCCAAACCCACCTTGCAAAACCCTGTAAATGTACTTACTCAGAATTAGAAAGCAGCAGCAGGCGGTCCCAAGCCTCCTCCAACACACACATTCTAACTGTTGGGGTGAAAGAGCTACACAGAAGCTCTTCCCCGACTAACAGTTAGCCCTGTACTGTAAGTTGAATTCCCCGCCTTTTTTTCTCCCTCTTTTGATTGCAACTCGAAGCTCCGGATGCAAGTCGAAGCAAAATTTTGCAGCTGGAGCTGGTCGCAACTCAAAATGGTCATATGTCAGGGTGGTCGTACGTCGAGGCACCACTTTATTTCATTTTAACCTGAATATCACCAACACTTATAACATCTTTCTGGCTTTGAACTTGAGTATGTCCTTTGGACATTGTAAAGTGACTGACAAAGCTACTGAGTGTCTTCTGCCCTTCTGGCTTCCTCGGTTTTCTCTCCTCTTAACCAGCAAGTAGCTTGAACTCCATTTTAATGCAGTGCCATAACAAGTCGTTTCTACTTGCAGGCCAGGTTTCTTTTTCTAGCCACCCACACCATAATCCTAATCTCCACAAAGACTAACCATTTGGGGGAAAAGATTAATATAATCTGAAGTTAAACATACCTTCTATTTTCATCTTGACAACAAGGTCACCAACTATACTGAGCAGAAAGCACTGCATCGTTTAAAATAATGTTGATAAATGTCAATATATTGACAGACTCTGACACTTATTTTGAACCTCAGTTCAGCAGCACTTGGAAGTGTATTTTAAGTGCCACAATACACTTGATCCAATTGCTAGCAAGCTTGTCTGTCTGCTTTGGTCAGTATCTGAACTGTATTGTCTAGCAGTTTAATAGCTGATAGTAGGTCATACACCAATTTCAAACACTTTTTATATTGTTCATCACACAACTGAACTCATGCTTTTTTTAAGAATCTGGTTCACAGTTTCTGACTGCCTTGGGTTGCCTTGGATATTCAACCTAGTAAGTAAACAAACTCTGAATTTTCAGAAAAATCATTAGTGGAATGTGAATTCTGGGAAAGCATGAAGCATGTTCCACACTGAGTAAAATTCAGAAGACATACTCAAGTGGCAAATCCCTTTCTGATCTAATCATCCTCTCTTCTTTCACCCCCTTATCTAAAAAGCTGAACATTTCTGATACCTACTTTTGAGAAGAAATTCCATCCTCACTTCTCTATTCTGGCTTTTCCAGCTGTTCAGATGCCACTCGGTAGCCAGGTGGAACATTATTACCTCTATTCATGTTTTCTGCCTGTGAAGTGCACAGGATATCTGATCAAATTGGTAGACACTACCAATGGTTAGTTGAATCAGTCCTACTTATTACAATGTACTGTAATAAGAATTCTAGAATTCATTTAAATCTAATTTAATTTGAATCAATAGACCGAACTACTCTAAACACATCAGACTTGAATTCAGGGTACCCCCCCATGGCTTCATACTAACTAATGAAGGCTATTCTGTATGTATCTTCAGGCTCATTCACCATAAAATACCTGCCTACCCAACCCAAATGCTGAGATCTTTACAAACCTATCTGGCAGCCTACAATCATCTCTAGATGCCTTCTCAGCCTTGTAGAAAACTTTCTGGGCACACCCGTAGGAGGTACAGGGGATCATTCCATGAGCAGAACCACCCCACTGGCTGATGTTCCTACAGCTGTATGCCATTAAGTCAGGTAATCCCACTGCTCACCTTTCCTTTCCAAGAGAACCTTTCCTTGGGTTCTTTTCTTCCTCTTCTTGGCTTTATCTCACCATGTTCCCACAGAATACAGCACTCTCTGCTAATCCATCTGTTTGTCAGGGAACCCAACCAACCTGGCGTCTAGCAACTGTAAATAGTCTCCAAGCAATGGGACAATGTGTGTGTGATATGCCGCCAAACTGCATCCATCTTAAATATTGAGATATTTATCAGCCCCCACTCCCAAGTTTCCATGGCTGAGGGGTCATTTGAACCTAGGAATCTGGAGTCCTAGTTTGTCAGTCTTATCCACTACACCACACTACACTTGCTCTCAGTGGGATGTTACGAGTATATGTAAACATTAAACTTTTTGGCCTTTACTTCCAAATACCAACATTTTTCTCTGTGTAATGTGCAAATATAAGACTAGTTTAATTTCCTTCCATCCTGATATCCTAAAAATTGCTATACAAAGAAGGTAGAAAGATGCCAAATGAACACCTATTCTTTTCATGTGTTTTACCCACCGAATATGCATATTTACTAAATTGAAAACTGAATCCACGCTCATTTACCTTTCTAAGCTCTTATTTTCACTTGAAGGTGGTTCATTTTTAATCAGAACATTTTGCATACTACATCAAACCTCTGTAAAAAGAGCCACTTTTCATGTTCATAATGGAACATCAAAGCCTCTGCAATGAATTTATTTCTAGAGACACTAACAAAAAGTCCCCCTTTTTTCTACTCTGAAAGGTGTGAAATAGAATTGTCTTCATTTTAGAGACAGAGACACGTCTTACAAAGAGAGAAAAATTGCATTGCTTCCCAAGTTCACCGGGGAGAAATGCACGGGAATGAAGAATTGTTTCCGTCAGTAAGCACTTCCAAATTAAGCTGAATAGTACAGGTATGAAATCATAAGCAGCAGGTCCTCTGGGAGTGGACTCTGCTTCCTGGCTCCCCATGTAGAGTGATACGTAACCCTCACCGAGCACACTAGCCAATAGGTTAGAGGCCTTTAAAAGGACTTTGGTTGCGGCAGCAAGAATATTCTGGGAAGGCACTTGCGGCAGAGCAGCAGGTTTTAGAGACAGAATTTATTATTTAGTTCTGAATGGCAACAAAAAAGGATTTCTTCCCTTCTTGGCACCTTCACTTTCCGGGAATACTGTAGGACTAGCTGATGATGAGCTGGCCACAGCACATTGTGTTTCCCTCTGCAGCTACTCAACTTTGTGTGTTGGCTTCTCTCCCAATCCATGTACAAAGCTGCCAGACAATCTCAACTCTATCCAGGCACAAATCTGCCACACAATCTCATAGTGCCACCAAAGTTCAACTCTGGGAGTAAAGCAGGGGAAAGGAGGTGAAGGAGAAATAGATAATAGTGTGAAGGCAGCTGCTGCTGGATGGAAGGAAACAAAAGCTTTTCGGAAGAGAAGAATGGACTGTGTTTCCTAACCTTCTACAGGTTTGTTTTGAAAACAGATACAGTGGTGCCTCGCTTAACGAGGATAATCCGTTAAAGTGAAATCACTGTAGAACGAAATCCTCATTAAGCGAAATAAAAAAGCCCATTGAAACACATTGAAAACCCTTCAATGCATTCCAATGGGCTGAAAACTCACAGTCCAGCGAAGATCCTCCATAGGGGCGGCCATTTTCACTGCCTGTAAAGCGAGGAATCCATCCTAGAAAACAGCGGGGGACCATTTTGTACTCCCGGTGGCCATTCTGAAACCCGACGATCAGCTGTTTTTAGATCGTTGTAATGCGAAAATCGGTTCCCGAGGCAGGGAACTGATCATTGTGAAGTAGATTTTTCCCATTTAAACCATTGTTTTGCAATCGCAAAAACCTAATCGTCAAGTGATTTCCTTGTTAAGCGAGGCAATCGTTAAGCGAGGCACCACTGTACTTGCTGTATTGTGCTAGGGCATAAGAAATACAGGAAAAGTCCTTACTTCCACACCAAGAAGATGACCTATGGAGGACTCAGGAAAGTGCAGAACAATATCATCTGTCCTGTTCAGTCCTCTTCCTTAATTCTATATGACTTAATTCTATACTAGTATCAGGCTGCCATGTACTAGGTAGACATGGAAAGACACTCTGCATGTATTGAGAAGCAGTTTCACTATATTCTTGATATTTCACTATATTTGGGCATTTAACTGGATATACCTTGTGAGAATTGAATTCAGGGGAGGGTGTCAGAGAAGGCAAATGCATCCATCTTGCATATGGCTGACAGTTCACACCACTTTTGAACACCCATAAACAACATTAGCCTACTAATATAGTAAGCAGTTGGGGTGCCCACATGTCCTGCTTTATAGTAGATAGTCCTCTGAAGGCAATCTCTATTTGAAGAGCTATATGCCCAGTTTAAAGATGATGCATCTTGATAATGGAGAGCAGGGACTCTGACATTGTTTAGAAATAGCTAATACTGTGCTATAAATTCAGAAGGTACAAAGGTGACCTGCACACTGTATACCCATTGCAGAGGCAGGTATTATGCTTCCATTTAAATTATAGTATTTTGACCATCAGTAAGAAAGTGAAAATTTTTACACAAATCCGTGTTCCCTTTTGTACTCCCTAAGTGACCACCCTATTCTCATTTTTTGCAAGGAGTCAGCATCTTGTCACAAGTGGTGACTGTCAAGCTTGGATAATGCTTGATGAACCACACCGGTGCAAACTTGTTGCATTTAATTTTTCTAGTTATGTTCATGCAACCTCATCCTTGGTTACAATACTGTACAAAACTGATCCACAAATAACTGAGCTCAGCATATTTTTCCATCACTGATACAAAAATTCATTTATATGGTAGTAGCACAGTACAGAAACTGAACTTTTGCAGTTAGCATACTATGAATCCTCAGAACACCATCCTTAAAAAAAAAAAAAAACCACACAAATCCTGACCAGGCCTAACAGAATGTAATGATAACACATACATGTTTCAGTCTGCATCTGATTACTATTCCACTGACATGACTTCTTGGCAACATTTAAAGTTCATTACCAGCAATATTTATTCTGGAGTCAGGGATATTGATATTGTAATAAGTTCTTAGTTTTATATATCCCTGAACTATAATTAAGTTTGAAGAGGGGGTGAAATGCAGCCAGTGGTCAATAGATCAAAAGTGTTTATTGCAAAGAAATACCTTTTATGACTATTCAAATATGAATTTGAACAGGCTGCACACAGTAAAGCTACAAATAGTTTGATCAGCTCTTACCTGGACACAGATTCAAGGTGATCATGGCTTCCATACTTTCTCCCACAATATTGTATCAAAGCCTCTATTTTGTTTTTAAAGATTATAATTTAATTATGGGTCAAATCTGGTTGTAAAGCCAATAACTATCATAATGGCATTTAATACTACGATGTATGAAGTTTCTGAATAACTGGACTGTCACAATGGCTGATATCCTGTTATATAGTTATGCATGCAGGAAACAAATGGCATAATTTGCAATAGTTTCTCATTGGCCATTAGCAAAACCCTGTTTGAGTTTTTGAGTGTTTTTGAGTGCTGGCTTGGTGCATGCCAGAAAATCCAAGCAGCGATTAGTTAACGGCCACTGAAAAACCACTGCAAGTTACACCATTTGTCTTCTTCAGGTGTAACTGTGCCTCTAAGTTTTAAGCCAGTTTAATTTAGTGTAAAGTTATTCATGTATCTTCAGCAGTATGCTCCAATATATTCAAGATAAGTACTGTATGTGAATAGTACAGCCCCAGTTTATCGATCATCAGGTCAGTTTACATATTTAAAGAGAATAGTTTAGAAGAACAAAAGCACAAATATACACACAGGCAGACAGGCTGGCACATGCAGTGGCCATATGAATGCATATGCACAAACTTCCTAATGTGGATGCACACAAGCACTTCACATGCACACAAATGCATGCACATATATGTTCCTAGCATCTACCAAAGCATGTGCATGTGAAAGGTGGAGCAATGTAAGGAAGAATGTTTCACAATAACCTTCTGTCCTCTACAGCCCCTACATTACCTTCCCACTGTCTACTTGCACTGCTGCCTTCTCTCTCTATACAGTCTACATACCTGATTGTGCTCCCCTCTCCTTGGCATGGATACTTACAAAATCAAGATGTCTGATAACTCTGGAAAGCAGCTTTTCAAACATAGCATCCTAAATAGTGCTTTCCTCCTTTCTCAATTGGCTGCTGTATTACTTTTAATCAGGATTCTCTAGTTTTCATAGTGTGTTCACTCCATATGACTATTCTCACCAGTCGTCAAGTATATCTTTCAACCTCATAGCTATCTAAAATCAAGTATGATACAGATAATCACCCACTCATGACATAAATTGTTGGTGAATGGGTGTATCATTACTACTACCTGATAGGCCTTTATTATGGCAACAGGTTCTTCTCCGTGTGGCTGTGGGGATCCTTGACTTTGCAGTAGATTCCTCACTGTCTCTTCCATTCTGGAAAATAAAGAAAGGCAATAATAAGTAAAGGACAACATGTAATTACAAATTTTCATTCTATGGAGGATTCTCTCATTTGACAGAGATAATTCAAATATTGATTCTCACTTAACAGACTGAGTCACGTCTATGCATATACATACATAAATGTATACAAAACTTCAAGACAAAGAAAAACACTGCATTTTAATTAATTTGTTCTTGCTAATATTTTATATAACAGACTAGTGTAGACCTTGAAAATAGGCCTTTAAGAAAACTGAGAATTAAAAATATGCTTTCTGGACATAGGTCAAGGCCTGACAATGTGCTCCAGTAACCAACCGTAGCAGATTTGGAACTTCTTCCAGTTCTTCCCCTCTCCCTCTGATTGCCCTTCCATGGAGCTAAATGTGTTCCACAAGGTTTCCTAGTCTTGTGAAGGAGTTTTTAGGGCACCTGTTGGGTCTTCGTATTCTTAGGGATCGGAGATCCTACTCTAGAGGGATACTGAGAATACTGTAAAGCTACACTGGATACTTGGCAAATTAGTCAAATATGATATTTGGCTCTGGAATAGTTTGTTGTGTACCTGAAGCAAGTAATGATTCTGGACCATAGTGAATGTTTGTGCCGTTGAATGAAGAACCACTGATTTTAAGATAATGACATCAGTTCCTGGTAAATTGGTATTTATAGAATATCTTGGTCACTTCAAGTGAATTTTTGTGGTATATCATAAGGCTATTAGTGGTCAATGCCCATGAATCTCATTCACATTCCAAAGACCAACAATGAAATACATTAAACTATGGTATATATTATTGTTTGTTGCTATTGCACCTTGTCAAGTCAGATTGTCTCGTCTACTCAGATTATATCTTACCTAGTCAGACTTGTGACAAATATTCTAGGCAGACATCCAGGAACAGCTTAGTTATTTTTAGCATAATTATTATTTATTCGATATGCATGCTTCTCATTTGCCAAAATGTACCTCATTTTCAGCACAGTATTTCCATTTTATCCTCACATAACAAGTCTCTAAGATAACAGCCTCAGGGAATATGACTGTATAAAACTAAGAAACTGTAGCCCAACAAATGTTGATAGACAGGAAATTGCATGAGTCCTCAGCACTGGGAGTGCTGGTTGATGCTGATGGAAATGGCAATCCGACAAAACCTGGAGGGCCACAGTTGCTCACCTCTGCTACAAAGACGCATTAGCATTTGTGAGCTAAGAAAGGTTTTGACCCCGAACTTTATATACATATCAGACACTCTAATAACTTTGGCTCTCTTTAGTGTCTCTTTAAAAAAAATTAAAGATTTTTCTAGAGCTAAAAATATGAGAATTGTCTTTCTGGATCAGACCATGGTCTACCCACTCAAGCATTCTGATTTAGGGACAGATGCATTTGGGTGCTCACAAGCAGACCATCAAGAAAGATCACAAAGAGCCTTCCATTCTTCTTCCTTAGCATATGGCATTCTTTGGGATTATACTCTTTAGTTTAGTCTATTAAACCAGTCAGAATTCATTATAGTTACTTCTTTGATGTTAACATTCCAGTTTGTTTAGTCTTTTATATCAAAAATAAGCATTCCTCCAGATTCCCAAGGAAGAGTCATCACAAGAGATTCACTCCAGTCAGATGTCCAGACAGTTCAGTTATTTTTAGTACAATTGTTATTAATTTGATATGCATGCTTCTTATGAGCCAGAATGTAGCTAGTATAGACATTCCATCTGTTGACCAAATGTGAACAAAAATAAACTAAATATAATCCTCAGTTCAGTGCATAGTTTCTCAGTCGTAGTTTGGAAACATTTGTGCTTAATATGCTGACTTTAATCAAAAACTTATTTTTATCCCAAATCTCTCTCTTCATTCTACACCTTCCAAAAAGGGAAAAAACACCACCAATTTAAATGGGCTTAAATAACAATTATGCACTATAAAGTCAATTCTGACTTGCAGCAACATTTCCCCAGTCTTCTAAGTACCCAGAAGGGGTTTACTGGCCCATTATTGTGGGGCACACTGAAACTGGACAACACAGTACTGTATGCCCAAGGCCACCCAGGTAGCCACAGCCACATGTGCTCCCAGGAGACACACTGAAGATCCAAACCCTTGGCCCTTCACTCCACAGCCTATCGTAACTGCTGGCTGATTTTCCATTAGCACATTGTAAAGGTCTGGAAGGAAATCAAGAAAGAGGCCAATAATCAAAATGGACAAAATGGACCAGTCTTGTCAATGCAGATTGTCAGCACTGATTCAGAGCTTCGTAAAGATTTTTTTTCCTAGCTTGGAAAATGGGCATTCAATTTTTTTTGATATTTTTGTACATGGATCATAGCAGTTAGCCTCTTACTAATGGTCTGAAGGTAGGTAGCTTCCTACATCCCTTTGCTTGTTAATTCTAAGAACTTTCCATCACGTGCCATTTGCAAGGATTAGACGTTTTTCAAAAAAAGTCAAACCCTGTAGATATCTATGTTCTTTAATCAATTCATAGGCTGCTACCTCAGATAGCTGGATAGCTCAGTGTTTGAGTTATCTGACTGTAGAGCTTAGAGGCTGAGAGTTCAATTCCCCACTATGCCTCCTGTGAGTACAGCCAGCCTCTATGGTCTTGAGCAAGTTGCACAGTCCCAGAGTAAACACTTCTAAGTATTCTCTACCTGTAACCATAAATCAGAATTGACTTGATGGCATATTATTATTATTTTATTAATCTGATATTAGACTGTTGCTCATACAGCTCGAATACCCCACATTTGCCCAAAAACAATGCACATGCTTACTGTATATTATTACGCGTGCTTTTAAGAGGAGGGCAATAGTTTCCCAGGCAGACAACCTTGCAGTTCAAAAGACAACAGAATGGCATAATGGGAAACACTGGATGCTTTTCTTCTGACCCACTCTTGTCTACTCTGAATGACAGAGGCTTTTTCAGGCAGATTTATTTCACATCTACTTACACATGCTACCTTGCTCTTCTTTTTAAAAAAAAAATCAGAGAAGGTACGTGTTGAAACTGGGAGCTTTTGAATTCAAACATGTGCTGTTCCATGAAACTATGATGCTCTTCCCTTATTATGTTCTGTCAAGCCATTTCCTGGGCAATGCTGAGATAAAATAAAACATGGCCATCCAAGGTTTTTGTCCACAATGCAGTAATTTCACTAATTTAACAACAGAAACCTTCTGACACAATAGTAGTGGACTGAAGCAAGTACTTTGTAAAGGAAAATATATCAAAACATAATAGCAGTAGAGTAGTAATAGTATATAATGTAGAATAATGGTAAGTGGGGCGATAAGCAAAAAAGCAGCATAGAAGGCATCAGCAGACCATTTAGCCTAAAGGTCTGAATTAAATAACTAAAATATGAACAGAACATGGACTTTTTAAAAACAGCAAATTCTAATGTGCTTTGCATCTGTTCAAGGAGGGAAAATCATAAAAAGTGGCAAAATCCATAGGAAGCATTCACAGCAAGGAGACTGAAATATATCATGGCAGAGTGGTATGAAATATGTACTGTGAATAATAAATGTAGGTAAAGTTTACCAATGTCTTGATTATCTCTGAAACAGGCAAGGTTTTGAAAAAGTCAGACACTCAGCATTTCATAACCAGCCTTAGAGCGCTAAGCATACTCCTTCTGGAGGTGGAGAGATCTTTTTCTCTTTTGACTTCTCATGCAAAAGGATTTGCGTTTTAGTATTAAGGGTAAATTCTCCTTTAGTGACATTCAAACAACCAAAGGCAACTGAACCTATAGGTGATGATGGATTTGACCTCAATTAATCTTAATAAAACCCTAGTGAATATTAGTGCAGAAGAAGCTCTTTAATTCACAATGTATGACAGAGAAAACCATTTGTGCATTGCTGAATTTTGCAAATGAATAAAGTGAACAAACACAATAAAAGTGGCAAGGATGATCCATCACAAAGTATACTTCATTAATATATTTGACAAATGTAAATTGACTGTATTTAATTGCTATAGTGTTTTGTATACAGTACTAATAAATGGAGCACAGAATTACACAGAGGAATGTATGACAACAGAGGTTTCACTGCCTGCAGCAGCCTTTATTTAGGGTAGGTAGATAGTCAGCTGTGTACTTTAAAGGAACAAAATTGTGGTATTGTCATATTCTCATCAAAGAAAGCTCAAATTAAGGCACTTAATAAACCTTCCCTGGAATAATTATGAAGAAAGAGACCTCCCCCCTCGATAATGAGCTCCCCTCTTTACTTGTGCTTCACCAGACATTGTAAAATATTCTGACCTTATGAGAAAGGCATAAAAGGTCCCTCTGTCACATGTAACTATTTGCATTCTCTCAGCATTCTCCCCTTGCAAGTACTTCTCACTGAGTCGGAGCAGATTAAATTTTAAATGCACAACTGAGAAAAGATATTGCAATAATGAGGGACACAGGCCTTTTGACCTAAAATTAGCTATCCAGAAGAAAACATTTATTGAACTTGATGTGCACAGAATAAAAGAAGCACCTATGCTTCTGAAACTAAGTTTTGCTGAAGCTGTATAAGGAGAAAATCTTATTATTCATAGAGTATCATTAAACTGCAGGGTGTTGTACAGAATAATCACTGAAAGATAATGCTATTCCCGCAAAAAGTAAAGTGTGATGCTTAAATACCACCCCATAGTGCTTAAAACACTCTCTGAGTGGTTTGCGATTTAATTATACAGGCTACACACTGGCCACCCCCCGCCCCCCAGCAAGCTGGGTACTCAGTTAACCAACTTTGAAAGGCTAGAAAGTTGAGTGAAACTTCAGCTGGTTACCTAGGATTGAACCCAGGTAATGAACAGAGTTTTGACTGCAGTACTGCAGTTTACCCACTGCACCATGGTCCTTCAAATCAAAATGCTGACATAGCAAAGACAAGAGAAGGAAGAGAAGAGATGAAGAAAGCATGGACTGGAAAAGGAATTATGTGTTCGGTTGAGTTATGCTTTTACAAACAAGGACTTTCTGAAATATAGACAATATAAAGAGAGTGAAAAGAGAGCTTACTTACGTGTAACTCTGGTTCTTTGAGTGGTCATCTGTGAATGCACACTAATGGATTTAATCTGCACTTGTGCAGAGGTCTCTGGAATATTCTAGAGCTTTATGATATGTTTGTCAAGGACCGCCCCCCAGTTCACATGGTCTGCCCTCCCTGGTAACTGCCTCAGTTCCGAAGAACAGCCCGACGCTGCATCAAATGATACAGGAATGACGGACAGAGGGGAGGTGTGAATTCACAGATGACCACTTGAAGAACCAGAGTTATGGGTGAGTAACCTCTCTTTCTTCTTCATGGTCTCTGTGAATGCACACTAATGGGTGATTAACAAGCTGACTTACCGGAGGAGTGAAGTCATGGAAAATAGAAGAAAGTACTGCTCTGATAAATGATGCATCTTTCTTGGCTCTGTGATCAAGACAATAGTGGGCGGCAAACATAGATGGCGTTGTCCATGTGGCAGCTTTACAAATATCTGGGACAGGTACTCCACGAAGAAAGGCTGCAGAAGTAGCTGTAGCTCTAGTAGAATGAACCTTAATACCGACAGGTAGAGGCTGTTTGGTTAGTTGATACGCCAGCTTTAGGGTGGAAACGACCCAGCAGGAAATAGTTTGAAAAGAAATATGGAAACCTCTATGAGGGAGGTGTGGCATTATAAATAGTCATTTTGATTTGTGGAAGGAAGACATCCATGACATATAGCAAGCAGGTGCACATCTGGTAAATGAGGTGTGTGGTCCAGTCTGCCATAAGTGCATCTCCGAGAGATCTGTGTCCCATGCCTGCTCTTGAGTAGAAGTGGGTGCACTTGGAGTTTTGGGATGTGGCAAACATGTTGATTTGTGGTTGGCCCCAGATTTCGCAGAGGTGGAGGAATATGGACAGATCTAGAGACCATTCGTGCATCTATGCAGTGTGCTGAGGGTATCTGCTACCAGATTGTCTTGAGTAGCAATATGTACTGCTATGGGAAAAATGTGCATTTGAAACACCATTCCCAGAATTGCACTGTGAGATATAGAAGTGGAAGGGAGTGTGTGCCTCATTGTTTATATAAAACAACGCTAGTGTATTGTCGGTTGTGACTTGAACGGCATTGCCGAGAATGATTGGTTTGAAAGCTTGGAAGGCTTTGAAAATGGCTAAAAGTTCTAGATTGTTTATGTGAAAGGTTCGTTCTGGTGGACCAAGTAGCATGGACATGAAGATTGTTGCAATGTGCCCCCCCCCATCCGGTAGGGCTTGCGTTGGTGGTGACCGGTACTGATAGTTGGAGCAAACGATCGTCCCATGAACAGTTTGGCTGGAGTGTCCCACCAGAGGAGTTGAGAGGAGAGCTCGGGGGTGACTTGGAGAAATTTGGACAGTGGGTCTGTCATAGGGTCGAATAGGAAAAGATACCATGATTGTAGGGAGCGCATCTTTAGCCTGGCGTGTTGAATGGTTAATGTGGTAGAGGCCATGAGGCCTAGTAAACGCTGAGTCGAGTGCGCTGTGATGAGTGAGTGAGGGAGGAAATGAGCGATGAGGGAGTGGAGTTGGATCACCCTTTCTAGAGGAAGAAAGACTCTTGCCCTGGTAGAGTTGAGAATGTAGACAATTTGTTGAGTGGGAGTAAGAATAGATTTTTCTTTGTTGATTTGTAGGCCCAGATCCGCAAGAAGAGAAAGAGTCAATTGGATATCTTTTAAGACTTGAGAGTGTGAAGGGGAGACTATCAGCCAGTTGTCTATGTATGGGAAGATGGAGATTCCCAGAGTATGTAGGTGAGCTGCTACAGTTGCCATGCATTTTGTGAATACTCTTGGTGCTGTAGAGGGGTTGAAGGGTAGGGCTTTGAATTCGTAGGCATAGGCTCCTACGGCGAATCTGAGAAATTTGCGATGGTCTTGGCAAATTGTAATGTGGAAGTATGCATCGCTTAAATCTGTGACTGCAAACCAGTTGTTTTGTTAGAGAATGGGTGGGATTCATTCTAACGTGACCATACAGGAGTGTCTTTGAATGATGTAGTAGTTGAAATCTCAAAGGTCGAGGTTGGATCATAGACTGCCGTCCCATTTTGGGACGGTAAAATAACAGGAGAAGAACCCTGGATCGTCTTCTGGAGGAATGACAGGTGATATGGCATCTTTTAGGAGAAGGCAATGAATTTCTTGTTTGAGAGCTAGAGACGGTTAGGTTAGAATGATCCTTGGTGAAGTGGATAAATAAGTTCTATGGCACAACCTGTAGCGACGATGGTGAGCACCCAGGAATCTGTGGTGATAGAAGCCCAGGATGGAAGATGTGCTGAAAGATGAGTTGCTGCGGAAGGAGAGAGGTGAGTTATGTAGATCTGGGGGATGAAGAAGTCAAAGACTCTGGTTTTGCTTCTTATCAATGCGACAGAAAGACTGTTTGGGGTGCTGGTGCTGTACTGCATGTCTAGGTTAGAAGGAAGGAGCAGATTGTAAGGGATAATTATTTCTGTCAAAGAATGATCTGGATTTGTATTTTCGAAGGCTTAATGATCTGGATTGCTGGTAAGAGTAAGGGCGGCGCCATTGAAATCGTTGTGGTTTGTAGTAAAGGTTGGGTGCTGTATGAACATGTTGTCTTTTTTAATTTTTGCAGATTTTCTAATATGTCATCAGTCTTTGGGTCGAATAGTCCAGAGCCATCGAAAGGTAAGTCTTCTATTCTCATACGAGCATCATCTGAGATGTGAGCAGACCATAGTCAAGCATACTTACGGAGGGCTATAGCAGTAGCCATATGTCTAGATGAAGCGTCAATAATATGCCTGGTTGTGATATACTCTTGACTTGCGAGGACCATGGCCTCTTGGTGGAAAATGAGGCCATGGGATTTGTATTTGCCTGCAGCAGATTGGAGAGGTGGGAGAGCTTTGTTCCAAAGATAACAATGATAAGCTCTCATAGCTGCAGGATAATTTTACTGTTTTTACTGTTTTTCTGTTTTTAAATTTGTAATGCCACCCAGAGTAGACCTTTGGTCCAGATGGACAGGGTATAAATCTAATAAAATAAATAAGTAAATTAACAGTGCAGAGAGTAAATGAGGTGAGAGAATAGATTCTACGCCCAACAATGTCTAATTTCCTTCCTTCCTTGTTATTTGGTGTGATACTGAAACGGTTGCCTGCCCTGTTTTGGGTGGCATCAACGATGACTGAATTGGGAGGTGGGTGTTTGGATAAGAAAGCAGTGATTTCTCCATGAGATTTATAGAGATTTTCAACCCTGAGAGACATCTGTGGAACAGACAATGGTTTGGACCAAGTTTGCTTAGTGAGCTCTAATAATGAGGGGATAAAACTCAGAGTTAGGGTTTGTTGTTCATTAATGTACTCAAATACTTTGTTGGATTGGAGTTGAGTAAGTTGTTGCACGTCACGTCCCATAGCCTTGGCGATTCGAAGGACCAACTGAGAATGGGAAGAAAAGTCATCAGATGGTGATGGAGGATTGGTCTGGTGTAGGCAAATTAGGAGAGGATTCTTGATCTGGTATAAAGTTGGAAGATTCTGAAGAGTAGGATTAAGAGGATGAAGTTGGAGAAGTAGGGCAGTACCGTGCTTCAGAGCACAGAGTGCTGTCCTCTGAAGATGCTGGCCGTAGAGACTGGCGAAACGTTAGGAAGAACAACCTTCAGAACACGGCCAAAGAGCCCGAAAAACCCACAACAACAGTTTGTAATTTCTTTCAGATATCGATAAAGACAAACGGTATTTTGACAAGAGGCGAGACCTCAGTGGCGGCAAAAAGGAACTGAGGCAATTACCAGGGTGGGTGGACCACGTGAACTAGGGGGACGGTCCTTTAGTGTGCATTCACAGAGACCATGAAGAAGAATGTAAATTTCAGTCTTGGATATGCAGAGTTAAAGACAGGGGTGTTGTTTTCTAAACACCCACACATTATTTTTTCGGTTTAAAGAGTTTATTTCAAAACACTGAGACACTCTACCAAAAAAACCATCAACTGGTGGAAGATTTTTTGTTTTTGCTCCTACATCAGTGTCAAAAGGGAAAACACTTCTTCATAAGCAGCAGGGTTAGAACCCTCCCCTGAATGTGTGCATGTACACACAACCTACATTTTGAACAAAAAATTTTATTCTGCATAATAGTTTGTTGCACAGAATACAAGGTCTGTTGCATGAAAAGCACACCAAAAATGTCCAATGGGAAGAAAACCTCTGAATTTTTGTTTTCCATTCTCCCTTATGGGAATATAACATTTACATCCTTATGCTAGATGGTAACGAAAGATCTAGATCCATGCTGTCAAAGACACACAATGAGATGATGGGAGAAGTTCTAACGGAGAGAGGCAGAACTAGGCTGCCGTGAGTGTATAGGTGGGCTGAAAGAGTGGGATTTGATAAGGTCATCCAGAGAGAGAATATAACAGACAGACAGCTGGCAGGTGGAACAGGTTCTTGGTTTGCCTCATCTAACCCACAGGGTCAAACTGGAAAGCTAGCTAGTAGTGATAATTAGATCAATGGTCTCTAAGGACTTAATTGTCTGTGTCATGTTAGCCAGCAGTTGTCTCTTCAAAATGCTATTGACAGGTCTTCTACAACTCAGCAACTGAGGATGGGGAAGTAAAACATAATGACAACTAAATCAGGTATCACAATTGAATAATTCCAGGAGGTATACAAATTGTAGTAGCTTTGCCGGTCAAAGGACACAATATTGTACTTAATCCTTTGTTGCTATATTTGTTCACAGTGGTATCTGATGGAACACAGTTTATTTAAAACAATCAACACTTCTAAAATGTTGCAAGATGACAGCCACTATAAAGCTATTCTCACCTCCCCTGAATATGTGCCACTGATGTGTCCCATCTAATTGTAGCACACAATATGGTGTGAGAAACTCAACTTCAGGAGAGAACTAATGGTTAATCTGAAACCACCATGGAAACCATTCAATGTACCTTCTCCTTGCAGAAGGGGGGTTTTCTTGCAGATATAAAGCCATTGCTACCGGCAGATAAAAATGTGGTTTTTTCACAGAAAGCAAATTAAAATGCTCAAATGTTGTTGTTTTTTTTAAAAAAAAATAGGTACGAAACAGAGCAAGAGCATGTCTGACATCAAGAATGTAAAGGATGCACTCCTAAGGAGTGGATGGAGATGAAAAAAAAAGGACAGAAGGACAACAGGTTGAGAGGGGTGAGACTGAGAAACAACCTTCAGAAGGAACAAAATGTCCATAAACAGACAAACCTTGTCAGGATGACACTGAATGTAGGGACAGTCAGAGCTAGCTCACTGGCACACTATGTGCAGGTAATTGCCATGAGGAATACAGTTTTAAAAGCAAAGCAAAGCATGCTGCTTATATACCGCCCCATAGTGCTTCAAGCACTCTCTGGGTGGTTTACAAGTTAATTATGCAGGCTACACATTGCCCCCCCCCCCCGCAAGCTAGGTACTCATTTTACTGACCTTGGAAGAATAGAAGGCTGAGTCAACCTTGAGCCGGCTACCTGGGATTGAACCCCAGGTCAAAAGCATAGATCTGTAGATCTGTCTCAAAGGGTGCCTGTGTCAGATGTCTGAATACTAATGTCAGTGGCCACTGAGGCGGAGGGGAGCAGACGTTGGGGTATATATGTGTCAACCCCTTCAGAAAACGCTTGAGGGTCAGATGTTTGAAGAGCTGAGAGGCTGGACAGGTTGTTAACTGATGTGCAAAACCAGTGGAGAGATATACCCTAAGTGACTTGTGTGTGGGCATGGTTGTCAGAAGGGTTGGCCTACTGTCAGGTTTTGCAAGCAGGACTACCATGAGAGTTAGGTGGCAAGTTTGAGGGTAATGCATAGGAGGGCATGTGGCAGGTTGGTCAAACAGCACGAGAAACCACACCTGAAGGGATCTCATCTTAAGGTGGGTATGCTGGACGACATAAGTCATCGAGGCCATCATGCCTAGGACACATTGCACCATCAAAGTGGGTACCATTCCATGAAGAGTGAAAGCATTGAGAAGAGAGATTAACTTGAGACATTTGTCCTCACAGAAAAATGCTCAACCCTTGTTGGAATCTATATATAGACACCAATATAGTGGATTCGCCTGGTAGGGACCAGGATAGACTTTTCTAAGTCTACTGTGAGGTGGAAATCTTGAAGGAGATTTAGTGTGAAATACACATCATGCTGAACTCTGCTGCAAGAGTGTGTGACCAGAAGCCAGTCTTCGATGTATGGGAAGACTTGGATGCCTTGTAACCTGAGGTATGCTGCTATGGGGGCCATGCATTTCGTAAACACCTGGGGTATTGTGGCCAGGTCGAATGGTAACCTCTTGAACTGACAGGCATGACACCCGAGCTGGAAATGGAGGTAAGACTGTGGGATGGGTTGATGGAAATGTGGAAGTAGGCATCCATAAATTGATGACCGTGAACCAGTCTTTCTTCTGTAGTAGAGGAAGAATCGAATTTAGTGTAACCATGTGAAACTTGGTGGTGGTAATATACTGATTCACATCCCTGAGGTCTAGAATCAGGTGATGGGGGACTTTGAACTAGTGAGAGAAAAAAACCACATTGTGTGGTGGGACAGCACCGGTTCTATGATGCCTTTCAGTAAAAAAATAATGCATTTCTTCCTGCAGGGTTACCGACGGGGGTGTAAGACACCAGAGGGAGTTGGTGGAATTCTATATGGCAGTGGTCCCCAACCTTGGATGTTCTTGGAGTACAGCTCCCTGAAGCCTTCACCACCATCTCGGCTGGCCAGAATTTCTGGAGTTTGAAGTCCAAGAACACCTGGAGGCCCAAGGTTGGGGACCACTGCTATATGGTACCCCCATTCAATGAAGGACAGGACCCAAGCATCCGTGGCAATGTTTCCCCATACAGATGTTGCCATAGAGCAGGCGGATGTGGATGGTGGGTGGGAGGTGGTAATTAAGATCTCAGCCTGTGGAATGTCAAGCATGATACTTGGGGCTTGCGACTGTGGCATCTGGTGGTGTTTTGTTGAGTTTTTGGGATGGAAATATTGCTGTTTATAGTAAGCGGCAGTGGACATTCACCTCTGAGGTTCTGATGAAACCTCTGGTAGGAGGTGTAGGGACCATGACACTGTGTGTTGCGGGCACTGTTGGTATGTAGGGCAAGCTGTCTGCTTCTTCTGTACATTTTCCAGAATGTCATCGGTTTCAGCATTGAACAAACCCATGCCATCAAAGGGAAGGTCTTTGATGCAGGCTGTTCTAAGCCAAGAGAAGTGGTGGAGTTCAATGGAGGTAGCCATAGATTTAGAGGTAGCATCGACAGTGTGGTGTGCTGCAAGCATTTGTTGCTTAGACACTGAGAGGCCTTCTTGTTAAAAACTTTGTGCTAGGATCCTCTTATCCTCAGGCAGTGATTTGATAAAGGAGACATATTGTCCTATAAGAAGCACTGATATATATCCATGGCTCCTTGATACTTAAAACCCACTCTGTAAAGGCTGAAGAGGAACAGATCCAGTGGCCAATGGAGTCAAAGTGTCAACTGTCTTTCTTAGGTGGAATAATGTTTTATTGATGTTGACAGTGAGATTGAGAAGCCTCAACAAAAACAGAGTTAGAGGCAGGGCTGCTTTTGTAGAATGAGCGTGTCAGGATCATAAGCCCAGTACAGGCTGTCAGTTTTTTGGGAGACAGTGTGTGAGAAGGCTGGCTTTGTTCAGGAGAGTTTTGCTGCACTGAGAAGAGAAGGAAGCGTGGAGATGTGGACCGGCATGATAGTATCTTTAGATACTGGGTCATAGAGGTGGTCTGATGGTTCTGCGACAGGCCTGTGAATCTGCAGCTCGAGGGATTTAGCCAGCTGGATCATTAACTGGGTGTAGGTCTCGAAGTCTTCCGCTGGGGACAGTGGGTCTGGGTCTGCTAGGTCTGAATCAGGTGAGGTGAAGAGTACTGGTGGTGTTTGGGGCCTGGATCCGTGGCAGAGGGCTTGGCACTGTGAGGTGAGTCGCTCGACTGTTGATCAACAACCGAGCCATAAAGAGGCTCAGTGTCAAGTTGTGCAGCAGCGGAATGACAGGGTGAGACTGTCTCCAAGGATCCATAGGGCAGTGATGGCGAACCTATGGCACACGTGCCACAGCTGGCATGCAGAGCCCTCTCTGTGGGCACGTGAGCCATCAGGCTAGTGGCTAACCTAGTCTCTATGAATAAATGATCTCCAAAATGACCTGTCCTCAACTTCCCTGCTCAGCTCTTGTAAATGCAAGCCTGTGACTTTCTCACAAAAGTTACAAAAGAGGCTCTAAACGCCACAGCTGAAGGAAGAGCATTGGCACCAAGGTACATATAGCGGGAAGAGGGGGTTGTACTAATGTGTCTTCTGATCACAAAAGCTCTAGAATATTCCGACAAGGCTCCCCGCATACACATATCACCCAGAGTGTGATTCACAGAGGCCACGAAGAAGAACAGAACTTCCAACATGTGGCACTCCAGCTAGATACCTAATTCACTGAATTCTCCAGCTAGCACAGTGCTATATACCATAGTCAAAATCCCATAACATTTTTATACTTGCCTAATACAACTGTAGTAAATCTCAGAACTCAATTACAAATGCCCACATGACTTCTGAACTTGTGGCAATTCACCTCCAAGGTTTACACTCATTGCATTATGCCAGGAGCCATAAATAATAGGAATCTGGCACAGTACAGCGGACGCTTAGTATCCTTTTTTACTAAATCCCATTTAAGAGAATATAGTTTGCTATTAAATTGTTTTCTAATTGAAGACTTCTTTCTTTTGATAAGCTTCTGAGGATCACTGCGGTTCTTAGAAGCAAGATGTGAAAACTTCTGCTACAGAATAAAAGGTAGATGAATTTACAGTAATAAATTGTAAATTATAAAGCAAGGGAAAGGAACTGCATGTATTAAAGGTGTAAATACTTTCTTATTGACTTTTGTTCTCAAGTGATTGCCTTAGCTGCTTTGTCATTTTGAGCTAAGCTCATATTTTTGCTTCTCTATTCCTCACAGGCACAGATGACAAAGTGCACTTTCCTCCTCTCCTTTGTCGTGCAAGAGAGAGACTTTGTGATGTTGGCAACCGGATTGTTTCATACAATTTGCATAACTTGCACAAACTGTGTGCCTTGTGGCAAGCTACAGAAACCTGTGGTAGCCATTGCTTTGTTTCACAGACTTTTCAAAACCTGCAGAGTTGGATGAACCCTTGGTGTCTTAAAAAAAATCAGCTAGCCTTTCTGTGCTTTGCTTTGTGTGTCATACATACTTTGCTTCTGAAAAGGAAAGGACCTTAGTTTCTGTAAACTGCCCCCTGAGACAGATTAGATAGTAAAGTACAGCAAGCTTGAGAAAGATAAATAACAAAAAGTTTGAGTTTGGTTATATTCCTGAAATAGCTTGGAATATGCAGTGGTGGTACTGAAAGCAATTTAAAGTCATGTGGCAGCCACGTGGTATTTGAACCACCATGTGTGTTTATTTGGGGCAACTTTTGTTCTGGTGTTTTTTGAAGAGAGACTGAAAGGAAGATTCAAAACTACATGCCAAACAAAGTGTCCCCTCTTTCTTCTTGTCCTTCCCCCTCCTCGTCTACATTTTATCTTCTCCCTCCCTCCTTCCCTCTCACAATTCCAAACAAATTACTTTTTTTAAAAAAACACCGATTTAAAACATGCTAAACCCAAATCAAATATGGGTTTGTTTGTCTGTTGTTGTTTTATTTTTTAACTAATCTAACTGTTTGACAAGTAAAAAAAAAACTTGTTCTCATTCTGAGGGAGATTAATCTCAGGAGACTTGAAAATTCTTCATCTGAGAATCTTGTCATGCGTAAGTCAACAAAAATAAGCAATCTAAGAAGTACTCCTTCTACCTCTACTATAGACTAAGGAAGACGACTGAAGGGAAATACCTTGTTTTTAAGGAAAAGCATATAAAAAGGGCTTCAGCAACAGAAGGCAGCTGCCACGTCTGCACTAAACATTTTATTTATTCACAGTAAGTTCTAGTATATTTCCTCTTCAGAAAAGGTGAGAACAAAGGGCAGAGGATCTGACAGTGGATGATTTGTAAGGAAAGCCAAGGTGAGGGAGGGATTAGTTTTAATGATAGCCCTGTGGTGGGAGCCACACCATCCTTTATTTACCCATGCTGCAACCACTTGTTATCAGCATCTATCCTCACACAGTGAGAAGTACATTTTCTGACCACTGTGTGGGGTTTTAGCTATAACGCTCCCATTGAGCTTAATGGGAGTCCTGCGGCTAAAACCCCATGTTAACCTTTCAAAATGCACTCCAAAATGTCTAAATAATGTACTATTTGAACATTATCCTGTTAACTTGTGATATGATGTGACTGAAGGAAAATACGGATTTTTAAAGCCATATGGTTCTAAAACTGCATACCTAGCGGGGTCTCTAAAATGTTTACCTAAAAATGAGTTTCTTTTTTCGCATGTTTGTATTTTCCCCCCAATTCACGACTAGGAAAGTTTGCTGCTGTTCTTTTTTCCTGTTTGTTTGTTTTAATTTAAAATCACAATCTCAGCCAACACTACTAAGGTTCAGATAATCATTTCCAGGTCTTTTCTTTCAAGTAGTAGGCACTGTTTTATAATCCAAATAAATTTGCATGTAAAGAGTTTTAACACTCAGTGGTCTAGGATGCAGAAGGACTCTATGCACATGTGACATCTAGTAATTCATATGCAGTGTTGAGCTCACATAAGGAGTACAGTATTCTCTCTTATAAGGGAAAGGGTCTACATATGCAAGGAAAGGATGGGAAATGAAGTGAAATTACACTGTTGAGAGTGAGGATACAGGAATTCAGAGAATCCTAGAACTGCCCAGCTGAAAAGGACCCCAAATGTTACACAGTCCAATGTTCTACTGATGCAGTACATTCACATACTAATACATCCCTGACTGCTGGCCATCTAGACTCCATTTAAAAGCCTTAAGTGGGTGGACCCTCCCCTGACCATTTTGTTCACTTGCCAGTTATCAGGGAAATGTTACTCCTATTTCTCACCTCTTCTCGAACTCCACCTAACTGTCAGGTGCTATGTTTTTGGCCATCACTATTTCCTCTGAAAGAAGGAAGACTCTATTGCCTCACATGCAGCTTCTTTTGTTCACACATGGCAGGCACAGGGCTGGATTCAAGCATTTTGATCCTACAACTGAAGGAGTTCCAATTCAGAAAAGAACTCTCATTGATTTAGTCCAATATCTGTGGCCAATCCACAGCCTGGATTGCTGGATACCATTAGAAGAGGAAGAGTGGTCCAACATCATGAACTGGTCTTATACGTAGCAGAAGTCCCTGCAACATTTAGTGAACAAGCAGATGCAACCTCTAGGCCATGCTCTCCTGGCCTTAATCATAAACTACTAAAATATTAATGTTAAAACAGAATGAATGGATCAATGTAAAACATGTTAGCAAATGAAAGCCATGGATGTAAAAGAAGCCATAAAACAAAGATTTTTAGGTTCTAAATAATTATATTTGTTCAGGTTACATTCAATTTATTAATCATTTTTGGTCACGGTGCTCAACACTTTTATGACAACCGTACTCTTTTCTTTGTAATGTGCTCAGTAAAGGAGAGAGGGAAGGAGAGAGACTCTTTGGTTGCTTCCACAGTGTGTTCCTGGAAAAAGTGAGGACTGAATTCCAGAACTATACAGACCTGTAAATACATACATGGAAATGAATTCCAACCATTAAATAATTTTTCACTTCTGAGAACCAAGAAAAATAATACTGGACTAAGGTGTCATTTTCTTGGTCACTGTGCGCTAGTGAAGGTAAAGGTAAAGGTTGCCCTTGGCATTTAGTCCAGTCGTGTCTGACTGTACGGCGCGGTGCTCATCCCCGTTTCCAAACCACAGAGCGAGTGTTTTGTCCTAAGACAGTTTCCATGGTCACGTGGCCAGCATGACTAGACATGGAACACCGTTACCTTGCCACTGAGGTGGTACCTATTTATCTACTTCCATTTACATGCTTTCAAACTGCTAGGTCAGCAGGAGCAGGGACAAGCGATGGGAGCTCACTCCATTGCGTGGATTCGATCTTACAACTGCTTGGTCTTCTGACCACAAGAGGCTTCTGCAGTTTAACCCATAGCGCCACCACGTCCCACTGTGCACTACTACTCAGCAAAATAAAGAAAAATGTGAGATACTGACTACGATCACATTCTGTGAAGTACACAAATTCAAACTTCCACTACTTGAGGTGTCATACAATCTGTACACTTGCTTGTGCATCTATAATTTCTGTTCATAGGAACAACCTTCACATACTTTAACCATAATGAAGAAATACTTCTATAACCAGCAGCACCCAAGTGGGTAAAGGGCATGAGCAAAAAGAACAAGTTAGTGTGGAAGACAGATTTTAGAATAACCTAGGATCACCATATATGCTTATATTCACACTCCTACTTTATATTTACCCGCTCTTTAAGTGGGAAAAACATATTACTTATTTATTAGATTAAACCAGCAGGAATGCCTATCTCCTTAAAAAGCAATTAAATTCTAAGACTTCTTGGCCACATGTGAAAGTTAACAATGATCTGCTTCATTCAATTGTCTCACATAAATGTTTTAAACTTAAAGGCTCACTGCTTATTTGCCTCTCTTCCCAATTTATTTCTAGTTCTCTTATCTATGGTAAGAAACTGCAATTATCACAACTGGAATAGAAACAGTGAAGTGGAAAATCTTGTACCTTAACTGGTGCAACACCTGAAATGTTACTTATTGCCATCTTGGGAATGGCTAATGATTTGAGGTGTGCAGAGGTAACAGGAAGAGACATCACCTTCCTGTTCTTTATTTGCCATGGAATGCAGTTTGAATCATCTGGTATATTTTACTAATCAGCACTTAATCAACGTGGCACTGCTCCCTTAGACACAAATTATACTAGCCACTCTAAAAGGTTTCTATCTGAATAGTGAAATGTAAGTTTAAATAAATGAATAAGCAAGCAAGCAAGCAACAGAATTTCATGGTGATTGAATCTGTAAATAACATCCTCTTTATGGAAGATAAGTCCGTCTACAGCTACTAGCCATACATCCTTGTTCAGCAACATCCCTGAATGTGAGGAGAGATAGCTTGGATTCAAGCCATCTAAAAGACTGCATCTCAAGCCTGCCCAAGCTTTAAGATCATCAGGGGAAGCCCTTCTCTTGGTGGTTTGACAGGGTTTTTAAAATGGACTGCTGTGTTTTGTTGTTTAAATGTGTTTTAATATTGATTTTATTTACTGTTTTTGATAGGATACTGGTTTAATTCTTTTTAAATATTTGTATACTTACTGTTATAGCTTTTAAATATTGTCTCATTAATGATGCAAGCCACCTTGGGTCCTTTTTAAGGAGAAAAGCAGGATGAAAAATATTTTAAATAAATGAATAAATAAATCTCACCTTCACAGCCTCTGAGAACCATCTAGCCAACAACAAGATGAGTTCTTGATCTGGCCAATCAAGTTTCTTATTAAGTATTCAAGATGGTGGATCCTTTCAATGTGACATCTGTGCCCTATTGTCATTCCTCACCTCTCTTAACCTTTGATTCTAACAAAGTATGGTCACAATTACAGTAATTTGAAACAGAAGCAATAGCAGAAAAACAAGAAGGATAGATTTTAGCCACATAACATGTGCTTATTGATAGGCCCAATTAATTTTTGTGGAACCTGCTTGGCTTATCAATAAAATCTAGAACTTATGTAATGGTCAATTACACAATTACTGTGCAAAATATTAATCTGTTCTTTTCAAAAATGTGGATTCACAAATATTGCTATATTGTGCAAGGTCCAAAGCATACTACGTAAGGAAGACAAAACAGAATTCATGATCAGATGCAAAATCTCCGGTCATCTCTGTGCTATAGACAGGCTGCTTGAAAAGCATTTTGAAAGAATTTTAGGAAATGGGGGGTTACTAGTATCATGAGGCAGAAATAGTGGTGCCCACTATACTTTCAGGGAACCAGGACACTTCAAACTAATATAAAGTTGATATATCTGCAGCAGTGTAGGGGAACACTGACCTGCAAACTAAATCCAAAGAGCCACAATTTTGATCGCTGGATGCTCCCAGTCGACCTGACCCCTATTGCAGAAAAAGAAATCCTCTCCTATCTCTAAGAGTGCAGAAAACTAGTTTTCTATTTTTAATCAGCACTTTTACTGATTAGCTGAGGCCAAGCCCAAGATTTACCCAGTTTTGGATTTGCTGGCTGGGAGTGATTCACCGTCCCTCCTATTTTCCAGCATGAGGAGGGATGGACATGAACCTGAACAACTGTGGTTCATGATGGTTCATGGCTGGCCACGAACCATCACAAACCAACCAGAAAGCCAAACTGCAAACAGGTTTGGCTTTTGATTTGTGCTCTGGCGGGCTTACCTTCTCCAGTTGTGCTGCCACCGCTGCGCTAATAGGCCAGTACATGTGCAGAAACAGCCAGCCCAGCTTCCCTTCCAGAAACTGGGCTGCTATCTCTGAAAATGTTGGTAGTGGAGAAGGAAGAGGATGAGGCTGCAGGACCACAAATTCAAACATCCACTAAGGAGGCTATGGGGCACGGAAAAGGGGTGGGGTCATCCATTTTGCCAAAACAAAGTGCTGGGTGCAAAAATGTTCAGCTCTTCATTTCATTTCGGCAAAATGGAATGCATGAACTGAACCACAACCCAGCTTGGCTCATGCTTTTTTTCGGTTTGTAGTTTAATTCCTGCCCATCTCTAGTAGTAAACCTACTGTACTTCTGCATTGGAAACATGGTTGAATAGTGAAAGAAATAGCAGCTTTGCAGGCGTTCAGCACTCAAAATCTCTACCTGGATGGACAAGTCTGTCTGTTTCACTCACTTTCAAATGGTTTTAATATCACATTCTTTCTAATTTATGAAGACACGTGGAGCTTAAAGCCAAGAAAAAAAAAAGTTTGCTGCTTATATACTGCCCCATAGCACTTAAGCACTCTCTGGGCAGTTTATGAGTTAATTACTCAGGCTACACATTGCCCCCCCCCATCCAGCAAGCTAAGTAACCATTTTACCAAGCTTGGAAAGATAGAAGGCCGAGTCAACCTTGAGCCATCTACAGTGGGGTCTTGACTTGAGAACTTAATCCGTATTGGAAGGCAGTTCTCAAGTCAAAAAGTTCTCAGGTCAAATCTGCATTTCCCATAGGAATGCATTGAAAACCATTTGATCCGTATCTGCTCTTTTCCGCCCATAGAAATTAATGGGAAGCTGCTATTCCTCCTTCAACCACTAGAGGGGGATATTTTGTTTCTTTTTTTCTTAGGTCAAGAAAGGTTCAGGGAAGGCAGGGAAAATACAGTCCAGGCAGTACAGTGGACCCTTGACTTACAGAATTAATCCGTATTGGAACGGTGGCTGCAGGTCAAAAAGTCTGTAGGTCAAGTCTCCATTGAGCTACAGTGCATTGAAAACCGATTAATCCCGTAACAGGCCATTTTTGTTCCATTTTGGTTTTCTTCTGGTCTGTAAATCAAATCTCAGTCTGCAAGTCAAATCTGAATTTTGCGGTCAGAGAAGTCTGTAACTCAAAAAGTCTGTAAGTCAAGCCGTCTGTAAGTCAAGGGTCCACTGTATCTGGGATAGAACCCTGGGTTGTGAGCAGAATTTTGGCTGCAGTATAACGGTTTAGCTACTGCACCGCAAGGCTCTTAGCATGTTTTTGTAAACAAACAAATAGGGGAAGAACCAATTAGAAGTCGTATTCTGGCTTTATCGATCACCAGCAAGTTGAGCTGGGACATATGGCTTCTAGTACTTGCATGAAGGATCATCATAGGATGATCTTGGGCTGAGTGTATCATTTTCCACGTAAGTCTGTTCTGTTTCATGCATAGAAAAGATTTACACTCTCTTTTCATTTACTCCTAGTTAATATCACAATTTCCTTTCCACTGGAAAGATGGCCTCTTTGATGCAGTAAAGCCTACCAGCTCGAAATATCTTCTTTCAAGAAAGGAGACACAGACACAGGTACAGTCTTTTAAGAAAACAGTGAGCCCTATGGCACAGTGGTTAAAGTTCAATACTGCAGTCAGTTCTCTGCTCACAACCTGAGTTAGATCTCAACAGATTCAGGTAGCCAGCTCAAGTCAGATTCAGCCTTCCATCCTTCCAGGGTTGGTAAAATTAATACACAGCTCAAAGTGTTCCTTGCATAATTATTTTGTAAACCACCCATAGAATGCTCTAGCATTATGAGGCAACATGTAAGTCAAAACAACAACATACTCAGATTATCCATTCTGATTTTTCCACAGCAGGTCATATCCTGAAGCACAGTTGTATAGTTTTACATCAGTTTGCTTAGCTGAAACTAAAAGGAAATTCTTGATTATGCACATGCATGCATGCATACATGCATACACATTAAACACATACAGTATGCCATCATACATCATCAGGGGACACTGGCTCCTCCGAATCAGTTATGAAATGCAAATATATTCTCTTGAAATCAGTAAGACTTCATGCAGTGAAGTGAGCTTAGTCTGAAAAATGGCTGCAGTTATTTATTGCAATTTAAATAAATTAAACCAAGATTCTGTGCAGCTCTCACCACCAGGTGAGGCAACCTTTTACAGTAATTCACTCTGGGAGCAAAAATTTACATGCCAGCTCAAAATAAGAATTTGCAATGAAAGAAATTCATAGCTATAAACATCTTTCGAAACAACAGATTTACCCTATGTGGTTCAAACTGTCTTGTAAAATAACTTGTTCTGATATTTTGGAATGCATAAATCCAGATATCATATAAATGTGAATGCTAGAGCAGAAAGGCATTAGAACTCACTGTGGTCTATGAAAGGGGAAAAAAGATTGGTGATTTTTTTTGCCTTTGACAATGCACTTCTTCCATATGCATGTCTACTCAATCTTTTTTTTTTGTCTAAATCAGATTTGCTGAAAAGAAAAAGCAATTAAAAAAAACAAAAAACAAAAAAACTCTGCTTCTTCTAGAGAAGTTTCCTCTAGATGCATTTAGCCTCTTGACCACAGAGGAATTTTTCTTACAGCAGCTGCCTGTGGAACATAACTATCTGTTCAGTCACCAGAGAGCTACAGAAGAACTAATTATCCAACAATTGCAAGTATGTGTGCAGGTGATTTCATTTTAGAGGTCAATTAATTCCTGCTCAAAGCACAAAACTATGGCCATGCAGAACATTAGGTTAATACGCAACATATGCTAATTACTCTCCAATTTCAAATGTTCACCTAATCAGCCAATGACTAGGGTAAAAAGTATTGCCATCATCTACCCAAAGCCAAAGCTTTAACACTTCAATAGCACCATCCGATGTTCAGTGCTGTTTATGGGTACAAGGATGTACAGATGGTTACTCTAAGCATTTTCTTTTCTGCAGTAGAGATTTAAATCTAACAATAGGCACTTTACAACTTACCTAGATCATGGAACATTTTTCTCTTTACTCTCTCTTTACTTCATAAGAACCTTTTAATGCAATATTCTGACACATGTTAGAAAAAAGTTTTGCTTTTGTCTTTATTTTAATTTTTAGTTTGTTGCCTTTGTTGTGTTATTGTTATTATGGTTATTTTTATTGCTGTAAACAGCCCAGAGTGGCCTCTGGCTAGATGGGCTGTATAGATAAACAAACAAGCAAATAAATAAATACATAAATGTGCACCAAAACCTTACTGCAATACGCCTCATGAAATGAAACTGAGTACATAAAGAAGGGAGAGGGTGGCAAGAATTAATTAATTAAAATTAATTGATTAACTTGCCGCCCATCTGGCTACCAAGACCACTCTCAGCAGTTCACATCCAAAGAACACACTAAGGCAATAAGGTATTTTTTAAAAAAGTAGGTTTGGTTTGGGTGCATAATGACAAACACTAGCAGCTATGAAGAATTTTCATCAAATGAACAGAAACAATAAAAATGCAAATGTGGTAGCCAAAAATGAGGCCTAAATCAAGTGCTAGTCCTCATTAGAGTAGACCCATTGAATCAATTGGATTTTTATAAGCAACTCACTATTAAGGAACATGTTCAACAAGTTCACTGTTGCTGAAACACAACGAATAGGTTTGTTTTTTGCAAAAGAATATTAAGTTTTTAACAAAATCCTTATTCCATTGACTTAATGCCACAAATATCCTAAGTACTGAGAAAGGGGGTGCAAGATCAATTAAGGTGATTTAATATGCATGAATAATTTTCTACCATCTAACTAATCTGAAATTTGTAGCAGAGTATACGTAATTGCCTGCTTTGCCTCTGCACACTTAGGCTAGTCCACTGTGGCTCATGCTCCTTTTATTTTCACTGTGTGGTGATCTTCTAGTGTAGAGGTACTCATTATTTATGAAGATAATATTTCAAGAACATTTCACCAAGTTTTCTGATATTATTCCATTATTGCTCCATACTGACATTTTGTATGTGTTCATAAAAAGGAACATTATAATACAAGATTGATCAAGCATACATCATCCTGAAATGATAACATTATCTGACTACATTCCACATAAAAGTGACTGTAAGTCTGAGAAAGCTTGCTTTATCCTGACTTCTTTTAAAACATATTCCTGAATGGTTTTCTGATTCCATCCCTATTTATCATAATGATAAGTTATTTAAAAGATCAGTCTTCCTACAGGAAAAAAAAACCACCACACTGAATGGTTTTCAGCATTACATGACAGTAAATGCTTCCATATGACCTTTGAAATCTGTGCCTTAGGAATATGAACTAGATTTGGCATTTGACACTCTTTCATTCGCCCTCATTCTATCTTGTTACGACTCTTTGTGCTTACTTAAAAAATGAAACAACCGCCTGTTTGTTTCTAATGCTCAGGACCATGAAACAGTCTTGTTTCATTTCATTCCATGCAAAAGACATAAGCAATATTAACAGTTAAGCTTTTAGAAAATATTTTGAACTCTCCTCTAAAGAAGTATATGAGGAGGTTTGGCCTTGAGGAACTCTCATCTAGTATTCTTCCTTTCTCACCCTGTGGAATTCAAAGGCAGGTTCTTACACTTTGTCAACAGAAACCAAGGACCAAGTTGGGTCACAACCCGCCCCCCCAAAAAAACAGCATACCAGGTGGCAAAATATGCCTTCAGGATTCTTGCCAACTCATTTTTCTTACCAGGTGGAAAACTTGTACAGTATTTCTCATATATACCGTGTTTTCCTGAAAATAAGACAGGGTCTTATATTAATTTTTGCTCTAAAACCGCCTTAGGGCTTATTTTCAGGGGATTTTTTTTAATGTACAACAACCTACATTTATTCAAATACAGATGTCATTTTCTGCTTGTTGTACAATGGTGGAGGGCGGGGTTTCACTTAACTGGGTCTTATTTTGGGGGTAGGGCTTTATATTATGAGCATCCTGAAAAATCATACTGGGGTTTATTTTCAGGTCAGGTCTTATTTTTGGGGAAACGGTATATAAAAGTCTTTTTGTGTGTGTGAAAGACCATTCATAGATATGTATGACTTGAAGCTTACTCTTATTGCTCTTTCACACAGACTGTATTTTTGGCATTTTGCTGCTATACTGGACAGAGTAATACTCTTAAGGTGCGATCATATAGGTATAAAGATGGCAATTTGGACCACTTATGGGGTGCTCTGGTGCAATCTATTTCTTGGTGATCACATGACATAAAAGGAAATAAGCTTTACCCTGATCCTGATCCATGCCCAAGCTGGACCTTTTTGGTTCAGCTGTAGGGCTATTACACTTTGTGGCTCAACTGGAGTCACATTAAGGTTTAAAGTATTCTTTCCTTTGCAGTCAGATGGGTGCCTTTCAAGCACTGTGACTGACCCTTAAGTTATCATACCCTGAAGAAAGCCATAAAAGTGTATTACCCCAACATATAACCCAGTTGCCCATCTCAAGCCCCAGACTAGCTAAGTTATACTCTACTGGCTAGACTCCCAAGATATATTCTTGGCAGGTTGCAGCCACATTTGTACAAAAAATACAAAAAAATCTCAAAACAAGCGATCTTTTGAAAGAATAAATTTACAGGGTTAATGAAATTCAGAGCTCAAATCACAAGTTGTGAAATTATTATCCAAGGAACAGATCCGTGCTGAAGTGGTCAAAACAGAACAGAGGGAGAGGGAGAGTACAGGAAGAGATGAAGGATAATATACATTATCAAGCATCATTGCAATTTGCACCTTGCCTGATTTGAAGAGAAAGTGCTCCCAATAAGCAAAATGGAAAGAGAAACACAGTACGATATCATTCCGCCATATGAGCCTTCTAGCCGTAATTGCTATGCCTCATAATGCAAAAACAAGCAGAAGACATTAACTAGAAGGAAGGCATTAAAGAAAATGAAAATGAAATTTTGTACTATGGCCAATTTTATGCACTCACTGAAATAAAAGCCTTGTTGAAATAAGAGAAAAGTATGATTTGTCCTGCAACTGAGCTTTCACTTATGTACTGTGGCCAGATTTAAAAAAGAGGACAAGATTCCTGTACCTTTAATAGTTGCCCAGAAGAGGAAAAATTCAACAGGTGTAGCTGTCAATGCAACCTAAAACTGCTGAAATATCCCCTCCACATTACTAATAAAGACACAGAAAACCTTTTTTTCCTTCTGTCACCCTATACCTATGAGTCCTTAAAATTGTTACTCCATTCATCTCTCACTATTGCACACAAGAGCTGTGCATCTACTTCAGTGATGGGACTAATTATTACCAGTAGAGTATGTACAGAATTTCTTAACAAAGAAAGTTTTTTAGCCATATGGAGTGCATGGGAGTTTCTGACTTATTTCAGACTAGGGAAGTAATGAATATACACAATTGGGTTTAGGGTTGTTTTTTTCAACCCCAGTGATGTTTTTACATTTCACCCTGGCTGGGATTTGCTCTGGGACCCCTACAGAAAGCAGATATCCCAGAGCAGCAGTGCAGAGAAGTGCTGAACACCGGACATTGTAACCCTTCTTGCTGATTTCCTCTGCAAAATTAACTCTGACTCTTGATTCTGTTGAAGAGCCTTGGAGGTTCCCCCACTCTTCTCTTCTATTTCCTGTAGCAGTACTTGTTCTACAGGAACCTGTGCTTTAAATATTGTAGCTTGTGTGATCCTTGTGCATGCAATAAAATCTACACTGACATTTTTTAAAAGTTCTGTGTTGCTTATGACTAAATTACCATCCTTTGGTCTTCTTCAGTTTCACAGTCCTAGCCTTGCTGCCCATCAGACTTCACAGAGGACACCTCCTAAAGAACTGTGACTCACAGGAAGCACTGTAGCCACTTCCTTTCATTTTTTTACATTAACAAGGTGGCCTTACAACCTCAGAGGGAGGTGAGTGGGGTGTAGATGTCTAGGTGTGGTTTGTGGGCTGAACCTCCTAGAATTCTCCCTGGGTAGTTCTTGGAGAATTCTGGGAGCTGGAATTCAAACAAATCAAAGAACGCAGCCCCAGCAAGTTCTTCTCTGCAAAATGTGGATTATCACAGTCTTCAATGATTGCTATTTTGTTCTCACTGGCCAAGTAAAAGTCTATAATTATCAATGTTCAGGCAATCTGATTAATGACTGCCTGCAGGTCCATAGGTATATCGAGATGCTGATAGGAACAGCAGCAGCAGCACTGCATGCAAAGAATTAAATGTAAGACTTTTCGGGAACAAATTGAAAAACATTTTGCTGGCAGGGAGGGAAGAAAACAGGCAGAAAGGATGGAATCAAAAAGTATCAACAGCTTACCTACCTGTAATTGTAGTTCTTCGAGCTGACCTCTGTGATTCACACTATGGGTAATTCATGCATGTGCAGAGCCTTGTCGGAATATTCTAGAGCTTCTGTGGTAGCAAAGCAAAATACATTAGCATAGACCCCCTCCCCCCTGGTATACGTACCATGGCACTTCAGTTAGGTCAACCGCCACATAAAGAAAAGGGCGTGACAGTGGGGAGGCCGGGTCAGGACGTGTGAATCACAGAGGCACACTCAAAGAACTACAATTACAGCTAGGAGTAACTGATGGGCACTGTTTTGTCGCTTTGGAAACAGCTTCATCCATGGCTTTAGGGACTGCTCCCAGAGCCAAGTCTAGAGAGGTGACTGCGGAGAACTCTGCGTTTAAAGTTTTTGCAGCAGAGAGTGGGATCTCATTATCGCAGGCGACACAGCTTTTAAATGGGACTGAAAAGGCCATGAACCAAGAACCGGTTTTGAAAAGAAAACAACAGAAAGGGGGGGCGGGGTTGGGCGGGGTTGGCCCTAAGGCTGGAGTATATCTTGTTTTGAAAATAATAATAATAAATACAGTTCAATAACTTTCCTACTTTTTTAAAAAAAATTCTCACAGAAACAATGATCAAGGCTCTCAATGCGGCGGTTGAAAGAAACTGAAGGGAGAGCCTTGGCACCAAGGTACATATACCAAGGGGGAGGGGTCTACACAAATGTATTTTCCTTTGCTATCACAGAAGCTCTAGAATATTCTGACGAGGCTCTGCACATGCGCGGATTAGCAATAGTTTGATTCACAGGAGATACGAAGAAGAACTATATTGACAACTAAATACTCTAGGCATTTAGTAAATAATAACTGTTTTTATTAAGAAAGAAGTTGCCATGACTCAACTTCCAGATACTGTAGCTGTGTTTCTTTGTAAATTGTTTGTTTTAATTTTAATGATTCTATTTCTAGTCTGATTTAATACTTCAGGAAGCCTTACAGTTAAAAATACATGAAAATATAAAGTCACAGTAAAACAAAATAACAAAAAAGTAGAAGAAAAACAACTTTGGAATAGATTTTAGGGAAAAATAGAGCAGTTCCTGGCAAAATAAATAGGTTCTAGAAAAATTACTTTTCCAAAATTAATTAAGAGCTTGGAAAAGTTAATTTCTGGCTACAATTCCCAGAACTCTCCAGCCAATATGGCCTTCAGCCCACAAATGGCATCTGTAGAGAAAACACACATGAGTAGTGTGGTCACATATCCCCCTATAAAAGTAATTAAAAAGCACTGAACAAAAGAAGTGAAGTATCGCTTAATACACTGCAACTGCAACTTAGCTAGGCAAAAGCTAATCACAATTAACTTGCTTTTCCATTGACAGTAGCCATGAAGATTGGAGAAATTCTGTGAGTTGCACTCTAAATAAAGTAACTTTTCTATACTCTAGCTTTGACAGACAGAAGCTTGCAGGGTGAGGGGGAGATATAGACTTCTCCAGAAGGAGGAAGACTGAAAACTCAGCCCTGCCTGGTGTGTGTTACTCACAACCATGTACCCCACAGACCGTAACTACTTGCCCAACTCTTGCCAAGGTAGCCTAGAATAGCGATAGTGCCTATTTCAGCATAAACTAGTGACAATGTCAAACAGATCGTGCAGACATACTCCGCGTTTTCTGGTTTTTGGCCTCTGGCTTTCAGCTTTCACTGTCAATTACTCATTCACAGTTTCACAGTTGCACTCCTAACAGGAAGACCAATGCCAGATTACAGGTCTGGTGCCAAAAATCACCAACAGTGACTCCACGAATGCAGCCATCTTCTTCCAAGCATCTGTAAGAGCCCTCCCATAAACAACTGGGATTACAATTAAAACTCCAATCTCTGTAGGGAGCACAGCTTATGCTGCCTAGATATTTAGATTAATTTCTGGACTAAGCTTTGGTAGGTCATTTCTTAACGCTGGATTAATAAGAGTTAATACGACAGGAAGTTTTCAAGAAAGATTTATTAAGGAGGAAAATAATGCTAGCTCAAAAGACTATCTTGCTTTGACAATCTATCAGATGTGTTCACTGTTCATATTCTAATGCTAGATTCTTTCTCTGAGGAGGACTGAACTGTTCCCTCCAGAGTTCTAAGTACTGTTCTTTTTTGGATGCAACTGATGAAAGGCTTAGAGCTAAGGGTTAATTCAAACATTCATAACTCAAGGAAGCAGAACTGTCACTTTTTTCCGACCTCTCTTAAAGTAAGTAATAAATATTATATTTTTAGGAACAAACAAAGATATAGAATTAATGTAATACCTATAACATAATGAGTATCTATTCTGAAGGGTACAGAAACACTTCACCATAGATGCTTTATGCTCCAGTCAAAATAAGATTTAAAACAATGACATTCAGAACTACAATCCAATCCAAACCACCCGCCTAAAGGGCTTTCTGTGTTTTAAAAAAAAGGTACCTAAAGAAGTTGTCAAACTAATAATTGTGTGAAACTTCTGTTCAATGACCCATCAGATGAGAAAATAAAATATCAAGAATAAATGCTTTTTAGAGCCAAGAGGATTACCTGCAGCAAAACTACTTGTTGCTGATGATTAATAGGCTTAAAGATGATTCTGAGCACATGTCTCTCTCTCTTTTTTCCCCTGAAGGGCAAGCTACTGTTCCAAAGGCACTAGTGGCAACCATTTCTGTTCTAAAATTGAGGTTCCCGCCCCTATATACATATTAACAGCTGTTAATTTTATGGACTTTTTTGCTGAAATAGATTTTGTTTAGCAGATTACTTATTGACTGGATCATAGATGGATGCAGGATTTAACATTTTCTTGCTGGCATGTAAAGGAAGTGTTAGTTTAGTTTTTAAGTTCCTAAGGAGTTTTACCAATTCAGTTATCATCTTCCACGCAGAGAAATGAATCCTAAGAATTATCCCTGAGGGACTGTTTTCCGGACAGGCTAGTGGTACTAAAAAGGCCCTGGTTATTTTTTGAATGGTTAGGCCATCAATACAATCATTCCTCAAAATTCTAAGCTAAGCTACAGAGTCAGCTGAGTTTCTTAATATTCAAGAGCACTGCAATGGCAAGAACAATCACTAGGAAAAGATAGTAGAAATATCTGAGTGAATATGATCAAAAAGTGATCAGATAGCACATTACAAAATATTCTGTAGGAGTAATGGCAGCAAAGAAGACTTACTTCTTACTTGTTGTTCTGCGCAACATTAGTCGATTGAGCTCTTTCATACAGTACAGCACTTGGTTCATATATGCTGTATGGAATCATCAAAGACATATTGTGATGAATTTGGAATTCATTTTGCATTGGAAAGGGACATGCTCATATCCACTCTTGGACTGTAAAATTTTGACAGATTTAGCAACGGTTACAATGCCGTTATGCATTTGTTTTTAGCTAATGTAACTTAACAAGTTGGTTTGGAAGACGGGGAAATAGCACTTGCTCCTTGGATCAATACCTATGTGGCTGAAAAAAATCCACCAGAACTGTGCTATCATTACAAAGGTAGAAAATGATGGATGGATGGATGGATGGATGGATGGATGGATGGATGGATGGATGGATGGATGGATGGATGGATGGATGGATGGATGGATGGATGGATGGATGGATGGATGGATGGGTGGATGATGTCATTCCAATCACTGCTGAAGAAGCTATGTCTAGGTTCACTAGCTTTGGAAAAATCATTTCCTGGTCTTAAATTTACCATTGAAGCAAGGTGTCAAGGACAGAGGTGAGCAACTGCACTTTCCATTAACTCTAGCCAACAAAGCCAATAGTGAGGAATGATACAAACTGCTGGCCAACAATACCTGGAGGCCATAAGTGTCTATACTTCTGTTACAATATTGTGACTTCCCCATTCAGTCAATCTTGAAGGACACTGATTATTTAGATCCCTTCCAATCTGGTTCTTGCTCCAGGTTACACATGTAGTGAATGTAATGCTGAGAGTGATCCTGGATCTGTCAGCGGCTTTAAATACCACCATCCATCACATCTTTCTACATAATCTTCTTGGAATAACTTGGAGGGCTAGTATTTATCCTGGTCTTTTCAGAAGAGACAGGTCAAAACGTAATGCTGGGATCTAATTATGAACTTGAAAGACAGTTTGTGAATCAATGAATGGACTAATAGATAAGTAAGGTACAAAAAAAACGTTGGTTCTGAAAGGTCAAATCTCTTTGAGACCACAAACAGGAACTTAGGGGAAGAAATAGTTATGGTGAATAAGTGCTTACAAGAACCCTTTGATGATATTAGATGACCAGACAATGGCGAAATCTCTGATGCATATATGTAGCATGAATGCTTAGTTTTATTGTATTTTATTATCTATGTTAGTTTTGTTAGGTCCTATTATTGTTGCTCTGTTATGTTTTGTATGTGTGAATAATAATAATAATAATAATAATAATAATAATAATAATAATAATAATAATAATAATAATAATAATAATAATATAAGAAGAAGAAGAAGAAGAAGAAGAAGAAGAAGAAGAAGAAGAAGAAGAAGAAACAAGTCAATACATCTCTATTCAGGCTTCATCCCAACTTAATTTGAGCATAATGTGGAATGACCTCAAAGGGTACATTAAATACCTGGAAGAAGGGCACATTAAATACTATACTAATATGAGTCATGTTCACACTACTTTTAGATGCCTGTAATTTCCATAAAGTCTTTAGGAAAATAAACATTTTGAGTGTGTGTGTGTGTGTATGTAATGCTAATACTGTATATAATCTTTCCTGAACAGCATCAATTTGATCTACATTATAATATATAAAAGAACCGGGGAGAGGTGCATGTACATAGAAATAAATGTTTCTCTAGTGCATCACACATCTTCTTGGCATTCATTTACAGTGGTGCCTCACTGAACGGCGATAATCCGTTCCAGGAAAATCGCCGTTAAGCAAAAACATCGTAAAGTGGGGAAAAAAGCCCATTGAAACACATTGAAACCCCTTCAATGCGTTCCAATGGGGTCAAAACTTCAATGCGTTCCAATGGGGTCCAGCGAAGATCCTCCATAGGGCAGCCATTTTCACTGCCTGTCTTGTGAGGAATCCATCCCAGAAAACAGCGGGGAGCCATTTTGTTTACCCAGCGGCCATTTTGAAACAGCCGATCAGCTGTTTTAAAATTGTCGTTTTGCAAAGAATCGGTTCCCGAAGCAGGGATCCGATCATCGCAAAGCAAAAAAAACCCATTTAGACCATCGTTTAAAAAGATCATCGTAATGCGGTTTCGTCATAATGCGGAGCAATCGTAAAGCGAGGCAAGACTATACTTAGGTTAATTGCAGTTATTTTGGATAGTATTAACAATCTTTAATTGGTTTGACAGATAAATTAACTAAAATTTTAGCTGGTATGAATGAAATCTTTATTGCTGATGGTGCATTTTATACAGTGAGATTGCACATTATTTTTTTTTCACAATTTATTGTGGTTCCTCTGTGTTGCAGAAATTAGGGGACACAAAAGAGAATATTAAAGTTACTCCTTCCTTCTATGTGATAGTTTTTGTTTATGTCACTGCATAATTCCTTCAATATTTCAAAAAAGTATTACAGTGGAGTGCAATGTGCAGGTTTACTTAAATGTACTCAACAATTTTTAGACAGCTAATTCATTTTAAAAAATTGATTTATTAGCTAAAACCTCTTCCACTGACAGCCCACAAAACAGTGTGCAGTGAAGTTTGGACTGATGTGCTATGACACCTTTATGAATTGTATATTGTGTTGACATTTGACATGCTTCCTTACGACCTGTTATCCTTCAGTATTTAACAGTTCCAATCATGGAAAGGGAGGGAAAAGAATCCATTCCTTTGTCCTGGGTGTCCAAAGAAAAACTGCTTTATCATTAGGGAAAAATGAGGGTAATTATAAGTCACAATTTAGGAAAATTAAGAATCTTATACTGTAGCATCATAGGCTCTCCAAATCTTGTAAAATCTGCTGGAGTCAATGGGAAGGAGTGTTAAAACTAAGTGACACACTGAATAATGAACTGCTGGGGAACATACACATCCAGCAGAGAGAGAGAGAGAGCAAGGTTATGTACTGAAAAATCTAGGATTTGAGGACTGTGAGAGATATGTGTTATCCCATTCGCCATATTCACAGTGAAGTGATGCCTTACAGGGTCAAAGGCCCAAGATTTCCTGAGCAGCAAGGGCTATGACATCATCTACCAACACCCTTGGATTTCCCTGTTTCCTCTAGGCTTAAGTGAAATCATCATAATAGCTACTAGAGAAATGAGTGTTCCCAGTAACGGTGCATTATTACAAGCTGTTCCTCTTGTAATGCAAAGTAACTCCTCAAAAAGGGCCATTCTCCATTTGATATGGACCTGTCCAGCTCTCTGCATTTTTAGACTACATCACTGCATATTCTATCAATAGTCGTAGTTCCTGGAGCCATTTCTTGTCCACAGACAGGACAAAGTGTGGCAGTGGATCAAGCACAATTAGACTTATGAGATACCAGAGAAAGCAGGAGTGATACCTTTTATTCGACCACTAAGAAATAAAACAGCTAGCTTTTGTGGGGAAAGCCCCACTTTCTCAGGCTCCAGCATAAGCCTTTCAGAGATACAGTGGTGCCTCGCTTAACGGCGATAATCCGTTCCAGGAAAATCGCTATTAAGCGAAAACATCGTAAAGCGAAAATAAAAAGCCCATTGAAACGCACTGAAAACCTTTCAATGCGTTACAATGGGCTTAAAACTCACCGTCAGCGAAGATCTTCCATACGGCAGCCATTTTCGCTGCCTATATAGCGAGGAATCCGTCCCTAAGCACAGCGGGGAGCCATTTTATTTACCCGGCGGCCATTTTGAAACTGCCGATCAGCTGTTTAAAAAACGTTGTTTTGCGAAGAATCGGTTCCTGAAGCAGGGAACCGATCATCGCAAAGCAAAATTCCCCCATTTAGACCATCGTTTTGCAATCGCAAAAAAAGATCGTTGTAATGCGGATTCGTCATAATGCGGGGCAATCGTAAAGCAAGGCACCACTGTAGTGCAAAATGACAACACCACCAACAACAAATGTAGGACATGTAACAAATTTTAGACTCTGTTCTACAATTATTTTTTTCATGTAACAATATTTGGACTCTGTTCTTTTTCTTTTTCTTCTGCACTATCCCTGAAAGTGCTGTGCTGAAGTCTGAGGAAGTGGGGTTTTCTCTAAAAAAGCTTGCTATTTGTTTGCTTTCTTGGATATCACCCATTCATACATTTGTGTATTTTTGGGGACCACATGGCTTTCTCCTTGTTTTGAGAGAAAGCATGAGACTGTAAAACTGATTTGCAGGCTCCAGAACATGTTTGCTTTGGCCTGTCCTTTCCAGAATACATAGAAATGCTGACTCTATATCTCTGGAATGGGAAAATGTGTCGAAGGCACATATTTGTCACTGATGTTAATATATACTCATACAGCTACATCTAGATGTAAATATACCTGAGAAAGCCAGAAACAAAGGGAACTTTAAAAAACCCAGCAGCATGCCAATCAACCTCCCAATTTTTCAGAAGGGATGAAACCCTTAGTAAAAGAACCTGTACTATTACCGTATATTGGGATGAGAGAAATCATACTTGAGCAGCCCTGGATGAAATAAAATTACAGAAGCGCAAGAACTGAGATAAATCCCAATGACAAGTTTAATCCTTCCTAACAAGTAATTTGGTGGCTGGGCTGCTTTTTTAACAAATAATATTGTTGAGAAGTCACAGTGTTGTCAACACTGACTAGTGATGACACTGTATGTCTCAGGCAGACATTTTGCCAGCCCTACCAGGAGATTCACTGAATGAAACAAGGACCTTCTTACACATTGTGTGCTACGTCACTCAGTCACAGCCTTTCCTTGAGGTATGACCTTCCAACAGCTATCAGTTTCAAACAAGCATCCAGTGAATCTTACCTAAACATTTCTGAAGAATATCTAAACAAGAAAAGAAAACATAATGTGAATCCACTGAGCATATTTGGATGCAATGACAGGTCTGACTTACCACGGTTAAGACAATGTTCTGCTGCATACAGCCTCCTTGCTCTAATTGCAAGCAAGACATACTTCCGATATGTGGTTTGTCTATTATGATGTGATGTGTCGGGAACTGACTTGATGATGGCACACGATTATAATTATAGAGAACATAGCAGAAACAACATATGATAATGAGTCAAGAATCTCTGACTAGCTTTGACGCTTATAAGGTGGCTCTGGTTACTTAGGAAGGAACAATGGAAAATACAACACATACAGCACAATTATTACTGCGTTTCACAATTGATGTTGGCCCAAGAAATCTTGTCTATTATTGAGTCCGTTTTACTTCTTTCACCCATCAGGGAAGAGAGAAGCCAAAATGCCCATTAGGTAGTTCTTTTTGTAGCATGTAGCAGTAGATTTCAGCAACGAATTGTCAAGTTGTCATACTCCGAACAAGCTAAGAAGGAATTTTACCAATATGTTCAAAGCTAAAGGAACATTTTGGTCCGCTGCTCTACACCAGAGACATATTAGTATGACTACAAAATGGGAGCTACATGACCCCATTCTTCTTCTTGTCTTGTGTCTATAAAAAATGAATTGCAGTACTATTTATTTATTTCTAGCTTACATCCTCCCAACAAATTGAAACAGACCTAGCCATAATTTCTGGGTGGCCTCTTTGATTAAATACAGAGGCCACTGTTACCAACCAATTTTTCCCTGCTGATGGTCAGGGAAGTGTACCACAGCTCTCCAGAGAGGGGATTGCAGCAAACTGCAAGTGGCCGGAGTGGAGTTGTACCAGTTAATGCAGCATCAAACAGACATACCTTTGTAATGCAGACATACGTTTAGATCAAGATAATTCTAAGAGTGCACTTGCACCAACTGTACCCCCACACCCACCCCATACCCATATCTTCTGCCAGGAAAAAAAAAGTTTACTGTGGCAAGAAATCATGAACAGAACTACCACCTAAATCTTCTGCTCCTTAGTCTGATTGCCTGAAGTGGGATTTTTCATTACAGAGGAACTCATCCTTCAAAAACAATGTATCTTGCATAAGATATTTGATGTACTAAGCGGAGACCTCAGTGGGGTTTATGCATCCATTAACTGCGCTCCAAATTAAAGTCCTCATCCTTCCTCAATTTGACTTGCATTTTTTGGTCCTTAAGCTTTTGAGAAAAATAAGGCTTGCTAGCTAATTCCTTAACTAGTGGGTTTCTGTGTGCATTTCCACTGACACCACACTGATTTCTCCCAGTTTGTTATAATGCTATATTTATGATCACAGATGCAGATGTGCCTCAATGCACGGTATGGCATATTAAAAAACATGCCACATATTAGAAACAGACAAAACAACACTATTATGGACTAATGTAGATTTGCCATTAAAATGCCCCATCACAGGGCACTGAGAGTTTTATCTAATGTTACCGGAGATATATTCTAAACTGCTTATGTAAGTATACTTGATAGACATTCAAAAGATAAGGTAAATAACAGTGGAAAATACATGATGCAACTGAAGCAGGAAAAATAGATCATGCAGTTCACTGCACTATAATAGGTAAGAGGAAATTAAAATCTGCTCATAGATAGTGTTTATTATAAACTCAGAAGAACAAGTGCCCTTGTTCATGGCTCTCTGAAAAATGCATGCTCTGTGATGGGAACGGGCAGAGGGAAAACAACACATTAAGGGATTTTATAACAAAAATAGCAACACCGCTTATCTTCATATTAAAAAGCTACTTATGAGGATTTCATTGCTGTCTGCTGTAAGCAGTGAGCAAAAACCAGGAGCAGGGAGAAATGGATGAATCACCTTTTTGCCTTGAAACATACCCCAAAAAGTTTGTAACAGAACAATACTATTGGGGGGGGGGAATGATGGTGGCTAAAAGCTTGAGAGGCAGAGAGCTGGTATACTATTGCCAAACATGCTCTGAGCTACATCTCCACACCAAGATACTGTAATATTGTTCTCTCTCTCTCTCTCTCTCTCTCTCTCTGTCTGTGTGTGTGTGTGTGTGTGTTCCCATTAGCTAAAGAATCACTTTACGCTTCAGCTGTAAAGACATTCAATATTGCTAGCCTTGGATATGCATAACTACGCCCTGCTTCCCCCCCCCTTTTTTTGGCTTGTTATAAATTCTAACCAATAATATGTTGATGAGTAGGAAGGGAATTTCCAAGAATATATTTATTTATTAAAAACACTAAGCCAAGCAAGGCCTAAATGGATTTCTATGGGTACCCTGAAGGCACAGAGAGCTTTCTAAAAGCATGATGTTGCTTTTTGCTCTTCAAGTAGTCTAAGATGCCTTCTCATCATCAAAGGAATGAAAAGGGGGGGGGGACCTTTGGTTGACTGACTTTTCCCTTTCGGTTTCAATAACTCTCACACCCAGATGCACTCTGACCAACAAAACCTATGCACAAAATCTGCAGTAGAAATTCCTTTTGTACCATGGTGCGTTTTCAAAAGCATTTTCATGCACATCTATTACAGCATACATGTTGTTGAGTGATGTTATAACAAGGGGCACAATCAGGCTAAAAATTAAGAACAGAATTATAGAAAATATTTCTTTTTAAAAATTAGGATGGCCATCGTCTAGACAACCATGCGTAGAAGGAAGGCAGATAAAAGAAACATCCCAGCCACAGTCATCTAAGCAGGGAAGACGCATATGATGTGATGCACACGCTGTTAATTTTGTCCCTGTGAAAATTAAAAGCCTCTAGCTTTTATCGGCACAGCTTACATTAAATTAAACTGACAGTGTGATCATGTTATTGAATCACGTCTGCAGGTTTTCTCAACTGCCATGCAGCAGCAGGTGAATATATTGTTGCCAGAAGTGCAGCTTTTTTTTCATACAAAGGGAGAATGGGAAATGGGAACAAGGAGACTCTGTGTATATGGATGTGAGTGAATGGGTGGTGCATGTGGCCTTGGTCCCAGTCACTTTTAGATTTGGCCCTGCTGTTTGGCCTCTACCAGAAAGATACCCACAGAGAGATCACCCTGCCTATTACATTGGTTGCACCTATATAATTTTGCTCCTAGGAAAAAACAAAGATACTTGTCCAGGAAATGTTTACACAAATTCTACAAAGCAGACAGACTGTACGTAAAGCTAGTTTTTAGTATGGGTAGAAGCCACACAGTGCCATGCTAGTTAGCATTTCCTAATGCATTACAAATATATAGTTCTAACGATTTAGTCCTTCATTAATATGTATTACTTATTTAAAATATTTTTCTATCACCTTCAGGTCATGTATGAAACAATATTGTTGTAAGCCGCCTAGAGTAATCTTAATTGATTAGATAGGTGGGATAGAAATCAAATAAATAAATAAATAAATAAATATTTGAAAACTATAAAGTGTAAAATACAATTAACCAGAAGAGAAATACAACACATTTAAAACAACAAAAACATACTTTTGTAAAACACAGATGGATTCATTGGCTCAAATCCTATTACTCAGAATAATAAATCGCACTAGTATGGGTCCACTGAATCAATGGTGATCTAGTAAGTCAACTCTTCTGTAAGGCACACTGATTCAAATGGGCCTGATCCAATTTGATCCAAAAATCACATTAAAATGGATCCAAATTACAGTATCAGTATCTCTGAGACGACTAACCAGTGCTGAGAATCCACTACATTCTCTGCTGCCCTAGCAGACTCACCAATATATTGGCCGAAGTGTTCAAAGAACTATAACAGTATCACAGACACCATGTCCTCCATCCTGCAAATCTTAATAAAACTATAGTGTCAAACTACTTAATAAGATGGCAAAAATCAAAAATGGTATGTGGAAAATCAACATTTTTATCCAAGAAAATCTTATTTTAAGCTGCATGTTAAGAAAGGGATAAGGAAACAAAATACATAATGATACAGGATTTCTGTACATCTCTACTTTATGTGATAAATATAAAAATCCCAACATTTTAATAGTTAACCATCAGTACATTTACAATAGCAAATGTAATACAGGAAAAATAGCATTTAGGTTATAACAATAAAGTATGATTAAAGAGCACAATATGGCCTTCAGCTAAGATATTACTGGATAATAAGTAAAAGTTGAGTTACCAAATAACATTTTTTCTCTTCAATATATCTGTCCAATAGTATTGAGCAGACAAACTACTGTAATCACCTCTTAGGTCTAAATAATCCCACATTACTCTTCACATAATTATTTAGCTTCAGGTTTCAAAAATTAGTTTTCCAGAGAGAAATACCACAACCTTGAAGGCACTTTATACAGGTTTGATAAAAAGGTTAATTGTGCACTCTCATGGGATCACTGGCATCATCCGTGAATGCCATTTGGCAGGCAAATTTCATCTTGGTTTTCTTTCCCCCTTAAAGCTTTCCTGTTTTATTTTGCTTTTCATGATGAATGTGGCCTACAGGGTACAATTTCAAAGAAAAGTTATTATTTTACATTATGCTTTAGTTTTAGTGATGAAGGGGGTCTTCTTACTCAATGTAACCTTTTAATTCAAACTTCTTCTAATTCTAAGTAATCTATTTAAAAAGGAAATAATGAGACACTTCTGTATGCACTCCCAATATATCAAGTCAGTCTAACAGAAACACATTAACTATTATCAGTACCAGTGACAAAGGTACATAGCCATATGATTGCATTATTTTTCTTATCGTGGGTGTGGTGGATGGATGGATATATGGATACATATACAGTGGTGCCTCACATAGCGACGTTAATCCATGCAGCAAAAATCGCTGCTAAGCGATTTTGTCACTATGCAATTTTAAAAAGCCCATAGAAACACATTAAAACCTGTTTAATGCGTTCCTATGGGCAAAAAACTGGCCTTAAAGCGAAAATCCTCCATACGGCGGCCATTTTCACTGCCTCTAAAGCGAGGAATCGGCGCGAAAACACAGTGGGCGGCCATTTTTTTACCCAGTGGCCATTTTGGAACCGCTGATCAGCTGTTAAAAAACCATTGCTCAGTAAGCGAAACGGAACCGATCATCGCAAAGTGAAAAAACCGCATAGGAAACATCGCAAAAAGTTTGTCGCTATGCGGTTTTGTCGCTAAACGGAGTGCCCGTTAAGCAAGGCGCCACTGTACAGTGATGCCTCGACTTACGAACGTCCTAACACACAACCATTTTGAGTTACGACCAGCTCCAGCTGCAAAATGTTGCTTCGACTTGCGGCCAGAGCTTCAAGATATGAACAGAAAAAGGCAGGGGAAAGGGCCGGAGAATTCAAATTGCCAACCGTTGGTAGGCGAAGAGGCTGCTTCTTTGTAGCTCTTTTGCCCCAATGGTTAGAGTGAGTGTGATTGGAAGAGGCTTCGGACTGCCTGATAAGGTAAGGTTCTGCTTTCTGCTTTTTAAAACTGTTCTGGGTGGGTGTTGCAGCACAGTTTTGGGCTGGGTGGTGGGATTATGTTTCTGTGCTGTGATGGGTCTTGGTGGGTTTGTTTGTTGGTTTTTTTCCCCATTTCTGATGGGCCTTTGGGGGTTTGTTTACTTTTTGGTCCCTCCCATTTCTGATGGTTTGGGGGGGTTGTTTGCTTTTTGATGTTTTCCCCCCCATTTCCAATGGGTCTTGCGGTGTTTGTTTGCTTTCTGCTTTGCTTTCTTTGCATTTCCGAAGGGTCTTGCACGGTTTGTTTGCTTTCTGCTTTGCTTTTTTTCATTTCCTATGGGTCTTGCACAGTTTGTTTGCTTTCTACTTTGCTTTTTTTGCATTTCCAAAGGGTCTTGCATGGTTTGTTTGCTTTTCTCCCCCCCCCCCCCGGCCGGAATGGATTAATCACGTTTCTGATGGGTCTTGCAGTGGGTTTTTTGTTTGTTTTTTGGTGATTTTTTTCTTCAGCCAGAACGGATTAATTGCATTTAAATGCATTCCTATGGGAAATGGTGCTTCGACTTACGACCATTTCGAGTTACGACTGGAGTTCCGGAAACTATTAAGTTTGTACCTCTAGGAACCACTATATATAATATAAAGCTGGCAGAGGCATTTGCATCTCAGGAGAAGAGCCCCCCTGTGTGGCCTTGAGCAAGCCTCACAGTACCAGGTCGCCCCTCAGAAGAATGGCATGGTAAACCACCGCTGAGTATTCTTTACCTGAGAAACCTTGGAAAGAGTCACCATAAAGCCAGAATTATTTTGGTCTTAAGTCACAATTATTTTATAGAAAAATCTGGCCGCTATTTGGTTTGTATGCATTTGAATTTCATTTGTGCTTCTACTGTTTCACTTTGAAAACTTTATCAGGATAATGAATCTTAGAAAGAAAGAAGTGCATAGATAAACCATAATAATGTTACATATAAGTTTTGATAGGCACAAATGCATGATTCTGAGTGAATGGAATAAGAACAGTGAACTGTTACCATTATGCAATGTCATGAAAAAGGACTGAGAAACAAAACAAGACCTTGAATGCCAGAATGGTTGCTGCACAAGTCTCTATGTGGACAATTAGGACAAGTTTTAATGTGAGGCACTGGGGCTTGAGAGTTCCCCCCGCCATGGCATCCATCCTTTTGGAAACAGGATCTCGCATTGCATGTTTGATCCACTACAGTGATTAAAGCCTCAGGCTGAGCCAGTCAGCATCCCTGGAAGCCACTGCCAGCTAAGTTGTCAATGAAGGAAAGAACTCTGATTTCCCTATTATCTTGTTTATAAAGCAACATCCTGTCAATAACAGTAGCACTCCCAAACGTTTTCTTTTCATAGACAATAATTATTTGATCAGTCCTAATAATTCTGAAAATACATTCACTTCTTTGTTATCACTGCTCTTGTCTATGTCAAAACATCAGCAGGAAAGTAGTAAACAAAACACAGGTCTTCCAGAGCTCAGTAATAGAGAATCAAGCCAACCAGCCTTTCATATTCTACACTAAGTCAGTATGTAGTGCATAATAAGTCACCATTCATTAAATGTGCAAGGAATTCCTAATAAGCTTTTGGGCAGCCGGCAGCTCAACGAACCATTTCAAGTCTCATCACAACACATTAGGAATCCCAATTATGGTATTACACACATTAATGCAAGTACTTGTTACTCATCTTGAGGAAGCACTTCGCAAATGTGAAGAGAACGCTGGCATTGACTTTCGATATTTAATCCTTACTACAGAGAAAGATTAACCCTGATGCTAAGCATACTATGGTACAGAAGGTCATCATTATGCTGGAAGTCACCTGAAGCTAGATGCTTGAGGAATTAATCTTTGTATATTTAAATACTTCCCCCACTCCCAATCCAGGTTTTTTTTTTTTTACATTAGGCTTATGGAAATAGGACAAAACCTGCTATGGAAGCACAAAAAGAATGGGAAGGTTTAAAAATATTTACCTACCCATGCTTGAAACCTACAATTTGTGGATTTTTTTAAAGGGATGAAAAGATCCCTTTTTATGCAAATTTCCACCGAGCTTGCCACTCATCTATTCTCTCTCACAGACACACATACCACAAGCCGGAAATGGTCCTCCATCACAGCCTTCCCCAATCATTCATGAATGACTCAGGCTGCCCCACTTGTTATGTGCCATGACAAATGGCAACACCTTTGCATCATAAATGTCTGTCTCCAAAAGGAGCCACAAAAACTATCCTTCATGCAGTGACTTCCTTAGAAGATGAAGAAAACAACAAGACAACATGTCTTCTGTACCCTGACTTCTCTAACGTATATCCTCAGATACACAATTCTTCCTTCTTGGATGGAGAAGCTCTAAACTACCAGCCCATGGCCTTCCCAATCCACAGGGAAAAGTAAGCATGCCAGCGCTGTTGTCATGGACATCTTGGAAGCAGAGCTTCTGGAAAAACAACTAGAGCACATCTCTGTGGGAGCATTTCAGTCCATAGCTGGTGTCAGACCAGTGATGTCTCTTCTTTGGCACTGTTGCTCCTAATTAACCAGAGTCTTTCCTCTAGCTCCAACTGGCTATTAGCCTAATGTTGTCCCACTGCCAATCTCTAGAAACAGTTCAATGTTAGACTGGCAAGACTGTTCTGCCACTGGACCATTGTTCTGCAAGTGTCAGTGTTTTGAAGATCTCTTGCACTGATCTCTCTCTCTCTCTCTCTCACACACACACACACACACACACACACACACACACACACACACACACACAGAGAAAGAGAGAGAGAGAGAGAGACAGAGACAGAGACAGAGACAGACAGACAGACAGACAGACAGACAGACTAATCCCTGATTAACTATATATTGCAGTAATTGTATATACAGCAGTTGCAATTCTAAAACAAGATCAGGTTTCTGTAACTCAAGGATTCAATTCAAGTATAATTGCTGCATAGGTACCACCACCATACTTTCTGCAGTCTGCATCACTGTGGGTTACACTGCCAATCAACCTGTACAGAAACTGGGTTCATTTTGTTTTCAGTATATTTGATGTGAAACCAAGGAGTAAGGCTAGTTTCTCCACTATTCTTCCTACCACACAGCTGCTGCTTCTCTTTTCAGAGTTGTTAACAAATTGTGTGCATGTTTACCTGAAACCAAACAAATAACAGTTCTCTCCACCATCAATTCTGCTCTTCCAATGAGCACATCTTGCCCCTTCCCTGACATTCCCAGTTATAATAAACCTTAAGATCAGCTCATACCAGCTCTCACAGTAATTTGTTAATACTGTACTCATCTATTTCATGCATTCCAAATAGACTGAAATACTCATCCAACATCAATTTGTTTCTCTTTAGTACAGGGAAAGGTGAAGGTCCTGCTTTTAAGAACAGCTAATGGAGTCAATGCAAGCATTACAGTGTATTATTAAATTATTTTGATCTATGCCTGCAAAGTTATTTTTATTCCCCCTTCTTTAAACAGTTACGTATGTACCTTCAATTGTAAACCTAAGAACAATATTGGCTTTCTTGACTTTTGAATTTCTGTCCATTTAATGGAAAAGTGGCATAATTTGAGTGAATTGGGGGAAAAAAGGAAATTAAACTGATTTGTGTTTTTATTACTGCTTGCAGTACCTGTGTAAGAAGCAACACAGAGTCATTTTCCCTCAGCCTGTGATTTCCAGGGTATATTTTGCTCTGGATTAAAATCTTCTCTTCTTCACCCCACCCCCACCCCCTCTATTTTTATCAGCTCCCAAAACAATGGGCAGGCAACCTCCCTGCAACTTATGGGATAATACAGTCAATACTGCCTCCCGTCATCTCTTCTTTTTGCAAGTCATTCAAGATCCAGGGATGGGATGATGCTCTGTGGACAACAAAAGTCCTTTTTGAATTCTACCATACCTGTTAGCTGTAGCATGGATGATGCCAAATAGTCCAGCAACAGCCTTAGTAGTGAAGTTGACAGAGTTTGAAATTGTCTGTTTTGGAATACAGTGTCCTCAATATGCATTCTAACATTCAAAACTATCCCCCTTCCCATCCACACTGCTCACCTGCCTTGCTGTTGCAATAAGGATACCAAAAAAAGATACCTGCCTTTTAAAAAATTCTCCTTACCATTCCCCTCTTGCTTTGCATTGGAATGTTAAAACTACAGCTTTCCGCCCCCTCCACAATGTCAGGGTGGGTGACACACCGGCATTTCCATTGACAGGAAGGGAGAAACGGGAAGGAGAAAGAGAGACAGACTTCTTATTTTTTGTGCCCCACCTTTGCTGAATTAGAAGCCAACTGAAAACGTTTTCGACTCTTCAGAAAATTCAAGAGAGGCATTCTGATTTTCTAGGACTCTCAGTGAAGTCTGAAACCAGTTTAGAATTTTTCCTTGAACTAAATACTCTATTCAGCAGTGCTAAGCTGAGTTCAAGCTGTGCTGGTGTTTTTAATTAATGTATTTATTTAAAATGTTTATATGTTGTCCAACTGACAAAGATCTAAGGTGGCTCACAATCATTAAAAATGAAGACAGACAATAAAACCACAAATGTCATAATAAAAGAAAGTAAAATAGGCAAAACAGTATCAGGATGTTAAAACAACAAAATGTTAAGGTACCCCCAAATGATGTCAACAGCCAGCAATAAAAGCCAGACAGTCGCACCACCAATAAAATATCTCATGAGCCCACAAATATATGTATTTGGTCAATGTAAGTGGTTTTTGATACTGCTGACCATGGTATCCTCCTGGACAGGCTCTCAGAGGCAGAGATCGGGGGGGGGGGTCTGGCACTTAGCTGGCTCTGATTCTTCTTGAAGGGCAGTGTTTAGAAAGTTCAGCTCCCTGGACTCTCAACTGCAGGGTGCCCAGAGGTCTTCTGTATTCCCAATATTGTATAACATCTATGTTAAACCACTGGGAGAGGTCATGAGGAGATTCAGAGTAAAGTATGATCAGTATACTGATGATACACAACTCTATATCTCCTTTAACATCTCTGCAGTAGATGCTATTTAGACATTTAAGCACTGCCTGAAATCTGTCTTGGAATGGACCAGGGTGAATAGGGGGGTTGTTCATGACTTTGTGTACCTTGGCTCAACGATCTCTGACACCCTCTCCCTAGATGTCGAGCTGGATAAATGCACTGGCAACGCAGCCACCATGTTCTTTAGACTCACAAAGAGAGCATAGCTTAATAAGAAGCTGATGGTATATACTAAGATCCAGGTCTATAGAGCCTGTGTCCTGAGTACACTCCTGTCGTGCAGTGAGTCCTGGACCCTTTATGCATGGCAGGAGAGGAAGCTGAACACATTCCATATGTTTTGTCTCTGACACATTTTTGGTATCACCTGGCAGGACAAATTTTCAAATAGAGTAACGAGTTGGAGTTGTTAACATGTATATATTACTGAAACAGTGACGTCTATGTTGACTTGGGCATGTCGTGAGAATGGCTGATGATCGGATTCCAAAAGATCTCTTGTATGGAGAATCAGTGCAGGGAAATCTTCCCAGAGGGAGACCACAGCTGCAATACAAGGATATCTGCAAGAGGGATCTGAAGGCCTTAGGAATGGACCTCGACAGATGGGAAACCCTGACATCTGAGCATTCAGCCTGGAGGGAGGCGGTGCAGCATGGCCTCTCCCAATTTGAAGAGACCCTTGTTCAGCAGGCCGAGGCAAAGAGGCAGTCAAGAAACCAGCAAAATCAGGGAGCTGGACAGGGGACAGATTGTATTTGTCTTCAGTGTGGAAGGGATTGTCACTCCCGAATTGGCCTTCTCAGCCACACTAGACACAGTCCAAATCATCTATTCAGAGCATGTTACCATAGTCTCTCAAGACTGAAGGATGCCTAATCTTCACATGGGGCTTTCCTTGAGGCTGAGCCGGAGATTGCAGCAGGTCCAGAATGTAGCAACTGGACTGGTGGCTGGTGTAAGTAAGTTCAATCACATCTCTCCAATACGGGCTCGCCTGCACTGGTTGCCTGTTGCATCCAGATCTGATTCAAGGTCCTGATGCTTACCTATAAAGCCTTTTACGGTTTCGGACCACGTTACCTGTTGGAACGTCTTTCCCCAAGATCATATCCCCGCTCCACAAGGTCCTCCCAGGTCATGTGTCTCCAGATAGCCACTGCAAGAGAGGCCAGGAAATAATCCACCAGAAGTAGGTCCTTCTCTGCTGTGGTGCCAATGCTTTGGAATCAACTCGCAGTGGAGCTGTGCCTGGCTCTCTCCCTCCCCACATTTAAAAGGCAATAAAAAACACTGTTCTACAGAAAGGCCCTTTTTGGCAACCCTTCCTGATGCTTTGTTTGTTTCTTTTTGTTTCTCCTGTTTGATAATTATTTATTTGCCTTGCATTCTGCATTTTACTCTTATAATTATGAAGTTTTTGTTGTCTTTTAACTACTCATTGAATACATTGTTATTATTTCTTTTAACTTCTGTAAACTACCCAGAATAGTGTATGGCACTAACAGAGCAGTATATAAATTGAAGAAATAAATAAATAAATAACAAATAAATAACAAATAAATAATGTTTGTTTTCAGCCAATGTATGTCTTTCTCTGCAAATCCTCCTTTAAAATTAATTCAGTTACTCTGGATTTAAATCTAGTGCATTTTTTGGTGTCTTATTTACTGGGTGCGGCGGCAACAACAACAGTACTAAAAGTTGCTGAAATATTCAGTTTATAACATCTAAATCTACTTTTTTAAAAAATATATTCAATTACACTGATTTTCTTAATTTGTTATAAATGACCATTATATGTGCACATGTTTTAAGATCTGTTATGCACATGTAGCCTACAGGGCCACAGAAGCTAAATATCTTAATGGACACTCACAAAAATGAGTCATTTCCTCTGCTCAGCCTTTTTCCCTTTCTATTCATAGATAATAACTGTATTTCATTATGCATGATTTTCAATACTTCAGAGCTTTTTACAAAGTAACGTATTAGCATAACTGACACCCAGTGTACTTCCTAAGTAAAGAAAAAGGGAGTAGCAAGCCTTGACTAACTACAATTTGCAAAATTAACCCATTTGGTATGTGTTTCCCAGTTACTGGATCTAACTATAATGATTTTACTGGGGATTTACCCATTATGCAAAATGGTCTTCTACAATTTGGTTAGAAGGTGCTGCAATTTGCTCTCTAAAAGGAACTTGTATGTTCATATATCTACTGTTTTACTTCTGCAAGCAATTCTGGCTAACAGTAAACCAGCAGTAGATGTTAATATTAATCAACTGGACCATTTCTTAGAAATTTAATAGTTTTTACATTTTTTAAAAAGGAATGCTTACTCCAAACTGATCTATGAGCACCAAGCATTCTAATTTGATAGGATTGATTTATGCAATGACAACTTTTACATGGAGACTTAAATTATGATTCAGTGGCTGAAATCCATCAGTCAGTCACAACTAGAGCAGTGGGAATTTGATGAGTCAACTAAGTACCATAGATTCAGACGCCTTAGTCTAGTTGCAACTTGCTACTGGATTTCAGCCAATGAATATTTTGAAGGAAATACTAAAGCACAGTATTCCAAGAACAGGCATTTCCATAAGTTTTTAAACTGACCATATCAAGAAGACATACCGTATATGACATTTTGATTAGAAACTAGACAAACTATTTGTCTGCAGACTATGCTTATAGAAAGCTCAGCACAGGAATGGTAGGAACTGCACAAAACAAGTCTACATAGCAAATTGTCAACCAGTTTTGTTCTCTCACACATTGGCCTATAGAAGAGTTGCTTGCAAATAAAATAATATTGTAGCACGAAATCATTCTTAGAAAAAAAAGAGTTGTGCTTTTATTGCATATTAGTGTCTGAACAGAGTTTACAGAACATGCATGCTGCTGTTACTTGTAGCAAAAATAATATCCAAAGATAAGAGAAATCATAATGACAAAACTCATAGACTGAGCTATGTTTCATTAAATTTATGGTAATAGCTCGGACTACTCATTGACTTCATCCTTCAAAAGAGACAGGACACACAACACAGCATGTCACACTTTTAGAAATACTGTATAACATTTTTTAAAAAAAATTGGATAAAGCAGCCTACGCTAAGCACACGGGAATGGAATGGTTTCCAGGTGGCAAAAGTGTCAGATAAGGGTGTATTTTATCTGGTCTAGAGGGGCGGGGTAAAAATCAAATAAATAAATAAATAAATAAATAAATAAATAAATAATAGCTGTTCAATCTATATGTAGAAGATACCATACAAAAATATGGATTAGATTCAGATGGATAAGGAATGAAAATTGGTGGGAAAAGCAGCAATAATTTAAGATATGCAAATGACACCATATTACGGGCACAAACCTGCATTGACTTAAAACAACTATTGAGGAAGACTAAAAAAGAAAGTACAAAAGCAGGATTACAACTGACCATTAAGAAGACAAAAATCGTGACTACAAAACAATTACACTCTTACAATGTTGACATTCAAGAAAAAGAATTAATTAAAAATTTTCTGTATCTTAATTCAATTTTCAAAATGGAGACTACAGCCAAGAACTCAGAAGATCGAGACTTGGAAGAGTAGCTATGAAGAAACCAGAACAGATCCTTAAATGCTGGTAGCTCATAAATGGGTCAGGATGCCACTTCCACCCATACTTTAGGGGTGAAATCCTCATCCTAGTGCACAACCCATTGTTGTTAAGTGCAATGATGTGTTGATTGATCCTAGTGGCAAGATCATGCATACTGTGGTATTTCTGATTACTATACATGGATGTGAAGGGTGAAGGGGGGAATCTCCTCATTCAAAATGAGCACTTAAAGAAGAACTTTATGGATACCATGGTTCACCAGAAATATAAATACATGGATACTATATCAGATAAAACCTGGACCCTCTCTAGAAGAGAGGCTATTGTGCTTTGATGTATCATGAGACAGTTGTCAGTGTGATGTTTTTCAATCCTTTTATCCTTTAGTTTTATTTGCTTTTCTCATTCATGTAGTGGACAGAATTATGGATTAGGACTTGGGAGATCTGAGTTCCAATCTCTGTTTAGCCACAGATACTCAGTGAGATTGGAAGCATTGGTAAAAATCACTCCTTAGAGATCTCACATTCCTCAGAAACCCTACTAGGATCAGATGTGACTTGACAGCACATGACACATATAGGAGAACAAAAGACTGAGTGCAGAAAACAGTAGGTCAGTACAAAGAGCAAAATCTAACATGAGATACAGTGATTCAGTAAACGTTTTGAGTTTGCGAGAGCTGAGCAGGGCTATTAACTTTTTGGAGGTCACTCATTCACAGGGTCACCATAAGTCGGAGGCAACTTTACAGCATATAACAACAGCACCAGGAAAGCAAAGTGCCAGATACTGTGTAGCTCCTAATGGCATATAACAATAACTATATAAAAATTATGACTATATAAAATCTATAGTTCTCTGCAAAGACTGAATGCTTATTTGACAGGAAAAGATCGTATGCAGAATTCAGAAAGATATTTATGTTTGGAGGTGTTGTTTGTAAGCATAAAACACACCTCAACACAACGTAAACTCTTCCTTATTATATGCCTTCCCTCTCCGTGGAGGAAATAATCAAGAGCAAAAAGTTCATTTCACCGTATAAACTAACTGATGGGAAAACAACTTGGGGGAGGGGGAATCTCAAGAAGCAGAGTGTACAGCTGCACATTTTCAATGGTGTGCTTTTCTTAGCCAGTAATCACCTTTTCCAGGCATGAGAAAGAAAACGTAAGTTTCACAAGGTAGCTGTGTTAGCCCAATGCAGAAAAAACAGCAAAGACTTTCATGGCAGACTAACAACATTGATTTGGCATCAGCTTTTTTAAAATTATAACCCATTTCTTGTTGCATTTGAAGAAGTGTGTTACAGTCAACCAAAGCTTATAAACCAAATTCTCTGTTGCCCCTCCCCATACACCAATTAGAAATGAGCTTAAAAATAGGAGAAAATGACATGGTCTAGATCCCATACTGTTTTCATCCATACAATCTTTGACATCATATGAGTACTGCTAAAGTCACAGCTGCTATGATTTGACAAAACACTCACTTCTAACTCTGAAAAATGCCAAATAAATCATGACTGCAGCAATCAACACCAACACAAACTAGCAGCTATAAATGTGCTAACTGCCATGGTTACCACCTGATATTCAACAGTTTCTGGAAACAACACACCTGTATATTTTAAACTCAAAATATACTTACAATTCGATAATTGTCATTGTTTTGTTCTCTGTCAAAAATAACTGAATTGGAAATTTTGATATCTTACATGACTTTTCTGAATTGATTCTCAGCCCCAAGTCTCCCAAAGGCTACAACATAGTGGCGAAATGACAACAAATTCTTGGGGTATGGTGAGACTGAGCAACAAGGACCTGAACTGGAAGCTGTTTGACTTTGACAATAACATTCAATTCTTAAAAAAAAAAACCTCCAATTTACGAATGTGAGATATACTGTTCTTCTGTAACCATGATTCAGAATGCCAGGAAATGGCCCAATATTGCTGCACAATATCAGGACCATGTTGACAGGGAGAGAAGGGATGTCAAGCTTTACATAGCAAAGGGCAGACTGAATGTTGATGACACCCATGTCAGCAGTCAAGATGGTCTATAAGATACTCTCTTCCGCTCACTATCATTCACAAAGTGACACCATGCAGGGGTTAAGGTTGCAGACTGAAGCAGAAGCAGACTTTTTTCCCATCAGTTAACCACTTCTTGCCCAAACAAAAAAGAAACTGTCAGGGCAGAAAAGCAAACATGGGCTGAAGGTGCAAACTTCGATGAAATTTCCCAGATGAAGGACTCAGATGCACAACAAGATTCCTCAGGAGAAACTACCTCCTTTGGAGTTGATAGTCTCTTGAGAGGAAAAGTTTTCCTCCCAGGGTCCTTCCACAGCTGTCTAAATGCTGGCATCTAAACACTGAAGAAAAAATATTGTTCCTGCTTTTGCATCCTGTGAAGCTGGACCGTTGTTGTTAACTCCTAGACTGTGCAGGGCTGACTACACCCTTTGGATATTCTCTGTCGGTTTGTGGAGGACTCCATTATTCTGTTTTGGGCATCCCTAGCCTTTTGTCTCAGCTGACTAAAACTGCACCTGCAGATCAAGCCCTACCGAGAACGGGATGCCAATCTCTTTCCACAACAGAGGAAAATCCTAGAAAGGAAAGCTGAATAAAAAGTGTGGGGTTCATAGATGTACCAGAAGGGTTTGAGAATTCAAGCATCTCTCCACAGCGAAAAAGCTTCCCTCCCACCTACTTTCTTTCAGTGTTAAATTACGATGGTAACTTGAAGAAAAGGAAATGGTCATATATAAATTATAACTCAATGATAAGTTGAACATTAAAATAATGCCACATTCTTCAGATCTGTATACTGTAGACACAATTAATAGGGCCTGCTTTAGAGGAAATAATTTTGAGACAGAATAATTAAAGTGAAATTTGCAATTATATAGATGTTTTTAGGAACTCTGATAAGTATTTCAGACCATGCAGAACTTGCTTTACATCTAGTGTTGCATGAGAAAGCGTACCAACTGACAGAGTTCACAGATATTGTGGCCAGATTTGTTTCAATACTAGATTTGAAAGTGTGAGATTTTTGTTCACATCTCCCTACCAAATGTGTCACAGATCACAAGAGGCCACCTGATACTCAAATATGTCTATGTGGCTTTCCCTAAGGTTAATGGGACAGAAACACATGTGCATGTGTATCTAGAGGCAGAATTTGACCTTAAGCATACTGCTGTATCAGTACAATCTAAGCTAACCAGCCTAATACTAGAAACACCACAACGCATTAGATTTTCTTCAAAATTAATTACACTCAGCAGGAATGACTTCATTTATCCAGACTAGTTGTGAAGATTCCTATGGGGAAGAATCTAATCATGCTATTTTCCTCAAGAATGGAATGAAGATGTGATTCCAAATGTCATTTCTTGGGCGCATACAATCTACATTTTCATTATCAGAGCATCCTTGAGAGTACAAATGGTCTCCAATTAATTTTTGTAAGCTTTTTCTGTTTGTGCAACTATTGTGATTTTATTTTATTTTTTTTTAATATGAAAAACCAGTAGACCAGTTGATTTGTCTACTGCTAAATACAAAATATCCATGAACAACATTAATTAAACCTGGCTTGCAAGCGCTGATCATTACCTCTTACTTCCATCCTATCAATTTTCTGAAGAAAAGAGCACTCCACAGGAGAGAGAGGAGTGAAGGCAATGCCTCTCCTCAATCCCACATGCATACGTGCCACTTCATGTGTCTCACTACTGCTGCTATTAGTAGTATAATACTACACAGCATACATTAAATCTTATACAGCAGTGATTCCTAGCAACCAAGGTATGCTTGGACTGTAACTCCCAGAAACCCCATCCAGGACAGCTAGCGTTGAAAGCTTCTGGGAGCTGCAGTCCAAGAACACCTGAGTTATCCAAGGCTGGGACCCACTGTTATAGAGCAAGAAAAGCAAGAATGACAAATCTTCATTTACACGTATTGACTTTCTACTAAGCAGCTGATTCAAGGGCTGAAATCCCATTGCATGGTTATGCAAAGTGTGAATTGCCATTATGTTATGAAATCTCTGTAGGCATTAGTTGTTCCATGCCTAGTCACATGACCCAGTATGCAACAGAAAATAGCTATGGAAGCCTAGGATTACAGGGCATGTCATCTACTGAAAAAAATCAAGGCTAAGGAAAGTGTGGGCTAATACATTTCAAGTGTATGACTGGAATGATGAAATGGAGGCTCCACCAATACATGGTTGTTGAGGATAGATTTGAGAGATGTTTATTATCTAATATTTATAAATGTAATAAACAGCCATTATTATAATTCACCTTGAATGTACTTAGGTTTCTATCTAGAATGTTCAGGAAGTGTCTCCTACCATTAGCTTCTTAAACACAGAAGAACTAGTTGTTCATTATTTAACAGGCCCAGTTACAATGCAGACCACAATTGTTTCCTTTTAGCAAAACTTCATAGCACACCTCAAAGCACAGAAAGGATATTTTGTTATCTGTTCATGAGCTCAGCATAAGAGAGCATTCATTTCCATGGTAAGATATTTAAAGTATTACCACAACAAATAACAACAGTTAGTATACTATCATGTGAAAAACTAGAAGACAAAGCATAATTTTCAGTATTAATATCTCATTGCCTTGAAATCTCAGGACTGCTCTAGAAAAGTACTGTACCACTCAACTTCTGCTGTTTCCTCAGAAAACCCTAATGCCACGATCTCTCAGCAACAATTCTCACAAAAACTTCACACAGATATGCCATTTGTTCTGTGTCACCTCCTAAGTGAGTATTGTTTCTCTGATCCAAATGGTATCCTTTTACCTACTCACTGAATTAGAGTTTGGTTCACACATCAAGCCACATAGCCCAAGAATATGTAGTAGGATGACAATTATTAACTGGCATCTGCATTCTAAACACAATTAATCAAGGTAAGCATTTATTTTATAGTGTTTTACCCTGTTCTCCAGTTCTAAAGGTCCCACAGTAGTTTGTAGCTGATTTTAAAAAAAAACCACCTGCTATTGGGCTTACAATACATAGGACAAAAGGGAAAGTCAAGCAGAGCTGACCTTTTCCAATGTAACGTACGTCCGCCTATGTGTGCTTAGATATGGAAGCACACAGGGGAGACTACTGAGAACCAGCATGGAAGGAAATCCGGAAGAGGATGTTCCCATCCCTTTTGTACACCCAGGCATTCTGAAGAATCTCTCCTAAGGGTCAGGGGAATATCTGGAAGAGTGTGAATTGGACAAAATCAGGCATTCTGCTAGCACGAGGCTCCCCTGTTGAATGGGATTCCCCATTCATCTTCACCTCTTCCATCCATACCACCCATCAGGAGAGACTTGCAGGGGACCACCTGGCTAAGGGAGAACAGGAAATTCTCCTTTGTTAAGCTTCCTTCCTGCAGCATCCAAAGGAGGAGGAAAGAATTTAAAAACTGTTTCCCTATCCTTTTCTCTAGCACAAAAGAAGGAAATATAAGAGTTCAGCAAATTATTTCCAGTAGGGAAATAATAAAAACACCTTTTCCAGTTTATCACTAGATAGAATGACAGAGCTGAAAAGTCTGCCTAAACAGTTTCATCTTGGATGAACGACCATAAAATGCAGCATTATAGACAGATATAGATACAGATACAGACACACAATTCATGCGTGCTCACTCACAGTAATATTCTTTGCTTTTTAATGGAAGATCTGGTCCCAGATATGATTTCATGCTTTTTTTCCCCTTTGAAATGCTAATCCTTCAATGCATGTAGAATTTGTCTGACTTTATAAAAGACGGTTCAGATGTAAGAAGAAAAATGACCTGCACTGCCTGAAAGATTTCTACTGGCAATTGCATGAAGCTTGAAACTTTGCTGCTTCTGATGAATAAACACTATGTTCAAACTTGCTATCATTTTGGAAATCGAAGCTTTCCAACAAGTCACATATTTTGTTGTGTTTTGACCTCAAGGGTCTTTGTAGGTATCAAAGCTAAACACTATAGTGACTCAAAGCAAAGAATTAATTTCTCCATTTAATTTCTGCAGTTTTGATAAGAGAAACAACTGAGCCACATTAGGCATAAGGATGTAAAATCATGCCTACAATTGTGTGTGTGTGTGTGTGTGTGTGTGTGTGTGTGTGTGTGTGTGTGTGTGTGTGAGAGAGAGAGAGAGAGAGAGAGAGAGAGAGAGAGAGAGAGTTTTGTCTCTGTGTGTGTAAAAGTGTTTTTGAACCTTTTTCGAGTTGCAGTCCCTTTTATAATAGCCAAATAACCAATTGGCCCTCCTGCCATATCTGCATAAAAAGTCATTTTAACAGGGTATAGAAAAAACATTTAAAATACTGTAGATTTTTTTCAGAATATAATTCTAATTTTATATATTCAATTTATGTTATATAATTAATGTAATGGGACATAATTATGAGGGTCTGTAAATCTGTCTCTACCAGGTAAAATTTAAGGGAAAAATGTCAGTACACTTTGAGTTTAATTTACTTTTTTGGGTGTGGAAACAAGCCTCCTTTCATGTCTCCTCCCTGCAAAAAAAGCTCCCTGAGTGAAGAGCCCCTCTCCTCAAGCTCAAATAAACACCCTGTGCCCCTCTCCCTTGCTCTCCTCCTCCATCACCTTTTTGTCTCTCTTGCCTTCCTCCTCCATGTCTCAGACAATGCTTGGAGGCACCTCCCTGCCCAGATCCCCTCGCCCTTCGCCACACCCAGAAAAGTAGGAGACTCAGGCAGGGCAAAAGGTGCCACTGCTGCAGCAGCAACTTTTCAATCCTGCTGCCATCTTGGGCATGAGTGTTCCCAGCATGTACCACATGCTCACCTCATTCAGGCCTCTTTGAGCTAGACTAACGCTCAGGCCCAAAGGGCTGACATCAGTCCTCCAAAGGTGGATGGCAAGGAGCACAAAGAAACCAAGCACAGAGGCTCTTTCGGAAGGGGTAGGAATGATGTGCATGCATAGAATGAAAATCCACCTGAAAGGGTACAGAAATAGCTAAGAGCTCTCAGTTGCCTACAAATCTGGTTCAGGTTAAATTTATCTATCTGTGGGCCAAGAGGATTAAAATAAAACTGCACGGTGTGTACCACACTTAATATAATAAATATAAAAACAATTAAGAACATAAGAAGAGCACTGCTGGATCAGGCCAAGGGCCCGTCTAGTCCTGCTTCCTGTGTCTCACAGGGGCCCACCAGATGCCTCTGGGAGCACACAAGACAACTAGATACCTGTCTCCCAATACCCCTCCCCTGCATCTGGCATTTGGAGGTACCTTACTTTTAAGCCTGGAGATTATACATCCCCATTGTGTAACCTGTGATAGACTTTTCTTCCCGGAATCTGTCCAGTCCCCTTTGAAAGGCATCTAGGCCAGATGCCATCACCACATCCTGTGGCAAGGAGTTCCACAGACTAACAATATGCTGGATAAATAAATATTTTGTATTTTCTCACTCTCCCAACACTCAATTGGAGTCATGTCCCCCGGTCCTGGTATTGTGTGACAGGGAAAAGAGCTTCCCTTTATCCATCCCCTGCATAATTATAGCTAAAAATAACTCCCCAGAAAACACTCCACAACCCCCTTGGGGATTATGAATCCCAGTTTAGGAACCTGTGATGTATAATATTATCAACTGACAAGTAAGCAGTGTGTGAACTGCAACTTATATACAAAGTGCCGAAGCATTAACAAGTTTATTGCTAAGGTACATGCCAAAAAGTAGTTTTCAAAAGAATATGACAAACTGTATAACATGATGCAAGACACATTTATGTTACTTCAAGGTAATCATAGGCAGAATAACTAGGGGGAAGGAAACACTATTAAAATAATGGAAGAAACCCATGAAAGATTCTAAAACTATACTTTAAAAAGCCTTTCCAAAAAGATAATAATATTCTAAATAACTTTCCAACCAAGAAGGTAGATTAAGAAAGATTATTAAGTATTTTTACTATAGCAGATGCTGCTGCAATACCTAAATAAATACCTAAAGCTATTATAAATAGATTAAAAATGCTAAAAGAACTACATAATGTAACTTGAGCAACTATCATGGCACACAGAAAATTTAGATTTCAAATAAAATATTCGGAGAAAACACAAAACTGATACTACCTTCATAACACATTACGTTATACAGTACATCTGTCTTCAAAATCACTGCTCACAAACCCTCTAACAATCTTAAAACTATCTTTCATTTTTCACCTTAAAATTCTTTCAAACTTATGTTAAGCATCAGGGAAGAAAAAACTCATTTAGCCAAATATATTTGATTTATTTTATTACCTGTCAACAGACTGTCTCAACATGAAGGAAGGGTCATTAAATGAGAACTTAGAATGATGTTGTACTGGGATGTTGCCAGTTGCCATTGCTCTTTATGACTGGGATAAATGATTTTGCACAAAAGAGTGGTCAAGAAAATATCATACTCCCTCCCCTTGCAAAAAAAACGTTAGTTTGTCTCCACACCATGCATTCAGAGGTTCTTCTGCATGAAGTCTTCATTACTCATATATTTCAAATATGATAAACAGTGTATGATGCATCAAATGTCAGGATCTTTCCCAGACATTCCCCTTATTTTGAAAGCCTTAGTTTCCAGTTTCCTGACTTTTGGTGGAAAGAAAGTTTTCTTACTCAGTAAATCGTCATGCGAAGCCTGTGCCATGAAGAACAGATCCAAACCATTCCAATTATTCATAGCTACTACAGATAGAAATTGATAACCACTTTTAGGAACCTCATGGCAAAAACCTTGTAGCCAAAACTGTTTTCACAACCCAGAGTTCAATCCCAGGTAGCCAGCTCAAGGTTCACTCTGCCTTCCATCCTTCCAAGGTGGGTAAAATGAGTACCCAGCTCACTGGGGAGACAATGTGTAGACTGCATAATTAACTTGTAAACCACCCAGAGAGTACGGGGCAGTATATAAGGAGAAACCCCCATTTTTTTTTAAGGTTAGACTCCTAGAGTGATTTGCCATTGACCTTTTCCTCCCTTATTCTTGGCTTCTGTCTAAGTATAATTGTATTCTACACATGTTGCCTATGACTTTTTAAAGCACCTGAATTCAAAATTACTTTACATAGGACAGGGGTGGGCAACTTTTACAGGTCCAGAGACCAATTTTCTGTTCCTAGGATCACAGCTATTGTGAGCAATTTGACATCCAGGTCTTCTAGATCTTTTTGGTTAAACTGGGTGTCCATCAGACTAGTATACATAAGGAGAGGACACAGGAATGGGGAGAGATGCTTGGGTCTGACCATAAAGGTTCCATAGTTGTTTCATGCTGAGGCCACCTGTTCTGTGTTTCCCTTTGCCTAGGGAAGAACAGTTAGAGGTTATATACATGTTTGGATGGGTGGGATTGAATTTGTGCCCTTTGAGAGCAAATCCTTGGATTCTGTTTTGGAGCAATGGGTCAAAACTATGATCTATGTGGAATCCTCTGGAACCACACAGACCAGCAAAAATATCTACATTCCAAACCATCTTCAAAGGCAGCCCCATAAATCCAAATGGGATGTAACTAAAGTATGTGCCACTGTAGCCAAATCAGACATTTCAAGGAATGGATGCAGCTGGTGCAATCCCAGCCATCACCAAGACGTAAGCTCCCAGGCTCAGGGATAAGTCAAGGAGTACTCCCAAACTGTAAGACTGGCTTTCCTAAAAGATCCCACTGAGGGTTACAAAAGGAAGGAAGAGGTACTGACAAAAATCATATGCTTTTTCATAGGTAGAAGAACTTTCCATTAGCCAAAAGTTGTCAGTAGAAACAACCTAACACTATTATTTCAGAGTCTGACATCTTTGGCATTTCTCAGTTTCACAAAAAACCTAAACAAATACACACACACACACACACACACACACACACACACACACACACACACACACACACACACACACACACACACACACACACACACACACACACACACACACACACACACACACACACACACACACACACACACACACACACACAAAACAGGAAAAAAGGAGGAGAGAAAAACTGTTGGATAGCTCAGTTGTCTAGCTATTTGGCTATGGAGCGAGAAGCTGTGAGTTCTTCCAGCTCTGTAGTTCAAGTATTAATTGAAAGATTAATTAATACTGAGATATTATACTCCATCCAATAAAAATGATTAAAACATAGGCTTCACTGGTTAATTAGGGCTGCAAAATAAATGGTAACTGCCACACAGATCAACAACAACAACAACAACAACAACAACAACAACAACAATCAGGGATCGAAAGGTTGACCATATGCTGTCATTTTACCCCATGCCTTTATTACCAACAATATAACCAGTGCTGTCTCCACTTATATGGTTAATCATCCATTTAGGCAATACAGTATTTTTTTTAGACAATTCATTTTGTTGAACAAAAAGCTGATAACCCCAGTAATCTATGCATCTGAAGAAATCTCATGAATTTCTTCTATCTTGATGAGACAAGGCTATCTTGACATTTTGTGGCAGTTCATTGAAAGTTCATTAACCTTCATGAAACTTCTTGCCTCCAGCACAAGAACAAAACAATGAGTGCTCTCCCCTCCATCAAGATTTTCACTATTTGTGCAAAATACAGTGGTGCCTCGCAAGACGAATTTAATTCGTTCCATTGTTAATGTTGTATTGCGAAAAATTCGTCTTGCAAAATGCATTTTCCCACAGAAATGCATTGAAATTAATGAGTTCCTATGGGCAAAAAAAAAGTCAGAACAAAGTCAAATTGGGTTTACAAAGGGTTTATTAAGTGCTCTTTTAAGCCATACATATTGTGCAGATTATTTCAAAATTTCAATCAAAAAACTTCAACTTTTTAAACATCATAGAAAAACATTTAAAAATCAGCAAACATGAGGCAGAAACAAAAAACAGAAAACATCTGTGTTGCGAAGCACGGTCATAGGAACATTTGTCTTGCGAATCATCCAACCCCCCCCAAAAAAAATTGTCTTGCGAGTTTTTTGTCCTGCGAGGCATCACTGCATTTCTACATAAAACTGGTTACGTTTTCCCTTCCAGAAGCAAACAGATACATACAAAAATAGTAGCACTGAAGGGATAATTGAACTATCAAAAAGAAGGAAAGAAGCCATCCAATACCAATGATTTTAACATGTTTATACAACTGGCAGCGATCATACTTTAGCTACACAATTTGCCTGAAAGTAATTCTTGCAAGTACCAGTGGTGCCTCGCATAGCGAGGTTAATCCGTTCCGGATTAACCTTCGCTATAGCGAAACATCGCTAAACGGAATAAAAAAAGCCATAGAAACGCATTGAACTTTGTTCAATGCATTCCTATGGCTTGAAAACTCACCGTTAAGCGATGTTTCTTCATAGCGCCGCCATTTTCGCGCCCTCGGTAAGCGAGGGCAGGGTGCGAAAATGCGGCGCGGACCTTCCGGCGGCCATTTTGGAACCGCCGATCAGCTGTTCTCCCCGGCTTCGTTGTGCAAAAATCGCTAAGCGAATCGCTTAGCGATCATCGCACAGCGAAAAAACCCAATAGGGGCCATCGCTGAGCGAATGCTCCAGCGATGGCCCAGAGTGCCTCGTTAAGCGATTTCATCGCTCAGCGAGGCACTCGTTAAGCGAGGCACCACTGTACAAAGTTCTCATCATGAACAACAGAAAATATTATGCCCTCTCAATAAATGATGGGAAATTTCTGTTGAGGATTTATTTCTCCATTATAATCTCTGGTTTAGAGATTATTTATAGCTGAATTGGAAAATGGTTCCTCAGCTCAGATGAGCTTCACTCCTTATTGACAATCTAATCATCTTTACACAGGTTTACCCTTTACATCTGAAATATACCATGAAAGCTACTGTTATAGCCAAGCTCTCTGATACAACTATATCTGCTCAAATCCATGTGACACAAATTCAAAATCCATGAAGTTACTGCAAATGTTTCTTAAACTACAATACCCACTGGATGAGTGAAAAATCAAATCAACACGGCAAGACTAGTACCTAGGAACAAGCTACAATACCCAAAGGAGAAAATGGCAGAAGACTGTTAGTTGTCATCTGCATCACCCAGCTGAAAGCATTCAGAAGTCTCACTGACAAACTACAGGCCATTCTGAACACTAATACTTCCCTCTCCTAGGCTGTGAGTTGCAGGCATATGCTTGTTCATAGATAGACAGTCCGCAGTGACAATGCATATATAAAAGGCCACATCCCCATTACAGATCCTAGTGACGTCAATCCCAACTTCAGATACTGTTTACTTATTCATTTACTTTTATATCTCCCAATGTGATATATGCCACTCTGTACCAGCGATGGCCCTTCTGTTTCAGATAGGACAAGCACAGAAGCATTTGTCTACATGCATGCAATAAATGGACAAATACTGTATATACCATCAAAACGTTTCAACCTCCCAGGGCACACTCCCATTGATCTCAAGGTGCCTGCTATGAACAAGAGGTATTTCAAAAGTGGTTCTGAAGGGGAAATAGCTGGATTGGACTCTATCCCTAATTTCCAGTGTGCATCTATTTAGATGCTTCAACAGAGATCTGGATTTCCTGGCTCACTATGTAGTCAACAACTTGCTTTCTCTAATGTCTTGTGTTCAGCCTCAAGCTGTTCTCTTGGCCAAACTCGGATTTCAGCACAACCAACGTTTGCTATCAAAACGCACCCTTTCAGCATTCCAAAGATTAAAGCCTAGCCACAGCGGATCAGCTGGCAGATGTTTTGCATTAATTACTCTACCCATCACTAAGTAGATTAATTAATGTTAATTAAAAATATTTGATCTTAATTATGCTATCACTAGGATGCTCATATAATGAAAACTTTGAACACTTGCATTACCAGTGTTAATAATGTGTAGTTACAGGGTCTATAGTCCAGATCAGGCATTCCTACATTCAAATTGACAGTTAGGCATGGAACCCACTGGGTGACCTTACACCATTCACAGTCTCTCAGCCTGATCTACATTACAGGGTTGATATGAGGATTAAGCAGATAAAGGAGCTCCATGTACGCCACCTACAACTCACTGAAAGGAAAGCAACAAATACTGTACATGCAACTAACAAATAAATAATACAGTTCACTTGTTCCTTCCATCCCCAGCCGGTACACCATGTATGTAAAACTTTTAATACAGTATTCCAAGTCCCTGAAGAAATGGATAGCAATTCTTGAAAGTTCGCACTGGAATAAGCAAACCATAAGAATGATACAAGCCATTTCCCCCCTTTTGATTTATTATACACTCTTCAGTTAATGAGATCCTGAAATATTAATATTCACAGATATCCTTGGGTAACCATTTCCAGACTAGCTCCATATTGTCCCTTATGGGTGGGTGGGTATGTCTCTCTCTCTGTGTGTATTTACATTTTTGGGTTCTTTGTTGGCACCCTTATTAGTATGTTTGGTACAGCTTCACATTTTGAAAATGTGAAAAATATATTTTTCACATTACTGAAAAATCAGTGAAGTTCTCCATGTTTGGAAGTTAATTTGTTTAAAACAACAACAACAACAACAACAACAACAACAACAAAACACTAAAGTCAAGATAAATAAGTGCAAAGATTAAAATATTTAATTTTTCCAAGGCATTTTCTCCTTTTGCTTCCAAATATTCTCTCTCTCTCTCTCTCTCTCTCTCTCCTGCTCTGAAAAACAAAAATATGTATTTGTAATAGCTTCGAAACACACACATAGGGCGACCAAGCATCTATGTAATCCCACCCTTTGCTACAAGGCAGAACTGTCCAAAATGTCCACCATCAACCAGATTGCAATGTCCCTAAACTCCAAGACCAAGAGGCATTTCATATAATGGTACTATCAGAGAAAGCAGCTTCAGATGCTTCAGATGAGTGTCTTCACATGGTAAATATTCATTTCTTCCAAAAAAAAACCCCTCCAGTTTATGAATGTGAAATATTGTGCTACTGTACCCATGATTCAAAAAGTCAGGGAAGTATTGGCAGGGATTAGTAAATGGATTTTGTAATCAAGGTAAAAAATCTACAATAAATAAAAGATATTGGTATAAGGCTAAAAAAAAGAGGTTTAGGTATTCCTAATGCAAAAAAATATTATATAGCGAATCAGTTAAGATTTATTGGAGATACTGTACATACAACAAAGAAATATTAATTTGGTGGGATATGGAAATCTCAGAAATAAATGGGAATGTTGAAAAATACTTGTTTAATGTAGAAAAAATAAATACGATAAATCAGATAAATAACCCCTTTTTAAGAAATATATTAAATATATGGAATAAATATAGAGAGAAACTATGTCATTTGACTTCACCATTAAAATTAGTGACTGAAATAAAAAATTTTCCTACAAACTTAAAGGGTTTAGTAGATTTATTTAAGGACAAAAATGTTGCAAGATTGAAGGACTAGATGAGTAAAATGAGATTTAAGGATCAGATTATGGTTAAATTTCAAACTAATAAACTATCATGGAATAATTATATTGAATTAGATAGCTGGACAAATGAATGGTTGAAAACTAATGGGATTGTAGAGAATGTACAAAGTACGAACAATTTCTATCATCACATGAAGATATGCAAAAAGACATTTTGATGATGGGAGCAGTAAGCAGAATATATAATTTAATTTTGGATCAAGAGGAAAAAGAGATAGAGACAAAGTTCAAAATAGAGTAGTCCTAGAATGAGTTGGAATTTTTAGCACGTATACATTACTGAAACAATGGCGTCTACGTTGGCTTGGGCATGTCGTGAGAATGGCTGACAGATTACAAAAGATCTCCTGTATGGAGAATTAGTGCAGGGAAATCGCCCCAGAGGGAGACCACAATTGCAATACAAGGATATCTGCAAGCGGGATCTGATGGCCTTAGGAATGGACCTCAACAGATGGGAAACCTTGACATTTGAGCATTCAGCCTGGAGGCAGGCGTTGCATCATGGCCTCTCCCAATTTGAAGAGGCCCTTGTCCAGCAGGCCAAGGCAAAGAGCCAGTCCCCAAACCAGCAAAATAACAGGAGACAGATTGCATTTGTCTTCAGTGTGGAAGGGATTGTCACTCTCGAATTGGCCTTCTCAGCCACAATAGACACTGTTCCAAGTCCTCTATTCAGAGCATGTTACCATAGTCCCTCGAGACTGAAGGGTGCCTAATTTAGCCATCTTGAATGTACAGGAAATCTTCCCTCAGATTGGTGCACCATGTCACATTTTTAAGAAATGCGACCCATTAACTATAGACCAATTAGCCTCCTTGATGAAGCTTCCAAACTCTATGCACGGTATCTTCTGAACAAGTTCCTTGAATGAGACAGTAGCCATTCTGTTATATTTGAGGAACAAGCAGGTTCAAGCAGAAGCTCAATAGATCAAACCTTTGTCTTACACCACTTAATCAGAAAACTCACTAAGGGACCAAATAAGTATATCTTTTCAATCTTTGCAGATTTTTAATCAGCCTTTGATCTGATAGATCGAGAGCACCTATGGCATAAAGTGCACCAAACAAATATTGATAGAAGACTCCTGTAACTGTTTCAAAACAATATGCTGCAGGTGACAACTGATCTACAAGGTGCTCTATCAGAACAAATGTGTATCAACCGAGGAGGTGAAACAAGGCTGCATCCTAGCACCTTTCCTATTTAATTTTTACATTAATAATCTGATCCCTTGAATGGCTTCTGCATCTTTCTTCCCTCCAGGTATTGGCAATCATAAGATCTCAGTGCTGCTCTGATGATTTAGTTTTGGTATCCCAAAACAAAATTGGCCTTGAAAGAATGTTACGTAATCAAATCTGGCCAACTCTGCAATGAACAATTGACAATCAACTATTCGAAAACTAAGATCATGGTCTTTGGGAGCAGAGCCCCCAAGTATAACTGGTCACTCGATGGACATACCCTTAAACAAGTACAATCATTTAAACATCTGGGCTTGCATTTCAGTGAGAAACTTTCTAAATGTTGCAAGTGTCAGATCTATTGGGCAGCTGAAGAGGGTTTTTTTTTTAATTGCAGACGGGGCTAGCTAACAAATCCCATCCTCCAGGTTTTTGTTGTCAAAATCTTGGCTCAAAAGCTTTATGGGGCAGAAGAAGTTAAGACCAATTTGGAAGTTGTGCAGAATGAATCATGAGACAGATCCCAGGGCTCCCTCCAATGGCTCTTTCAGCTCATATTAGGGCTGAGATGGGTCTCCCTTCAATTATGGTCAGAATTGATTTGGCCTGTTTTAGATACTGGTGTCTGCTAAACATCATGGAGGACCACTTCCCGACCAAGTGCTGCTGGCTGGAGCAATTGCAGATGGGAGGATGGGCACAGTGGTGTCTATAAAAGTTAAAGATCTACAGTCTTTCCATGGAAAGGTTTCTTTGTTTTAGTCCTCAAGCTCTTAGTAACTGGATCGTTGACTCTGATACCAGCCAAGATAGGGCTGCCATTGTTGGGTCAAAATTCTCTATTTGGTATCCTCAACTTCAAGTTAATCATGCAAGATCATACTACTTTGAGGCACTATCCTTCACACAGCTCCGTACAGCTTTTACAGAACTCAAATTCCAACAGATGCCCTCTGCATACCTGAAGGGTGATACCAAGGAACCACAGTTTAAGAACAAATATGTCTATGGCTGTAATCACATTGAAGAAATAACTCACTTTTTATTGCTCTGTCCCCTTTATATGGATCCTAGAAAAAGATTTCTGTCACCTATAACCCAGTCATTTCCCAACTGCACCTCCGAGGAAGCAGCATTATGTCTGTTCTCTGACAATCAGTTATTTATCACTTACTCTGTAGCCTAATTTGTGCTGGCAGCCAAGAAGTTGAATTCTTGTTTTGTCAAGGATCATAATGCTGTATAGCTGCCACAGATATGTGATCGTTTTGAAGGATGCTATGGTCAGTTAGATGACAAGCGACCCAATGAGCTATTCTAATTACCTGTTTTGAACTGGGGAAAAAACTCTTTCCTTTTTAATGTGTCGTATATTGTATAATGTAAATTGTAAAGGTCTTTGGTCAGAAACAATAAAGTATTTTATAAGATACAGTATAGTGTTTTACTGTGGGGGACAGAGATGGGGCCTATGATTGGTCAGTAGTTTGGGGATGATCAAAATCATGTGGATTCATGAGAATCCGTGAGGATTTGTGCATCAGATCCATGTTTTTGCACCACTGCAAAGCCATGCGCTGGAGGACCCATTATCTCTGTGGTGCAGCCTATGGACACAAATGGGGCCTTATGAGCAGACAGTGGTTTGGGGATAATCCTACAGAAAAATCATGAGGATCTGTGCATCATCTCTGCCTTAGATTAATGTTTTGTGTCACTGCAAAGCCATGCACTGGGGGATCCATTATTTCTGTCCTGTAGTCTGTGGACACTGATGGTCTGTATGATTGGACAGTGGTTAGAGGATGATCCTGCAGAAAAAAAAATGTTCATCCATGAGGATCTGTGCTTCGGACCCATCTTCAGCACAACTGCAAAGTCATGCTCTGAAGGTCTCACCATTTCTGTGTTTTAGTGTGTGGGCAGAGATGGGGCCTATGCTTCGACAGTTGTTTGGGGATGATCTTACATCAAAATTATGTGGATTAAAGAGGATCCGTGCATCAGATCCATGTTTTTTCCACCACTGCAAGCCATGAGCTCGGGGACCCATGATTTCTGTTTTGTCATCTGTGGGCAGAGATGGGCCCCATGATTTGACAGTGGTTTGGGGATAATCCTATGTTGAAATTGTGTGGATCCATGAAAACCTTTGCCTTGGATTGTTTGGGGAAAGGTGGCTTTCTTTCCCTTCTGTCTCCCTAACCTTCACCACAAATCTCACCCTCACACTGTAGCTGACTTCAGCTGCTATCTCCTTACTCATGAGTTAACTGGATAAAACCTGCTTTGATAACATTCCCAGGCACAAAGCAAAAACACACCCACCCAGTAATTTTACATCTTAAATGAGTATTTATTTATTTATTTATTTATTTATTTATTTATTTATTTATTTATTTATTTATTTATTTATTTATTCATTCATTCATTCATTCATTCATTCATTCATTCATTCATTCATTCATTCATTTATTTGATTTATATCCCGCCCATCTGGTATATTTACACCACTCTGAGCGGCTGCTCAGTATCATTCTCTTTTTAAAACGTCTTTTTAAAAGGAGTATAAAATGGTTGGCCAGGAAGGAGTTAACTCCTTACTTTCAGAGCCAGTTCAGAATGGCAGTGTCAAAAGTTCACTTAGAACCCTGGGAGTTGATGAGACTATCCCCAAAATGGGCTTTGTTCTGGCATGAAAAACACTAATTGTGAAAGCGGTATTAGAGACAAGAATGTATTAATTTATTTGAAATTTAAAATGTCTTGGGCTGTTTTCTCTCTAGGTATGTATATATTTTTTTTCTTATCAATATATTCGTTCCCCACCCCATGGCTGTATGTAAGTGTTAATTATTTTCTGCACAGGTAAAAACAGTTTTTTAAAAAAAATATATATATAACTCGAAACTCCTTTGCCCACATGTCCCAAAATCATACACCACGAGCAGACTGTCTTCTACCACTGTACCAAATTTGGTACTGATCTGACTACCAATTTTTATGTTAAAATTTGTTGTCTGAATTGCTACCTTTGTCAGCATTACTAGTAGAATGTGTTTCTTTTCAGCTGTGCCAATATCATGACGGGGCTATCGCCCTGTCATAATTTATGCAGTGTAAGGACGGTCACACACTGTGTTGGTTAGCACTATGGTACAAAAGTCCTGTTCAGGCTTTCCAAATCAATCAGGGGACAAATGTGTGATAAGGAAGGAGATCCTAACAATACTTCCCCTCCCTCAAAATTTCTGGTTTGAGAATGGAGAATGACTTTCTGGATAGGACAACTTGTGTTATATGTGGATGTTCTCCATACATTTGGGAACCAAAAAAATGGAGGGCAGTCTATGAGAGAAGAGGAACGACTAACACATTCTCCGTTCTCATGTGATTATCCCTCACACATTCAGAATGCTTTAGTAGACCTAATGATGGAGAATGTCCCTGTAAACAAGTTTATCTATATTAGTGAGAACAGCAGCAGGTGCTGTTCTGTCCCTGTGCACACATATTGTTTCTGTATGGCAGTCAACATCTGAATAGTGTTGTCCTGTGTCATTCTTTTCTTGCTAATTGCTGTTCTATGGCACACCCTCAGCAAGCAATGATTGGCATTATCATAATCAACCCTGTATCATATTTTAAGAACAGGAGGAAGAGACCCAAGAGTAAAACACTAATTCATATTGCTATTTGTACAGCTTAAGAATTAAAGACTGGAATAGACATTAATCAGAAGACCAATTTATTCACGATGTCTTCGGAGTCCTATTGGAAAGTCATGCTTAGAGTGCTGCAATAATTTAAAGGCGGGTGGGTGTGGGGAGTCTTGGACTAATTAACAAGTGATTGCCTCACTAGCATTTCCCAAAAGTCACTTTCAGGTTATCTAGAAAATTCTTGAAGACCATTTGCCCATCTGTCTTGTAAATGTAGGTAGCTGTGCATTGAGCTGCATATTACTTTGAAAGCTGGCTACTTCTTTCAAAGGCAAAAACAAGCAATTGGTGAAGATGTCTTGAACTCAACCATGTAACAAAGTCTGAATATAGGAAGATGCCTTATGTTGAGTCAGACCATTGGCCCAGTTGTACTGTTAACACTGACTGGAAATAACTCCCTGGGGATGCATGTAGGATTTTTTTCCTTGTCCTTAAGTTGCTGGGGATTGAACATGGCACTTCATGCATACCAAGTATGTGCTCTGCTACTGAGTTATGGGCTTTCCAAGGCTGGCCATATCGGTAGCCTGACTGATTCAGCTACCTTAGGTAGTGAATACACCAAGGGAGCATTTTCAGTAACCACCATCTCACCCTGAAAAGGCCCATGCACCTCCAGAGAGCTGTTGTTGCTCTGTGCAGCTCTCTGGAACTGGATTTTGTTTTCGGCAGCTGTGGCCACTGCCTCTCCTCCCAAAAAGTAATGATGCTGTTGCAGTGGAAGGAGAAAGAAAGCCCACTTGCTCCCCCACCCCATCTTCAGAGGCCATCTTGCTCCTTTCCATATTTAATTTAAAGCTGAGTCAGAGGAATCCTTGATACAAGCAGTATGGGAAGGCTATCCTAAAAAAAAATGATATAAGCCATTTTCCAAGCAACATTGCCTGATCCTCCAGCATTAAACTGACTGTAGAAGGGGATTGGTTTACACAGCAGAGCTGGCCTTGGAAGATGCAGGGATGTGGATACTGCATTTCATCATCATCATCATCATCATCATCATCATCATCATCAACATCATCATCACAACCATTGTGAACAGAACCATGACTGTTGTCATCATCTGCCTCCAACACAGCATTCTTCTCCTTTTCAGACAAGCTGTAGCGCAGCCATTGCTATATCTTTCCCCCTATCCAAATGGGGGAGGGAGTGTTCCTCCCCCCCCCCTTTTTGGAAATGGCAGACAGGAACTGAGATAGCGGCTTCCTTCTCTTCCTCTGTAGCCAGGGGAGACACTGGTCAGGGGTATTACTTTGTTTCCTACCTAGGATGATACCTGAGGCTTCCCTTCATTTTCACTACTGTTCTCAGAAAACTAATACAGTAATAAACAAATCTTACACAGATTATTTGGCAATTATAAGAATATTTCTTTCAGGTAATAAAACTGTTCATGAATACCATATGTACATTACTCTCAGAGCCATGGGTAGTGAGACTGAATTTGGGCGTGAGTAAAACATAGATGTAAACATTACAAGTTGGTTCTAACACCAAATTAGCTGCACTGCGTTCCCATTGAAAATGGGACTGAGAGTCACTTGTGACTACGTTTTAATTCAAAGGAATGTATGTTTGGTTTAGTCTGAGTCCAAACCTCAAGATCAAGCCTCAATCTGTGAAGTTCAAAATATACAGATCTTTTTAACGAACACAAAAGCAGAGGGTTGGTGTGCAGACAGTGCTTGGAACAGGAAACATCTGTGTTTGCATTCTCTTTGATCTACAGAAAATAAAAAGAGCAAGAAACCATATACAGAAATCTAAAAAATGCAGTCCAACAGCCCAAACAAGGAAAACCTTAACTAAAGGTGAAAAGTGGATTACTGTGTTTCTTTTGTACCAGCGTGTATTTCTTCAGCTCACAACAGATGCCTAATACTCATCAAGAAATTCTGGATATTTTCTCTGACAATCTGCTCTCTATACCAACTGCCAGTGACAGATGATGGAAAAGATTTCTCATGGCATGCCAACTGTACAGTTATGATTCCTTTAGGAGAGTGAAGAATGCTCACCAAATTCCTCCTGGTGAATTTGGCTGTCTTGATCTGATGGAAAGCCTAGAAGAGGATTTTGACAGTGAGATTGCAGAGTTCTCACCTCATGCAGACAGTGATGTGAATGGCTTTTGTTTTCTCGCACAATTATTTCTCTTTGAAAAGCAAAGCATGCACACACACAGCAAGCCCAGAAGGGCTGACTGGTCGTAAGAAAGATGCAACCAACCTGATTCAAGTCTTTGAAGTGTCAGATGTCCCTAAAGCTAAGGAGATGTTATCCTGGATTTGCACAATCCGTCTGCACAAATTGCTATGCTGAGTGTAAACAACAACAACAACAACAACAACAACCCCTTGCAAGTCATAAGCAGCAAGAAATCTTGGCCAATCCAAATCACGGCAGAAAGGGGGGGGAGTGCTAATTCTCTTTCACATTTGCAAGGGCAAGACAAGAGGAATTTACATCCCTAGCTGCCTTTAAAAGCCAAAATGACATAGATGATCTACGGACTATATACACATCTTCTTCATCTGGTAGTCTAAGGCCACAGGGTAGCAAAATCTCGGTCTCCAGAATATGGTAAAATACAGGTGTTGCAGAACAGAAGAAAATCCATTGCTCCTGGGATTCGTAACAATTCAAACTACACAAACAATCATGGATTTGAATACATACATCTCAAATTAAATTAAATTGTGTGATTTACAGATAAGCGAGCACATTTTTACTAACATTTAATTGGGTATTTCCTCGGTTTACTGCAACCTTGCATTTAATTATGAGATCTAAAATTGACTTTCTGTCACAATATCTATTACTTTGCTTCCTTCAGTTTGGACAAAAAGCCTGCTATCTTTTGTTTATCTCTACACTGCTCAAAAGAAAAGGTCCTGCATAAATATTTGTTATTATTATTACTCTTCAACTACCTGGATAACATGATTAGCCCTTGAATATTCTGCAGTTACAAGCCAACTGAATGCCAAACAGTCTGCAAATTAGGTTATTTAATATACAGAAGACCAAGGACACAAACACGAAAAAGCAACCATCAGGCAATTTCCGTCAGCCTGCACGATTAAGAATGAAATCTGTTAATAAAAGCTGAAAACTAACCCTATGCCTGAGTGGGATCAGGTAACAGAGTCTGTTAGGCTTTCATTCAATTAATAGACTCCACTGTATGCAAACAGTGGTAACTGTACCAAATGGTTATGCTTTAATGGTCTAATCTGTATTCCTTCACAATTCAGATGAATCTACGGATATTCCTTTTATATGTACCTTACAACTATACTTCAGTGTGTCAGTTATTCATTTTTTCATATCAAAACATCATCATCATAGAACTGCAGAGCTCAAAGGGACTCTATGGATCATCAAGTCCAGCCACTGCCAATAAGAAACAGTGGGGAATCAAACTCCCAGCCTCTGGCAACACAGCCATATACCTAAACCACTGAGATAAGTTCTTTTAAAAATGTCCGATGTATGCATGTGGGATATTGTGCTTCTGTACCCACAATTCAAAAAGCCGGGAAGTTAACAAAAAAGAGGGAAGTCTGAAACTTAACAAAACTTGCCTCCCAGCTCTCAAAAATACAGCATGCAAAAGGTCAATGAACTCCACCCAGCCACAAGGACCAGGGATCACTACACACAAAAGACCAGCTAACGACACCCATCAACCACAGCGACAGATAATCTCTCCTTATCACAACAATACACCAATAACAAGACACACTAATCACCCATCTACAGAAACAGACAAAAGCCCATCTCACAGCCATAAATACTCCACTCCCAAGCCAACTACACCAGAGCACAGAGTGCTGTCCTCTGAAGATGCCGGCCACAGAGACTGGTGAAACGTTAGGAAGAACAACCTTCAGAACACGGCCAAAGATATTGAAAAACCCAAAGAGCCGTGAAAGCCTTCGTGAATACATTAATTTGTTTTTCTTTTTTTCCCCATTTATTAATTCATTTATTTGCATTTTGCTGTAATAGCCTTGGGTGCCTTGGGGAGCAAAGTGTTGTGCACATTAACTTAACCAGCTAGCCAGTGAATTAATTAAAATATCAGAAACAGATTTGGAGGAAAAGAGAAATAACACTATCAATATGTTATTGGAAGAGGTTCCCATATTGAAAACTAGCAAAGGAGAATAGTCAGAATCCAAAGTTAGTCTTTGGGTTCCCAAGCTTAATCTTTTGGGAGGAAAAAGTTGCTTGCAATGTTATATTATAAAAAAAGCTGGCAGGAAGTAACAGCAGAGCACTGAAAGGTCATAGAGAAACTGAAAAGTACAATAGGGTGTGCTGGCTACTGAAAACAATATCAGAAAAGGGTATAAAGTGGTTTCAGTGACAACATATCTCAACTTTTTTTCTTTGGCCATAGCCCTTTTAGGAGCTCTTTTCAGATTCCCAGGTTCTAGAACCCCCTGTCAAACAACGATACAACATGAACAGATGAACAAAAAGGAGACACTGGGATGTCTTTTATAACAGTGTGCAGGGAGAAGGAATATACTTCATGAGAGATTTAAGATGTGGAAGAAAAGTTAGGAAAAGAAAGAAAAGAGTTGTGTGGCTTAAGCTTTTAAACTGTAAGGAAGTATTTTATCACCAGCATATCCATTTAAATAAACAGCTGTCAATTCTCAGTTGCCAATGGAGATTCATTTTTAAGATTTCAAAATGCTGTTTGTAAATGTTGCTTAAGTGTGTGATAACTTAAAAAAGTAACGAATAAATAACTCAGTGCACTATTAAAAGGGAAACATATCTGACACTAAATTTGGAAAAACAGAATACTCCTTTGCAAATTAAAATGTCTAAATAGCGAACAGCTTTAAGAACACCAATATTGGGAAAGATCTAGATTTAGGGTTCATTCACAGGCAAGGGTTGAACTATAAATTAAGTTTATATTGAGATTGATTTCCACAATGATTGCTCTAAGTCCTTGTGGTTAGCCACAGTGGTCTGCAGTATCAAACAGTATATTCCAACATGTAACCAATCAAAATTTTATTACCGTATGTCTTTTGCACAGTAGTTCTTGGGGCAGATATCTTTACTTTTATTTTTATTTTTTACAGAACACTCTTGGATATGATTGAGCCCTCCTGCAACCGACTGATTTCAGTGGGAGAGTTTTAATCATGTGCTTTGCTATCTCACTGAAAATAATGAAACTACCTGCCTTTAATCAATGGATATGCATGCCAGGATTTATGAACTGCTTCACATCAAATAGATTTCACAGCAGTATAAAAGAAATCAGAAGAGAAATGCGGTAAAAACCACTGCACCCATAGAATGGTGTCTCAGATTGGGTTTCCAGTTGGGAAACATGCATCCAAAAGGAAAAGTGTTCGCAGCAGATATTAGAAAGAAACAGCATGTGTCTGTGCAATGGAATGATAGTAAGGGCAGGATGACATTTAAACACTGCAGCTAGTCAATCACCTGAGATTTCTGAGCAATGCCTGCAAAAGGGTTAAGGCCATGGTGGCAAGACCAGAGGAGGGAGCGACCTGTCAAGAATCCAGAAGAACATCCTTCTGCTATTCCAACAGTTGGCAATCTGGTTCTACATTGTCCACTGCTGGCTGTAGAACAAACAGTTGGTAGCTGGACCTCTGAAGCTAAACCACCTAGCCAAGACCAGCCCACTGCCCTCCTTGCTTCATGAAAGACTGAAAGTTGAACCCTTCAGGGGCATGAGTAGGATGTCTGAAGAGACAGAACGGGATCTTTTCTTTATTTTGCTTCTCCAGAGACTCCTTTGGCCATCAGATGCACTCTCATTTCCTTTAACTCTAAGATAACTCTCAAGAAAGCAATGCTTTTATGCTGATTAGCTGCCTGCTAACACCCAGTAATCCAATACTGACTGTTTTTTCCTTCCTTTAAATAAAGTTAAAGCTGGGAGGACATTTGTGTTCTAAGAGGGAGGTCTCAGGTTGTGTGCAACTGAGGTCTGAGACTGGAAAGCCACACCCAAAAGGAATCTAAATGTGTAGAGGAGAGATTTACATCTAATTTTAGAACTCAGGCTAGATGGCCCACAGCAGTAGCGCTTATGCTCTTTAAATGAAGACACAATGGCCCAAATGCCCTTACCAAGTTACTCCACCAGTTTAATTTTTAGAGGCAAATTACCCAAGTTAAGAAGAAAACAATGCAGACATTATCAGTTGCACACTGAGAAATTATACCATTTGTGTAGCAAGAAAAGAGGATTTTGGCCTGTATATTTAAATATTTTACATTGTGATTTTTAGCAGCTTCCACATACTAGTTCTCACTTTATTAAGAAAACAAAGATGTTCGTTTATATAAATATATTGTACATTGTGCAAGAATGTCAGAAGTCCACAGAATATTTCTTCCTCTCTCTGTGTGTGTATTCTGAGATACACACGCACACATATATTCTCCATGAAACATGAATACTCTGCACTATTCATGAGTCATGCTGAGAGAAATAAGCAGTTTCTATTCGTATCCTAACTGTAGCTCTCTGACTCCCACAGGAAAAGCGCCATTGCTTTGGGCAATGTAACATACAGCTAGCATCCTTCAGGCGCTCTCCCCAGCATAGCCTGTCAACAGTTATTATTACGCTGCATGACTGGTGGAGAATGGCAGTTTCTCTAAATAATTAAATGTTTAATTAATGACATTGTTGGAAACGGGACTGTAGCAAAACACAAACTTTGAGAATGTATAGTGGGGCAGGGGTAGCGAGAATCACAAATGGTACAAATTGGAATTATTTCCATAATAATAGGGTTTTAATCACATACATCTATCTGCATTTTGCAGTATCTATAAATTGATGTACACTGCATGATATGACCAAAATAACAACATTACTTGGTGCTTCCCCCCCCCCTTGGCAACACATTATAATAAGTAGACAGTAATTGCTGCTAAATTGTAACTGAACCTCTATGGAATTAGATATTACAGCCACATTAGGATCAAGTGACTTCAACATGATTAATAACTGTGAAAACACAACCAGAAGAATGTAAATGATTAGCTATTTAAGGACAGATTTGTATCTCTCAATGTAGATACAGCAAAATGAACAAGGTGGTCATCTCCTGACCCAGGAAGCACGCCTCTCTTTCTTTCCCTGGCTAATCATCAAGGAGAAGCTTTGAAGTGTACAGAAACTGGAGGAGCCACATCTGCCACGCAGTTAGCTAATATACACCTGCTGACATCTTAACAGCTCATACTGGGCACTGGCAGTAATGTTACAAGGGCAAAAATGCTCCTTCCAGGCCTTATGTGCTCTGCTTCAACACACAGGTAGAAGGTAAAACTCCTTCTCAGGAGTTCTGGAGCTTCATATATGGATGACACTCAGCTCTATCTCTCCCTTCACTGTACTGCAATGGATCCCGTTCTGTCTCTTGAGCACTGCCTGGATGCTGTGCTGGGGTGGATGAGAGATAACAGACTGATGCTGAGCCCAGAGAAGATGGAGGTCCTGCAAGTGGGTGCCCCTAGTGTCTTCAGTTTGAGGGCCTCCCTTTCCTTTGGAGGGGCTACTCTTTCCACTAAGGATGAGGTTCAAAGTCTGGGTGTATTATCAAAGGAGTCCCATGTGGTCCATTCCACCTTTTTTCAACCTGAGGTGGATCACCTTGACACCGGGTTCCTTCCACGTTGGTCCATGTACTGGTAGTCTCAAGACTAGACTACTGTGATGCTCTTTACATGGGGCTGCTGATCAGACTGCTAAGGAAACTTCAACAAGTCCAGAATATGGTACCCAGATTAGTAAGTGGAGTGAAAAAAAACAAGCCCCATTATATCTCCCTACTCTGGCTGCCTTGCACTGGCTACCTGTTCATTTCTGTGCCAGCTTCAAGGTGATTGTGCTGAGCTACAAGGCCCTAAACAGTTTGGGACCTCAATACCTGGCACTACCGCTCTTCCAGTGCAATCTGCCCAACTTACTCAATCCTCCCAGGCTGGGTGGTTGAGAGCAACGACCCCGAAAGACACCTGGAAAGAGAAGACCAACTGCCTTCTCAGCCATTGCCCTGCCTCTGGAACAGTCCCCCACGGAAAATTCACCTGGCCCCTTCACTGGGAATTTGTAAACAATCCTTGAAAACATGGCTTGTTAGACAGGTTTTTCTGGAGATCACACCATCATAGTGCAGAGTCTTTTCAGAGTTTATATCATCTGTCCTGCTATCTTGCCTTTTAAAATTAGTTTTAGTTATTTTGATGTTGTCTTTGTACGAGGACTATTATATTTAATTTTAGTTTTGCATTATTTTATCACACTGTGAATTGCCCAGAGTGACCTTGGTAGCCAGATGGGTAGTATAAAAGTTGAATGAATGAATGAATGAATGAATGAATGAATGAATGAATGAATGAATGAACGAGCCTAAAACTGCAAGATCACATAACACTGCCTCTTCTAAATTATTCTTCCTCTTCCACACTATCTTATGACACCATAGAGGCAACTTACTTAAATATCAGTTCAGGTTTTTTCCCCTTACCCTCTCTGCCACTTTCTCTAGCATATCATTTGAGAAAATTCAAAAGCCCACCTGTTTTCCTATGCCATCTGGTTGGCTTCATAAAGGCACAATCATGACATGGATTCTGGGATTTCTTCCATAGGCAAATACATATTTTACTTCTCCACCTCACAACTTTTAGCTATCTCTGCTCTATGTGCATGTGTATTATCAACAAAAAAGGCCTTCTAATTTAGTGTTAATCCTATTGTCAATTTTGAAGGCATTTCTAGAAACACACCGTGCTAAACTGGGCAGAGAATCACATACAGAAAAGGTCTTCCTCTATCCATTGCAGTTCTCTTCTACTCTAATTCCTCCTGTGAGTTGGACAAGGAGGCCACATCTGCGCCTCGCTGCTACAACCCAGGGATGACTGTGTGACAAACCCAGACCTACTGGGATATGTCACACAGTTACACTAAGCTGCCACCAACCATTCCCTATAAGAAGTCACACAGACCAGGGATGGATTTTTAAACAATAAAAAGAATAAGGTTTATTTTAAATACACACAGGGAAAAATAAACAATCAGGTGAATAAATAAAGTAACGTGGCTTGGTTTCACTCATACATACACACAGTTTGGTTCACCCAGAACCTTAACTTAAAGCACAGACCCTGAACCTATCAGTTCTGGCTAACCAACAGACACCTGAACCTATCAGGTTGGTACTCTGACACACAGTAGTACCCTGTCTGACACACAGACTCCCACAACAGCTTCTTCTTCCCAGCTGCTGCTTCGTCTGCTCTGCTTCTCCACACACGCATCACATATTTATACAGTACAGCCCCTCCTCCTGATGTCCCGCCTTCCACTCCCCATAGGATGGAACTTTCCCTCCAAACCCATGACAGACAGGTAACATCAGTGCTGTATGTAACACCTCCCCTCTTTAAAAGTTGTTTTGTAGGGGGAAAGCTAACGTGCTTTTCACCAAAAAAACAACCTGAATAAAATACACAACAACAGTTATACATACCATATAATACTTACTCATACTTACATTCTAAGTTAAACATTTACCATATACAATACATCCATTTACCTTTATTCATACAAACCAATTCAAAAACAGGTACATTTTACTTTTTGTCATCATTATAAACACATAGTCCATGTTCTTTCGCCGTCTTCATTCTTCAGGTCTTCTTGATAAGGCGTCAGCAACACAGTTCACTGACCCTCTGACCACTTTCACTTCAAAGTCATAGTCCTGTAGGTTTAAAGCCCACCTCATAAGTTTACTATTGTGGGTTTTCATTGTCTTTAACCATTGCAGTGGTGAATGGTCAGTACACAGAATAAAACGTCTTCCCCAGATGTAAGGCTTGGCCTTCTGGATCGCGTAGACTATGGCCAAACACTCCTTCTCCACGGTTGCCAAATGTCTCTCACCTTTTTGAAGTTTCCTACTCAGGTAGGACACTGGATGCTGGTCACCATTCTCATCCTCCTGGCACAGAACTGCTCCTACCCCGCTGTTAGACGCATCGGTGTAGATGATGAACTCCCGGTCGAAGTCTGGAGCACGCAGCACAGGATAGTTGATTAACGCCTCCTTCAACCTCTGGAACGCCGCCTCACAGTCGCTGGTCCACGGGATGCGGTCATCAGCCTTCTTCCTCGTCAGATCGGTCAGCGGAGCCGCAATCTCGCTAAACCTCGGGATGAACTTTCTGTAGTAGCCCACCAACCCAAGAAATGATTTGACTTTTTTCTTGGTGTTGGGTCTAGGCCAATCACGAACTGCTTCTATTTTGGCCTCCAGGGGTTTTATCATTCCTCCCCCTACCATGTGACCCAAGTATTTTATTTCTGGGCTACCCAGCTGACACTTGCTGGCCTTTACTGTTAGCCCTGCTGCACTTAACCTCTGCAGCACTAACTCCAGGTGTATCAGGTGATCTTCCCAGGTATTACTGAAGATCCCTATGTCATCAATGTAGGCCACTGTAAAGTCACTGAGCCCTGCCAAGGTCTGGTCCATCAGCCTTTGGAATGTGGCTGGTGCATTTCTGAGACCAAAGCTCAGGACTCGAAACTCATAGAGACCAAAAGGGCTGCAAAAGGCAGTCTTTTCTTGATCCCTGGGATCAATTCTTAATTGCCAATATCCCTTTACCAGGTCCAATGATGAGATGAACCGACAACCCCCTATGGTTTCAATCAGGTTGTCTAGCCTGGGCATTGGGTAGGCATCAGGAGTGGTTACACGGTTTAATTTCCTGTAATCGACACAAAACCTAATGCTCCCATCAGGCTTGTCCACAAGGACTATCGGAGAGGACCAAGGACTAGAAGAGGGGACGATTATGTTCTCCCTCAGCATCTCGTCCAGCTCCTTCCGCACCTTGTCCCTATAGGGTCCCGTTACTCGGTATGGGGATACTGCCTGCGGGGGTGCATCCCCGGTGTGGATCCGATGCATCACTCCCTTCACTATCCCCGGCTTGTTGGAAAACACCTGTTGATATTTACTAAGCAGCATTTTTAGTTCTTGCTGCTGGTCTTGGGTGAGTGCAGGACTGATCTTTACCTCCTCTGGGTTGTATTTTACTTCCCCTCTACCCTCCCAGAAGGGTAATTCAGCTTCCTCACTCTCAGCTGCTTTTATTGCGAATAAAACCCTCTGTTCCCCTCTGTAGTAGGGTTTTAGGGCATTCACATGAACCACCCTCCTTGCTTGGTTCTCCTCCTGCTCTATTAGGTAGTTCAGGTCTGACATCTTGGAAATGACCCTATATGGTCCTGCCCATTTGAGCTGCAGTTTGTTCTCTCTGCAGGGCCTAAGCCAAAGCACTTCCTCCCCTGGGTCAAAGTGCCTCTCCCTAGCTTTGTGGTCATACCATGTTTTCTGTCTGACCTTCTGAGCTTGCAGGTTTTCTGCTGCCAGCTCTAGATTTCTCTTTAGGTCATTCATCAAGGGGTCTATGTATGTCACAACGTCTTGTGGGTCATCCTGGGTGATTCTCTGCTGTGTTTTGTTCACCCCTAAGTGTGCAGCAAACATGTCAGAGTGCCCCCTTTGTAAGATCATGGGGCGATACTTTTCAGGTACCACCAGCTGACTTCTGATCCCATCTCCCCCTTTTGAGGTATTCCTCAGGGTCTCTCTATATAAAATCCCCTTTTCCTCCAGAAATCTCACTGGGGTTTCAGGTGTTAGCTGGGCGTCAGTCACCTGTTCAAAACACTTTTGGAGAGTGGCGTCTGCCTTTTGCTCCTGTCCAAATCTGCTGTCTGTGGTTAAGGTTTCCACCACAGCTTCTGAACTCCCCTCTGCTTCCGTCTCTGGCTCATCATTACCCCCCTGAACTGTCCCTGTGGTGGCTTGTGAGCGTGTAATCACTAGCACCCGTTTCACATGTTCAGCCAGGTCATTTCCCACGAGCACGGCTGCTGGCAGAGTCGATAAAATCGCTAGCCGCCAATCTCCCCTCCAGCCTTGAAAGTTGACAGGTACCTCTGCTACTGGCAGAGAGATTACCTGCCCCTCAATCCCTGCCACCTTTATGCTCTCATTTGGGATTATAAACTCCCTGGGAATAATATCTGGATGGCACAGGGTTACCTGGGAACAAGTGTCCCGCAGCCCCCTATACTGACGGTCAAGTATTCCCACGTCCACCCCGGCTGTCTCAAACAACTGAGAATCTGTTTTTATCAGCAAGCAGCGCTTTACCTCCACAAGAGGACCATTTTCCTCAACCTGATCAGCAGAGGCAGCTGTCCCAGACTGAGTAGCCATGGCAACAGGCTCCCTCTGTGACACTGAGCCTTGCTCTTTCTGGACACAGAACACAGCTTTTGGCTTGGTTCCACTAGACTCCTGAGGCACCATTCCTTTTAGCTGCTTCAATTTCTCACACTCTGAGATTAGATGACCCTTTCCCTGACAGAAATAACATTTTCTGGTGTATTTTGATTCTCTCTCATCTTGTTTTGGTTTTCCCTCCAAAACCTGAGGTCTTAGTTTCATGTCTGAGGGCTTCCCTTCACCATGGGCCCCTCCCCCTTGCTGGCTTTTCCCTTTTATTCTCAAATCCAGCTCCTTTTGCTTGGCCTCAAACTCAGCCCTGATCTGTAAAATTTCTTCCTCAGCCCTAGCTTTTATCTCTTTTACTTTTTCTTCAGTCTTATCTCTGATTTCTTTTAATTTAATGTCTTTTTGCTGAGTATATTTTTCAAGATCTTGCTCACTTTGTCTGACCTGAGCCTCATACTTTTCCTTCTTTGACATTTCTTCAGCTGATAAATTGTTAATCCACTTATTTAGGAAATCCAATTCCAATTGTACCATTCTAATTTGGTGTTTCAGTTCCATCTCTTTTATCCTCATGGCCATTCCCCTTTTCTTGGCATCTGCCTCTGCCTGACAGATTTCAGCTGTTTCTCTGGCCTCTATTTCAAATTGCCTCATCCTCAGTTCATGCTGTTGGGCTATGAGCATTTTCCTGAGTTCTGGGTTCTGCTCTCCTGTGCTGTCACCCTGCACTGAGCCAAATTCATCCCCAGAACCTTGGTCAATCTGGGGGTCTTTCACTTCACTCATGTCTGCTATCTGGCTTCGAGTCAAGGGCATAATCCCCCCTCAGAACAGGCTGCTTTAAAAAGTCAAGCCTCAAAATAAAACGACCACTTTTTTCCTTCTTGCCTCAGAACCAGCTTTCCTATAGAGATTGCTGCTGTTCTTCAGCACTAAACTTGCAACAGTATCGAGTCAGAGCCTACCCCCCTCTGCTGGGCCTCTCAGCTGGCAAGCTAGCTCACTGTTACTATGCAGTTTTGCCTCAGCTTTTTCCCGCCAAAACTAGGCTGCCTCAGAGCACCTTAATCTAAGTCTCCCCAGTTGGCACGTTCTTCTACTAGCGCACCTCCCCGTGAGGTACACCTAGAAGATTACCTACGCGCCTCAGACTGTCCCTGACTAGACCCCCCTTGCTCTGGGCACACTTGCCAAGGCTTTGCTGGACCACTGGACAACTGGACCAGTCGTATCCCACACGCTGGACACCAATCAATGTGACAAACCCAGACCTACTGGGATATGTCACACAGTTACACTAAGCTGCCACCAACCATTCCCTATAAGAAGTCACACAGACCAGGGATGGATTTTTAAACAATAAAAAGAATAAGGTTTATTTTAAATACACACAGGGAAAAATAAACAATCAGGTGAATAAATAAAGTAACGTGGCTTGGTTTCACTCATACATACACACAGTTTGGTTCACCCAGAACCTTAACTTAAAGCACAGACCCTGAACCTATCAGTTCTGGCTAACCAACAGACACCTGAACCTATCAGGTTGGTACTCTGACACACAGTAGTACCCTGTCTGACACACAGACTCCCACAACAGCTTCTTCTTCCCAGCTGCTGCTTCGTCTGCTCTGCTTCTCCACACACGCATCACATATTTATACAGTACAGCCCCTCCTCCTGATGTCCCGCCTTCCACTCCCCATAGGATGGAACTTTCCCTCCAAACCCATGACAGACAGGTAACATCAGTGCTGTATGTAACAGACTGCTTTATACTCTCTGCAATAAGGCATTGCCATACATTCATCATACCAGAAATCATTAGACAAGAAATGTTGCATTTTTGCAGATCTCCAGTGACAATGGCTCTACAGTGGTGCCTCGACTTGTGACCATTTTGAGTTACAACCAGCTCCAGCTGCAAAATTTTGCTTTGACTTGCAACCGGAGCTTTGAGTTACGACCTGAAAAAAAGCAGAGAAAAAGGCAGAGTCTGCTTCTTTGTAGCTCTTTTGCCCCAGTGGTTAGAGAGTGTGCATTCGGAGGAGGCTTCAGACTGCCCAATACTGCTTTCCACTTTTTAAAATGCCTGTTCTGAGCACAGGGTTTTGCAGCGTGGGTTTGGGCTGGGCGGGGGTTATGTTTCTGTGCTGTGATGGGTCTTGCAGGGTTTGTTTGCTTTTTGGTCCCCCCCCCCCCCCAATTTCTGATGAGTCTTGCAACTGACTAATGTCCAGGACTTCTTCAAATGACAAAATGAAATGAAACATTGCATGTAGACTCTATTGCATTCAGTAAAGTGTGTGTTAAATAATTGTAGTTCAGATCTAGGATTTCCTTTCACAGAATGGACCTTATATTCATATTTTCACTAAGAGAACAGCGGAGGGGACACTCTTTCCTGACACTCCCCCCCCACTGCCACATATTCCTAAGGCCTTCCTAAAATCTGCTCTGGAAAACTGAAGACCGGCTGGAACAGAGCTAACCTGGCTTTAGTGATGACTGCCCCATATCCTCCCTTCCCTCCAACCAGTGTGATGTGAAAATTTCAGCTCAGGAAGTTCTCATTTTGATGAAGGAAACAATAAATCCATCCCTACGCTTTGATACCATTGCATTAAGCATCCATTTTAACTATGTATCCATTTATTTGAAGATTTCAACAAAGAAAAAAACTTTCAGAGATGCATTTTGAATGAGTAAACACAGTGACTCTTATCTGCTGTTATGTGACCACAACAAAGCACAGATTTCATATTGTAGATTTTGCTATTTCAAGCATTTAATTAAAATCTTTTAAAATTATTTATACTGGAAAAAGATGAAAGGTTAAGTACTCTTTCTCAGTTTTACTGTCCAGTCCTAGCACTTCTTTTTTAAAAAAACCAAATACAGTATGCTACTGTATAATACTAAAAGAATAATATAAAATAATTACATGTTTCTTGGCAATATTTAAATTACCATAATAATTCTTGAAAAAGGCAATGCAAAATATGCAACCGCGAGAAACTGCTATTAGTTTTAGAAATATGCATATAAAATGTTCCCAAGGCAAGTATGATAAATTACTCAATTTTTATTAGTTATTGTAGGTACTTAAAAGATTGCACAAAACAAAATGATAAACTGATCACATTTAGAAAATATGAATTGGCCACATTTAGTGCAAAGCTCCTCCATGGCAACTGAGGGAAAAACAACTTCAGGAAGTAACTATCTGACTCTAAGTGAAACAAATTATATTTGTTACTGGGGACCAGTTCATGCCTTGAAGTGCCCAATGGCATGCTTTAATATATGAAAACTCAAAGAGAATCTAGTTGCAATACATCAACTTCTTTACTATAAAAATAAACAACAAAATATAAATGAGAACATATCCAACATACTTTAAATGCACACTAGAATAAAGTTCATATAATGCGCACCTCACACTGCCCCCAACACCACCATTTTCTAGCTACAATTTCACACCCGACTTTTCACTGTCTCATCTTTCACTAGATGTGGCACATGGCTCTTTAAGTGAATGGTTAAATAGCTCTAACACTTGTACAGTTATGGCACTATATGGGGAAAAGCTTTATTCTCATCCTCATATATTGTATAAAGATTGTGTTGTAAGGTTGTTGGCTCAATGTACCGTGCCTAATAAAGGCCACCTTCATGTCCAGTAATGGCCACATTCATGTCCTCCTCCATGAAGGCTAGAAAACATAGGTTAGATAGCTACACTCATACATCAGCGGAAGAACACTGAGGAAGGATGGTCCTCAGTACATTACCAAGTAGCAAGGAAGAGAAAGAAGATAATGCCAGGGGCTATACCTCTGCAGTTATATACCTGCCCAGTGTGACCCCTTCCCACAAAAGACACCACCTTCTGATACTGTTCTGTTTCCAGGCATGGCTTCTGTATTATATAAGAGACCTATCCATGATTATTAGTACTATACTAGCAGAACAAGGATAAAAGCTGGCTTTATTTATCTAGCACAATAGAATCAGAAGATCTAGATCATGATGATGATGATGATGAAAGTATTTTCTTGTTTTTGTTTTTGGCACAAACTGTGGTAACTTTTCATCCTTTCCAAGCCTGGTTTACCTTGTGCTGCTTTACCATGCTTCTCTTTCCAGTGCCAGCTTGCCTTCCTCACTTTTCTCTCTTTTAAAAATGATCCTAGTGTTTGCATCCACAAGGGGTTGAGATCTGCAACTCATACTTCCGCAATCTGGAGGGGAAATGCCAAAAGTGTAAAAGAACAAGAGAGATGCAAGAAGATCAGAGGAGGAAAAGGAGATGTACACAAAGGTGTGGGGTTGGTGGCAAAAGAGGACAATGTTTTAGAGTTGCACTGAATGGCACCAAACAAGACAAAGGGGGGAAAATGAGGAAATGGCATGAGGATAATTTCAGAGGACTCAATGAAAGAAAATGAAATTGAGAAGGTTCAGCTCTAAATCACCCATGGAAAGGATCTCACTCCCTGCAATTGATGTAAGAATCAATGGACTTTGGACACAACTAGGAGCAGTAAATGAAGGTACGAATACCCTACTTGGGAGAGGCCAAAATCATAGTGCAAAATAATGAAGTCATAACGCCTGGGCAATGCCATGTGCAACAGCATGACCCATGCCTTCAAAACCTCCTGTCCAGCCCCTTATGAAACATGTGGAACAACATGTGTAATGTCTTCTGCAATGACCAGTGGAGAGGCCTGCACAAGCAGACCCAAAGCACTGGATCTGACAAAACAGACTTCTGTAATCAACAGGCTTGCACCAGTAAAGCCACTGGACACAACACCTGGCTTCCTATCAACAAAAATGGTTGATATATTTTTGGTTACAGCGCCTGCCACCTCAGTTCTCTTTATCCTTGAAATCTGAGAGGCTCACGGTAGACTGCTAGTTGAGAGTGAAAGAAGGACACCATGTTTTGCCTAATGTCAAAAAGTGTTTTAACTTAAACTGATTCAACTATTTTTTTAAAAAAGTTCATAAAGCTTATCTCCCCATAGGAGATATTTTAATTCTTGTCCTCTCCTTTCACATTCTTCGCTCTATTCCTTATCACCATTCTGTTTCTCTAATAATTCTAGCACAACATAATTTCCAGTACAAAGGCCTTTGTATTAGAAATTGTATTACTGGATTCAACAATGTTAATGACTTACAATTCTCAGAGGTAACTGCCTGGAATGTGTTTTATTTTGACGACTCAAACTTTTTACCTTAATGTTGCCTTTACTTCTCAGGTATTCATTCCAGGTTTGTTGGTTTGTTTTAAAGCTTTTTTTCTCTCTCCCACAAACATTTTAGAACAAATGATAGTTTTTTTGAACTCTAAGATTACTTCTTCAGGTTTTAAACGACTGACAGAAACAACATTATTCTACATATTTAATCACTTAAATGCATAGAATCTAGTAAACTGTAGCAAAAAACTTTTCTTCCTATATTTCCACTTATGGCCCTGATTTGATTCTTCTTCCTTCCTTCACCTGCACCTTTACCCTTCCTTTACCCACAACAAAGCCTAGAATTAATATTGCTCCAAAACAATCCTAGTGCTGCTATAATTTTTAGCATAATACGTGAAGCATCAACAAAGAAATAGCAAAGTCCTATATTTCACTTTGTTATATCATTTCTAAAGTGGTCTTGAACTACACAGATTTCAAGGTGATGTACAAAAATGATTGAACAATAAAAAATGGTGCTGCATATTACCTAAACCATTCAATATGGAACATTAGGCTGTAGAAATAGCATACAACATAGCATTTTGTTCCATGAGAGGTCAGCTAGAAAAAAAGATTCTGTGCTCAGTTACAAATGTCAGAAACAATCTGTGCATGGCTACATCTAGTTTTCCAACTGCAGCTTCACTAATAGACAAAAGGTAAAAAATGTCTTTGTTTATTTAATTGCCCATCTTATATAATAAGATCTTAGGGTGGGTTATGCAGCTATAGAAAAACAATTTTAAAACATATGCTATTTAAAATAATTTAAAATCAAACAACTTAAAACACAAAATTAAACCAGTTAAACATAAAAAAAAAATGAACATTGCACTAAAACCTATGCAGGTCATGATCCTCAACCCCCAAAAGGCTTTAATAAATAAGTACATCTTTCACCTGGTGACAAAATTATGCCAACATTGGTGCCAATGAATTTCCAGGGGGAGGGCATTCCACAGTAGAGCTGCTATGACAGCAGAAGCTCCCCCCTGCCATGTCTCTATATAATGAACTACTCTCAATGATGGGACACAGAGGAAGGCTTCCCCAGCAGATCTTAGTGATTGGGCAGACCTATATAGGGAGAGGCGCTTCTTCAAACATTCAGGTCCCAAGACATCTTTGCCAACATCTTGAAATCATAGCAGACGTATGTTAGCAGCCAGTGCAAATCTTTCAGTGGGTTCTGAAGGATGTTCCTGTTAGCTGTCTAGCAAACTGCACATACAGCAGCATCCTTCTCATCTTCAAAGGTAGCCCCATGTAGAGTGCATTACAGTAGTCTAACCAGGAGGTTACCAGGACATGGACTACCTTAGCCATGTTACCCCTGTTCAGGGATTGTTACAGACCAGTCAAAGCTGCCCCCATGTTCTCTGAGCTCACAAGCCTCTAATGACAAACATGAACATAGGAGTACCCCCAAGCCATGCAACTGCCCCTTCACTATCTGCAAATGCTGCACAAAGGTATACCTTTTTTGAAATACTGGGCTAGAATATTCCCAAATATTAGGAATATTTATTTACACCGCATTTTTAATCTCCACACATGTAAAGGCATATAAGCATCAGGTTTTAGCATAGGTGTTGAGCCACACATTTTGCAAACTTCACAGGCTCATTAATAACTATTTCTTGCCCCCTTGACAAATTTTGCTTTGTTTCATAAGGGAGAGAATTGCATTTGAAATAATAAAGAAAGTGGAACAGCACTCTTCACCCCTTGAAAACAGTCTAAAGATTTATATTGTATGTATTTCAAAGGCACTTCTGTTCAGCTTTTTAATGCTATAGCTCCTTCCTCCAATTTGCTGTTACTTTCTTGGACTACAACTCCCACAATCCCCCAGATCATCCGAGCCACTGATAGTTGTATTAAGCTTGGAAATGTACCAAAGGAAACCACAATAATTTATAGATATATCTGCCGGTTCTCCAAAGCAGAGAGCTGCCTGTTGATTTTGGTACCAGATCAGCTAAACTTTCCTTTCCTTATACTTCAGGGGCAGGGAATCATGTTGACGCAGGGAGCACGTTTCTCCTCCCCGCAGCTCTCCACAGTTCCCACTGTTTAAGGCAAAATGGTGATGCTGCGCATCATCAGGAGGGTGGCCACCTCCCCTACACCTCCCCAAAGGGGGAACAAGCAGGGCAAGAAGGAATCCTCAAATAATTGTCCTATTTACAGACACTGACTGGAAATAACAGTGAGTTCGCTGCTCATTTTTCTGACGGGTAGGACAAGAAGTATCAAGAGGAATTTCCATATTATTTCCAATCATTAATCTGAGGTAACATGCAATTGCTTTACCCAACAGAAGGGGCTTGGGACAGAAGTGGGGCACCTAGGGATGCAGATGGAACTTTCATGCTTAAACAGAAAAAAACATGACACAAACTATACTCCTTTGCGTAACCTGTGTTTCTTCCAAGATTTCCAAAATAAAGAAAATATTGCTTTCAACTGCTGAAAAAAGGAACTCTTAAAGAAAAATTATATATGTTTACAAAAGAGGGCTACAGAGAAGTTTTGCATCTCTGTCATGTTCCTTCTTCCTTGTGGTGTCCTTTTAGCCTTTGCATGTGTCCAATTGCCTAAAAAATTTCACATCCAGTAGTTTTGTGACATGATGGGGTGACCAACAAGTACTGTCATTCATTGATCACATGGTTGCAGAGAGCAGGAATTTCGGAACTATAGAATGGACTTGAACCCAATGAGGATTCCCAGCCCTTTTTGCTGCAGTCATTCCTTTTGTGTGAGATTACTGAGCAGTGCTCTCTCCATCTTCAATTACTGTCTCCTTGCCTGCCTGCCTCCATCGTGCACGCCTTCTTTTGATTTCTTTTCGTAGTTCATTGGGGATTCCCTCCCATTCCCATTCTTTGGATAGTTATTGCAGCTGACTGGCTCCCTGCTGCCCCCTGCTGGAATCCAAGAAGAGAAGAGAGGGCACCAAGTGGAGTGAAGATGAAAACTCTCCCCATATTGTAGTAATTTTGTTCTGAGGATGCTTTCATTGTATTGTTTGCTTTTGATTGCTTGCTCGCCTTTCTTGGTTTTTTTTTGGGGGGGTGAGTTACTATGTATTGGTTGCAGGTGAGTTTTGCTATTTCCCCCCCCCCCCATCGTAGGGGTGCTTTCTCTGCTGACTTTAAAAAAAAAAACTGTCATTTGCTTAATTTACTGAATATTCATTCTGTGAAGGGTATAGTGGTGCCTCAACTTATGAACTTAATTGGTTCCGGAACTCCAGTAATAACTCGAAATGGTCGTAAGTCAAAGCGCTATTTCCCATAGGAATGCATTTAAATGCAATTAATCCATTCCGGCCAAAGGGGGAGGGAAAATCACCAAAAAAAAAACCCATAAGAACTGCAAGACTTATCAGAAACGTGATTAATCCATTCTGGCTGAAGGTGGAAAAAGAAAAAGAAAAGCAAATAAACCATGCAAGGCCTTCGGAAATGCAAAAAAGCAAAGCAGAAAGGAAACAAATGTGCAAGTCCCATCGGAAATGCAAAAAAAAGCAAAGCAAAAAGCAAACAAACCCTGGAAGACCCATCAGAAATTGGGGGGGGGGGGCAACCAAAAAACAAACAAACTCTGCAAGTCCCATCACAGCATAGAAACATAATCCCACCACCCATCCCAAAATCACGCTGCAAAACCCACCCAGAACAGGCAGTTTTTAAAAAGCAGAAAGCAGCACCTTACCGTGCAGTCCGAAGCTTCCTCCGATCGCACCCTCTCTAACTGCTGGGGCGAAAGAGCTACAAAGCAGCAGCCTCTTTGCCACCAATGGTTAGCAATTTGAATTCCCCACCTTCCCCCCCTGCCTTTTAATGGTTGTAACTCAAAGCTCCGGTCACAAGTAGAAGCAAAATTTTGCGGCCGGAGCTGGTCGTAACTCAAAATGGTTGTATGTCGGGATGTTTGTAAGTTGAGGCACCACTGCTTTGGTGAGTTTCTTACATTATTTTTCTTTCTTATGTACTGTTGCTTGCTCTTGGAATAGTTTTTAAGGGTTCTTTAGGCTTTTTGGAGCACCAGGAAACACTGGGGGGGGGGGCGACACGATAGGGAAATCTGAAAGAGTCTTTCCTTTTTGTAGAAAATAAAAGACTGGTGCACAAAATATGAAAACAAAAGAGGGACCAAAACGAAATAAATACATGTATGTTCACCAGGCACTCATAGCTGGAGATTCCCACTTGCTACCCTAAGTCATCACTCTCTGCTGTTTCTGATAGCTTGGCTAATTTCTGAATAAGTTATTATTGCAAAAGAGGATGAGGATGAAAGATTAGCAGGAAGGAAGCTTGAGTGTCCCTTTGCTCTTGACACCCCACCCCAACAATTTTTGTATTTCTACATCATACCTAGCTGGAACCTCAATTTGTCTTTAGATGGCAACAACCCTATCATGGGTTTTTAGAATTTAAGATGTCTGATATATGCCTACAATTTTCTTTTTTCCTTCACTCATTTTTTGCAGCAAAAATGCCTCCATATTTCTTCCTGTAAGACTTCATAGAATATCTGATATATAAGTGTTACACTGAAGACTACGCCAGTTCCAATGTTGCCTTCCTACTATCCATATCTAGTGGAACACTGCTTTGGGATAATGATTCCATTGACACTACAAATACTATTGACTACAGTGGACCCTCGACTTACAGATGGCTCGACTTACAGACTTTTCGAGTTACAGACTTCTCTGGCCGCAAAATTTAGATTCGACTTGCAGCCGGAGAATCGACTTACAGACCAGAAAAAAACCAAAATGGAACAAAAATAGAATAAAAGCTGCCAGTTATGGGATTAATCGGTTTTCAATGCATTGTAGGTCAATGGAGATTCGACCTACAGACTTTTCGACTTGCAGCCAACGTTCCAATACGGATTAATTCCGTAAGTAGAGGGTCCACTGTATTTTATCACTTTCAGGATTAGCCTCCTTCAGAATACATGAAGTCTATTGGTATTTCACATTGTTTTGTACAGCTTTGTGTTTTACTTTTCATATTGTGCTGTTTTATATTTTATATTCGCAGCCCTTCCTACACAGTGGCAATAACCTATTTCAGACACATCAATTTTATTTTACTGATTTAAATATACTTCCTTTAGTTACCTCTGTGCTATTTTTTTAGTTCCCAAGAG